>NC_082659.1:2871538-3177980 GCF_028023285.1 Balaenoptera ricei | reverse complement strand
TGTCATAGTTTGAGAAGCACTGCTTGTAACTACTTTCATATTCATCACTTCCTTTAAAGATCAAACGTAGTCTGTACTGCCTGTCTCAAAACATGGCTTGGTAATGAAAATAAAGGCTTCAAACTCATGAAAATGAGAGTTTGGTAAATAAGGAAATGATATCTGTTTAACATGGGAGTTGGTTGAATAACACAATTTTTCCCAGCCCCTTAACATTAACATTTTTGTCACATAGTTGCTCGTTTGTTACTGGTACAGCAGAGTAGCACCATGTATCCTAAGAGTACTAAACTCAGCAAGCTGCATGGGGACCGAGTGCTACAGAATGCCATTTCACTCTGAATTTTCCCTTTGTCTCAGTGAAGCCCAGTGATTTGTCTTGGGAAAAATTTACTGGAGAGTTCTCCCTGATCTTTGTAAATTTTCCTTTTTTTTCAGAATCAGTATCTTCAACCCTTCCTTATCCCCTCTTTCATCAAATTACTTTCATATTATTTCTAAAGTTAAATCATGTAATGATCGTTGAAGTCATTTATTTATCAGAACTTTACCTGTCATCTGAAGAGCACCAGCATTACCGTTAGCAATGCTATCGTCTCTGTTCATTGTCTGGTTACACAGGCTCTAACTTTATTTTGCTTTGCCTTAAGCCTTGAATTGTTAGTGTGTAACTCTGTAGTATGTACCATTTTACAGAAATCTTATAGGGGTGAGCAGACATACCTGAATCCATTATTTTTTGTAAATTTTGATAACATTGAAAAACCTGAGAAATTCTTTTATTTCAATTGTTAGGTTAAAGGATCACTTCCAAAGAAGACTATAAAATATGAGAGACGATTGCTGGAGGAATTGTTTTATACTGAAATAGGTTTTCAACTGTTCTTAATTTATTATTTATATTGTGCTTAATTCCAAAAAGGAGCTGAGGCTAGTACAAGACACAAATTCAAAGGCCCATTAAAATAAGTGAGTAATAATTAAATGGGTAGAGGGAAAGAAAAAGGAGAAATACATTTGTGCTAAAAAATCTTGACTAAGAAGAGCCATTATTTCTGAATGATAAGCATATCTGAGCTGACTAGCAAAGAGAGCAAAATAACCTAGACATACAATAAATAATACAATATTTTAAATATTTTGAAGATTTTATATGAAGGGCATGGAAAACCTCACTGGGTATTTTATACAAAATCAGTCTTTCACAGATGTAAAAAGGTATTCCTCAAAAGCTTATTTCTTACATTAATTTTCATCAAAAGCTCAGTACTCATTATATCTGAGTTCTGTGATGCAGCTCTAAGAGGAACTGGTGAAATCTTTGTTGATTAAAAAAGAAATTTAATACCTACTATACGTCATGCAAGGAACTGAGGCAAGGGATGCAGTAACAGAGAAATCTCAAAGGGCCCTGGTACTCACAGAACAGTGCAGGAAGGAAGACTCACATCAAACAAGCACCCAGAAAGTGACATTTAAAATTTTCAGGATGCTATATAAGTGCATATCAAGACATTTTATCCTAGGCTGAAGGTCAGGGAAACTTGCTAGAGGAAATGACATTTAAGCTAAGACTGAAAAATAAGTTAGAGTTCTCCAGATTAAGGGGACAATTTGTGTAAAGACTCTAAAGCGAGGTACAAGTGCATGTGCTTGAGGGTGAAGAGTAAGGGTAACTGGTGCGGGAAAGGTTAAAGTGTTTGAATGGATAGGGCATTTTGGGTCTATGAAGATTTTACTCTTAATCATAGGGATACTAGGAGGGAATTAAAGAGTTTTTAAAGTCAGAACTATTCACAATTTTGGAAAAGATATTCTGCTAGAGCAGAAAGTAGATTGTATGGAAGCTTTACTTGACAAAAGGTATCAGTTATGAGATTATTGAAATGGTTCAAATCAGAAATGATGGTGCCTGGACTCAGAGATGATGAGAACGAAGATTAATAAAGACAGATGGAGACAGAATGCACAGGACCTGGGTTTGTGAACAAAATGGCTCAGAATCATCCACATCGAAAGTATACTTGTGGTTTTCTATTTGGGAAACTAGATGGAAACAAGAGTTCTTAAAGTTGTTTGTAAGATACTCCTTTTTTTTTTTTTCTCCTTTTTGCATTTAATATTGCTGGACTCTAAGGCTGAGAGCCAGGAGTACTCAATGTTGCCATTAGATACCTTTTATCTTGTCCAATAATTCTTACCTCTTCAAGGAGAGATAATTTTGGCCTATAGAAATAAAAATTATAGGGCCATTTTGCACACCGGATTAATGTTTTACGCTAAATGATAAACAACCACATTGACTATCCTTACTTTGCGTTATAAAGCCAAGTTCGTACGTACATATGTACGTACATACAGAGAAAAATTACATTTGTTTTTGATATTTGAAGATTGACCTGGAAGGCACACAGATTTAGCAGAGATAAAAGGACATTCCAGACTCCAGTATACTCTTGGTATGTTACAGGTAGAGTTAATCATCAAATTTTATCACTAAAAGCTGATCATGATCATAATTCTTTAAAAAGATTATTGTTTTTGTCCTGGAAATCTATCAGTCCCCATTCAATTAGAGATCCTAAAGATCTATTTTCTTTACTCGTGAAGTAACGGACATTAATAAATCATGTAAATCTTTTCAGTTTATAAGAAGCTCCTGCTTTCTAAATTATCATTTTTCCCTGAGGAGCAAGATGTCAAGTTGAGACAAGTTCCCAGATGTATTTTATGTTCTTGTAATTATTTTAAAACATACGGCAATTAAAAAGGTATGCTTCTGCAGTGTGTTTTTATGTATTCTTGTCATCTTACAGTTTCAAGTAGCACTATTTGAAGTCATGTGTTTCTTTTTCTCTAAATAAAATTATTATTCAATGAGGAGAATAAAGGTTTATAACAAAATATATACACATATTTCATATCCTAAGCATGCTTAGTTTAACATTTTAATTATTTATAAAATGGCATTATGAATTTTAACTGCTGAATTTATTACTCATCTACCTGAAACTGCCAAATCAATTGTCCAATTTGCAAATGGAAAATTAACAAATTAACTTAATTCAGCTCTTACTGCACAAGTTTTATGATAGTGAACATAATGGTTGGCACATGTTACCTAGAGGAATTTTAATTGGCTCACAAAGGAATTTTTATATCTCTGCAAAGAGATTAATTTTAAGATATGACTCTTTACACCAAAAATTTATAAAAGACCCAAAGCATCATTGTGTTAGGAACCCAACACAGAACACTTTGAAACTTAAAAAAAAATAATAATAGAAAAATGAGGTATTTGTAAGTCAGAGTCTCCATGTGCACATGAATTCGTCCCAGATAGTTCAAAAGAGATGCTAGTGAAGGGACAGCTTACATATTGGGGCAAGGTTAAAGGAACAAGTAAGGAATAGTGAGACATCCAGACCACACAGAGCAGGAAGCTATTATGACTATGTAGCTTAAGGGACAAGAGAAGGAAATGGTGTGACTGAACCCAATGAGAACAGGAACAACAGAGGAGTGTATTTGGGTCAGAAAACAAAACCAGTAGGGTATATATATATATATATATATATATACACACACACACACACACACACATACACACACATATTTAGTATAATATATCATATAATTATATTAATATAATGTATATAATGTGATTAATATAATTAATTATATTAATATAATGCATATAATGTATATTATATATATTTAATACAATTCTATATATTTTAATATAATTATATATGTATATGTATGTATATATGATTTATTTTAAGGAGTTAGTCCATGTGATTGCAGATGGCTGGTGAGCCCAAAATCTAACAGGGTATTTTGGCAGGCTAGAAACTCAGGATAAAGTTGCAGTTCACGTCCAAAGGCTTTCTGCTGGCAGATTCGCCTCTTGCTTGTGGGAGGTTAGCTTTTTGTTCTATCCAGGCCTTCAACTAATTGGATGAATCTCACCCGCATTATGGAGGGTAATCTACTTTAAAGTTCACCAATTTAAATGTAAATCTCATCCAAAGACACCTCATAGAAACAGCTAGAATAATGTGTGACCAAATATCTGGGCACCATGGTCCAGCCAAATTGACACATGAAATTAACCATCACACGTAGGGACTTCCTTTCACCCACTATAGTCTTGGATGTTCCCAGCGCCGGCCATAACCATAACAGCTCAGTGAGAAAGTAAGGGAGAAATGACCAGGCCTCAGTTACCATTGGATTTTCAGGGTCAAAAAACAGAGTAATTGGCCCCAGGTCTGCTGCAGATTTCTCCCCTTCCCCTGGACTCTACTCAGAACTGTGAGCCTTCCAAGTACCTAGCAGATGGGATAGTTTGGCACACTCAAAACACCCACCAAAAAGGTCTTGTTCATTGTGGCGGGCAGTGTGAGGTGCAACCCTTTGCCTGTAACTTCAGAGCCGATAACATATTAGGACATAGAATGTTAGTTCTCTAGAAACAATATGGCAGGCTCCTGGTTATTTTTAATGGAACTTTTCTCCACTCTCTACACACAGACATTTTAATAAACTATTTAGGGTACTTTATATGCCCTACTCACTAGTTCCCATCAGCATGGGATCTTGACATAGTCCAGAGCCAAGGCAATGAAGCTATATCCATTTCCCTGCCAGGCTACAGTGAACGGCTTCTTTTTGTTCTTACAAACTAGAATTTAGAAAGACACATTTGCCTACTTAAGAGTTGCATACCAGGCACCAGAGGCTGTGTTGCTTTCTTTCTCTTCCATTACATCTGAAATGGCAGCCACTTTTGGTATTATCACCCCATTCATGTCCTTTTACACTGGACAAACTACCAGGCAGAATGGGAATGCAAAAGGGATCACCATTTCTTCATCTTTCAAGATTTGGTAATGGACTGATCTTTGCAATTTTTCCAGTGGTGCAATATTGCTATGGTTCACTATTTGGTGCTGTGTGTGTGTGTGTGTGTGTGTGTGTGTTGGGGGAGGGGCCATTCCATGGGATTCCACTTAGCATTTGCTATCATAGCAGCCCTCACTCAGCACATAAAGAATCCAAAGTGCATATTCTGCAAGTTGCTAAGGGTGTCTACTACAAATACACATTCAAGAACTAGAAACACAACCATAAATTGTGCTTGAGGTATACTGGGATCCCTGAGGAATTTAGGCTAGGTTTTCATTTATCACCTGTCCTCCATAAACCTCCATTCTGACCAGTGGAACACGGTAGCAATATCTAATAGTCTCTCAAAGATCTCAGTATTATCTTTTCCAAGTGCAGAGTCACCACGAAAAATAGGCCTAGCTCCCTCTGGTGAAGGCATAAAGCAAAGTTCACAGTATATGCTTGTGTCCACTTTGTATGATTCTTCTCCAACTGACCCAGCTAAGGGGACTCAAGTCTAAGAACTGGTTTAAGTATACAAAAGTATATAAAATGTATAGAAGTCTAAAAATAGGCATAGCTCCCTCTGGTGAAGGCATAAAGCAAAGTTCACAGTATATGCTTGTGTCCACTTTGTATGATTCTTCTCCAACTGACCCACTAAGGGGACTCAAGTCTAAGAACTGGTTTAAGTATATAAAATGTATAGAAGTCTAAAAATTCCACTACACCAGCGTGAACCAGGTGTAGGTTTCCATGAAACAGAATTATGTAGATGAGAGTACCATGGTAGGCTGCTAATATATTTCTTTCCTAGAGAAGCCATGATCAGTTTGCCACCTCCACAGGTCCCCGTGGGTTAAAACATTCTCACTGTTACACTATCCATGTGCTCTATGGCAATAATTGTACCCACCAGGTCTTTGATTATTAAGTCATTGAAATCAAAGTTTTCAAGGCTATTGATACATTGAATACTATGATAAATAGAGCATTCAGTGCTATTCTTAAACATCGCAGCTTGTAGGAAGGGTGAAAAAGTTGCACATTAAATTTATCCCAACATTACAATTTCCTTAAACTTTTTATTCCTTACTCTACATTATTCCAAAAGAATTCTAGCATCTGGATCTTACTGAAAGTAGACTGTGAAGTCTAAGCTTCAAGGAAATCTCAAAAGAAATGTTAGATATCTAAGTTCTAGCTGAAAAATTACACTGAAAATCCAGAATGAATGCACCATATCAGTAAATTTGGTTCAATCCAACCTTATGTTGCAACTTTTTGTTTACTACACTTTGAATTCATTGCTACAAATGCTCCTCAGTTCTTCCAGTTCTTGCTGATACAAAGAAGTACGGCCTTGCAATTCCTTTGGCATGCACACTATTTCCCACCAGAAAAGACCTTGCCTTTCTCCTCTGGGCTATCATTAACACTCATTAGGATCAAAAGCCAGTCCTTCACATCTGGGGGCTCCATGAGAAAACTAAGCTCCAATAACCAACGCAATTTGTTGTACATAATGATTTAACTAATTGTCCATCCATCTAGAATGGCACTAGCTAGGTACAATTCTTAGGGAAACTTATAAAATAGTTACCAAAATAACTTTCTGTAAAGTTTAATTCTCTTGATGAACCTTGACTGGGAAAATCTGGTACATGAAGTGGGGGTGGTACGTGCCCCCTGTGCGGTTACTGAAGATCTTAATGCAATCATCAGACAGGAAAGAATAGGTAGCTATGTTTGGCAAGGAAGGTTCAGGGATATTAGGTTATTTGAGATTCTTTGTCTTGTCTGTAATATACAAATATTCCTATTACAAATCTCAAGGCTACATTTTCTCCCCACCAGTGGCTTAACTTTAACATAAGACTTGTGAAGTCCTGTATCTAGTTGGCCGTGTGATGTTGCAATCACCAAATTATATCTTAGACCTGATCTTCAGTAATGTCTGTCCTGAACATATAAGAAACAATAAGAATTATTTTCAAGATCACTATAGAAGTCTTCTGTTCCACTTAGCGCTTTAGTTGGGAATTTAAGGGCCATTTTGTTGTTGTTGCTGTTATTGTGTGAAAAACTCTCCAGGGCAGTCAGAGGCAGCTAGTCTAACTCACAGTATTTATAATCTCAATTACAATCCAGGACAACAGGCATTTAATCTCTAAAATCCTTCTCTTCTACCTCATGATGAGGATAACTTGAATAATTATGGTAATAAAGCCTACCAAGGAGTCAGTGCCATCTACGTATTCCCCAACCCAGCTCTGAACGCGACCTTGAAGGGGAGTTCTAGAACAGAGCATTGTCCGTCAGGGTTCCCCAGGAAACGGAATTGACCCCATGTGGGTCAAATAAAGATAAATTAACGAGGGGACTGCACACACAATTCTGGGAAGAATTAATGGATCGAACAAGAGTTGCTGAGGCGTGGCTCCGAGAGATGACTGTCAACTGTATGAAGCCGTTAGCACCTCCAGGAATAAGGAGATAAAAGGAAGAACTAGTGTTGCCAGAACCCAGTGAGACATGAGAACCTGAGGAGGCTCTAACCAGAGTCAGTGCTGTCTTAGAGATATTCAGCTAGTGTAGAATAAATACAAGCTCCTACCCTCTGATTGTCTGCTATTTCTCCCATTACCAAATCACCCAGAGGCCAACTGAGGACAGAGTAGAGCAAACGAAGGTGGAGAAGAGATCTGGGGAAGCAAATGAAGGAAAACTAGCACAGATCCTCTCACCTGGATTTACTCTATCAATATCTTTATAAATCAAATTGTTAATAGTGATAAAATATTGTTATATGTCCATTACTATGCAATAAAATTAGCATATACAGTATATGCATGTGTAAGAAATAGAATAGGTAAGAGACTATAAAATGTAACTATAAATGCTCAAATACAGCAGACTCAAAAAATACTTAACATATTTGAATACTTAGAATGTGCCAAGTACTTTCTAAATATTTAAGTGTATAAGTAAGATTTTTATCTTCCTCAGTTCTCACTAAACCTTATGAGTTATCTGTAGCATTTTTAGGATATAGATTTCAATCCAGTTTAACCTCACACATGTGATAAATGAAAGGACTGAAACCCAGGATATTCCAGAGTCAGGGCAGTAATATATGCACATTATACTTTGAGCTGCTTTAGTTTTAAGATAGACAATGGGTTTAATTATTCTTATTTTATAGATTGTGCTACTAAACCAACAGAGGTAACACTAAAATCCTCTATCAAAGGAGGAACCCAGCTAATGAGCAGCACAGCCAGGGAGATAAACTGAGTGTCCTGGATCAGAGGCAAACAGTCTTCCCCACGTGCCCCCTTCAGATTTTTCAAACAAGCTGTCACTCTGCTATTGCTGCTTCCCAGATAATTATGCTATAATTGCACGCTTTAAATTACATTTCAATGTATCCTTCCAGTATTTCTCCTGCCCACTTTGTGTACAATCAGCCTTAAAGAATTATGCAAATATCTTGTTTAGGTTTTCTCTCATTTGCAAATTGCTTTTTAATTCACTTAATTATAATGGGCATTCGTCTCTTCTAATATTCAGTAATCAGGTTTAAGTGGGTAGGCAAAGGCATTGCTCTTTGGCCATGCTTCTATAGCACATATAATTTTGTATTTTCACTTTCATTTATTTTATATGCATATTTTATTTTCCTATATACTGTATAATATGTATACGCACATAATATTCTAAAGGGGCATGTGTGTGTGTGTGTGTGTGTGTATTCAACCCACGTCTATTACTAGGGATAAACATTCCTGAAAAAGAGAAATACCTAGGGCCAATACCAGACATCTATGTCTACTCTTGTCTTTTTCAGGAAGCAATAGATCTATGCTGCTTCTTCAGTCTGTATTGATGGTCCCTGTGCTCCCCTGTGCTCTAGACAACAGCTACCGGCTGCCTCTGCCACTGTATTGAGCCACAGCATCCTCTAAATCAAATAACAACTAATTTGATATACACAAACCTCTGCACATTCACAGAGCACATAAACACTGCTTCCTGGGTTGGTTCATGAGAGGGAAACGGGACCTGAAACAGCAAATCACAAGGAGATGGAGGAGTAAGTCTGATGTGGGGAAGTGTTCTCTAATCATGTTCTGTTCTGTATGCTCACAACACACCCTTCTGATGTGATACGATCCTTTAGCCATCAGTTACCAAATCTCTGGTGCTATCTCCTGAAAGAGCAGAACAATAACCATTTTCTTCATTTAAGATGAAATCTATAGTTCTCTTTTACTTCAAATACATAAGAAAAAACTCACAATTTTTCTCATTTCTGTAAACTCCTGATGATGTCTATTAATTTAAACACTCAAAATTAAAGTGATTCTGACAATGGGTATTTGATTCATTCAGTCAGTCTGTCTACTTTTCTTTGCTGAGCACCTATTAAGTGCCAGGTACCATTCTAGGTGCTGTGGATGCATTAGTCGACAAAGAGTTGAAATTGTTGCCTTAATAGGGCTTGTAATATAGTTGGAGAAAACAGACTACTGAAAAAAGGAGATGTATAACATAAAGCATATTAAAAGTTATATGCGCTGTGGAGAAAAATAAAACAAGGATTAAGGAAAAGGGTAGTTTTTGCAATATTAAATAAGGTGGTCAGGCAAGCACGCAGTGAGGTGTTATTTTAGTAGAAACTGAAGGTGACTGAGTGAGACATCTGCATATTGTATGGGAAGAATATTTTAGGCAGAGGAAGCTGCTAGAATCCCATCCCTGCAGGAGGAGCACGGCTGTGTATTGGGGAATAACAAGAAAACTCCATGAACTGGGGGTCATAAAACAGAGAGGAAATAACCGGACAGGAGTTTAGACAGCAGTGGGGTGTGGGTAGGGATGGGGCACATCTTGGTAGGCAGATGGGAAACCATAAAAAGATTAGGGCAGAGGCAGTAACTGACATCAAACTGGCACTGGAATGGAGGCTCTCCATTCCTGATTCTGTATGACCCGTGAGAGCAATGTCCATCCTTGTTTTGTGAAAACATTTATTGTTGACCGATCAGAGTGCCACCTATTTATTTTCTTTAAGTAAAAATAAAATTTTAAATGAGCTGAAAGTTATTTAATAAGCAAAATATATTGTTGTTGTGTTCAACACATGGTAAGGTTTACGATTTCAGTCCACAGATGTGCACCCCATTGTGAAATTACGTGCATGTCGGCAAGGACCGAACTTTTACCTTATTTCGCGAATGCCGGCTCTCCAGCACCCCCAGAGCAGTTACATCAAGCTGAAACTCCTCAGTGCTTCCACGTCTGTAGTTATGACTCAGGGCTTGGCTATAACTGAATAGTATGAAGGTTCCTTGTTAAACAATATTTGAGTCTCCCCAGTTATAAAATTTATGTAATTAAGAAAAATTACCTTAACCAGATCATTTCCACTCATGTTAGTAAAATTAGTCACTACTCAAACATCACTGTGATGGCTAATTTCATGTGTCAACTTGAAGGCTGCCCAGGTAGCTGGTACAACATTATCTCTGGGTGTGTCTGCAAGGGTGTTTCCAGAGGAGATCAGCATTTAAACTGCTGACTGAGCACGGCAAATGACCCTCCCCAATGTGAGTGGACATCACCCCATCTGTAGAGAGCCTGGATAGAACAAAAAGGCAGAGGAAGGGTGAATATGCTCTCTCTCAACTAGGACATCCATCGTACCCTGCCCTCTGACATCAGCATTCCCGGTTTCCTGCCCTTCAGACTCATATCAAGACTTAAAACCACTGGCCTCCCTTGGTTCTCAGGCCTTTAGACTCAGACTGAATTACCACTGGCTTTTACTGTTCTCCGTCTTCAAGACAGCAGATTGTGTGACTTCTCGGCGTCCATTACTGTGTGAGGCAATTCGTACAATAAATCTCCCCAGAGAGTTAGATAGTTGGATAGATAGATAGATAGGTGGATAGACAGATAGATAGAAAGAAAGAAAGAAAGAAATTCTATTGGTTCTGTTTCCCTGGAGAATCCTGACTAATATAATCATACAGCATTTTTTTTTAACATCTTTATTGGAGTATAACCGCTTTACAATGTTGTGTTAGTTTTTGCTGTATAACAAAGTGAATCAGCAATATGTATACATATATCCCCATATCCCCTCCCTCTTGCACCTCCCTCCCACCCTCCTTATCCCACCCCTCTAGGTGGTAACAAAGCACCAAGCTGATCTCCCTGTGCTATGCAGCTGCTTCTCACTAGCTACCTATTTTACATTTGGTAGTGTATATATGCCCATGCCACTCTCTCACTTCATCCCAGCTTACCCTTCCCCCTCCCCGTGTCCTCAAGTCCATTCTCTACGTCTGCATCTTTATTCCTGTCCTGCCCCTAGGTTCATCAGAACGATTTTAATTTTTTTTTAGGTTCCACATATATGTGTTAGCATACGGTATTCGTTTTTCTCTTTCTGACTTACTTCACTCTGTATGACAGACTCTAGGTCTATCCACCTCACTACAAATAACTCAATTTCATTTCTTTTTATGGCTGAGTAATATTCCACTGCATATATGTGCCACATCTTCTTTATCTATTCATCTGTCTATGGACACTTAGGTTGCTTCCATGTCCAGGCTATTGTAAATAGAGCTGCAATGAACATTGTGGTGAATGACTCTTTTTGAAGTATGGTTTTCTCAGGATATTTGCCCGGTAGTGGAATTGCTGGGTCATATGGTAGTTCTATTTTTATTTTTTTAAGGAACTTCCATACTGTTCTCCATAGTGGCTGTATCAATTTACATTCCCACCAACAGTGCAAGAGGGTTCCCTTTTCTCCACACCCTCTCCAGCATTTATTGTTTGTAGATTTTTTGATGATGGCCATTCTGACCGGTGTGAGGTGATACCTCATTGCAGTTTTGATTTGAATTTCTCTAATGATTAGTGATGTTGAGCATTCTTTCATGTGTTTGTTGGCAATCTGTATATCTTCTTTGGAGAAATGTCTATTTAGGTCTTCTGCCCATTTTTGGATTGGGTTGTTTATTTTTTTGACATTGAGCTACACGAGCTACTTGTATATTTTCGAGATTAATCCTTTGTCAGTTGCTTCATTTGCAAATATTTTCTCCTATTCTGAGAGTTGTCTTTTTGTCTTGTTTATGGTTTCCTTTGCTGTGCAAAAGCTTTTAAGTTTCATGAGGTCCCGTTTGTTTATTTTTGTTTTTATTTCCATTTCTCTAGGAGATGGGTCAAAAAGGATCTTGATGTGACTTATGTCACAGAGTGTTCTGCCTATGTTTTCCTCTAAGAGTTTTATTTATGGGACTCTCTGCAATTCCTGGACTTGACTATTTCCTTTCCCATGTTAGGGAAGTTTTCAACTATAATCTCTTCAAATATTTCCTCAGAACCTTTCTTTTTCTCTTCTTCTTCTGGGACCCCTATAATTCAAATGTTGGTGCATTTAATGTTGTTCCAGAGGTCTCTGAGACTGTCCTCAATTCTTTTCATTCTTTTTTCTTTATTCTGCTCTGTGGTAGTTATTTCCACTATTTTATCTTCCAGGTCACTTGTCCGTCCTCAGTTAGGCTGCTATTGATTCCTTCTAGAGAATTTTTAATTTCATTTATTGTGTTGTTCATCATTATTTGTTTGCTCTTTAGTTCTTCTAGGTCTTTGTTAAACGTTTCTTGTACTTTCTCCATTCTATTTCCAAGATTTTGGATCATCTTTACTATCGTTACTCTGAATTCTTTTTCAGGTAGACTGCCTATTTCCTCTTCATTTGTTTGGTCTGGTGGGTTTTTACCTTGCTCCTTCGTCTGCTGCATATTTCTCTGTCTTCTCATTTTGCTTAACTTACTGTGTTTGGGGTCTCCTTTTCACAGGCTGCAGGTTCGTAGTTCCCATTGTTTTTGGGGTCTGCCCCCAGTGGGTAAGTTTGGTTCAGTGGCTTGTGTAGGCTCCCTGGTGGAGGGGACTGGTGCCTGTGTCCTGGTGGATGAGGCTGGGTCTTGTCTTTCTGGTGGGCAGGGTCGCATCTAGTTGTGTGTTTTTGGGTGTCTGCGAACTTAGTATGATTTTAGGCAGCCTCTCTGCTAATGGGTGGTGTTGTGTTCCTGTCTTGCTAGTTGTTTGGCATGGGGCCTCCAGCTCTGGAGTTTGTTGGCTGTTGGGTGGAGCTGGGCCTTAGCGTTGAGATGGAGATCTCTGGGGGAGCAATTGCCAATTGATATTATGTGGGGCTGGGAGGTCTCTGGTGGTCCAATGTCCTGAACTTGGCTCTCCCACCTCAGAGGCTCAGGCCTGACACCTGGCCGGAGCACCAAGACCGTGTCAGCCACACAACTCAGAAGAAAAGGGAGAAAAAAAAGAAAGGAAAAATAATAATAATAAATTAAAATTTAAAAAAACAATATTAAAATAATAATAATAATAAAAAAGGAAGAGAGCAACCAAACAAATAAACAAATCCACCAATGATAAATGCTAAACACTAAACTAAGATAAACATAAAAATCAGAAACAAATCAGTCGCAAACAGCAAACCCCAAGTCTACAGTTGCTTCCAAAGTCTACTGCCTCAATTTGGGGAGGATTCATTGTCTATTCAGTTATTCCACAGATACAGGTACATCAAGTTGATGGTGGAGATTTAATCCGCTGCTCCCGATGCTGCTGGGAGACATTTCCCTTTCTCTTCTCTGTTCGCACAGCTCTTGGGGTTCAGCTTTGGATTTGGACCCACCTCTGCATGTAGGTCACCATCAGGCATCTGTTCCAGCCCAGACAGGATGGGGATAAAGCTGTGGCTGATTAGGGGGCTCTTGCTCATTCAGGCCAGTGGGAGGGAGGGGTACAGAAGTTATAACTGAAATGTGGAGCAAGCCTGGGGTGGCAGAGGCCAGCATGACATTGCAACAGCCTGAGGCGCGCCGTGCGTTCTCCTGGGGAAGTTGTCCCTGGATCACGGGACCCTGGCAGTGGCGGGCTTGCACAGGCTCCGGGAGGGGCGGTGTGGAGAGTGACCTGTGCTCACACACAGGCTTCTTGGTGGCGGCACCAGCAGCCTTAGCGTCTCATGCCCGTCTCTGGGATCCGCGCTGATAGCCATGGCTCACGCCCGTCTCTGGAGTTCGTTTAAGTGGCGCTCTGAATGCCCTCGCCTCGTGCACCCCAAAACAATGGTCTCTTGCCTCTTGAGCAGGTCCAGAATTTTTCCCTGACTCTCTCCCAGCTAGCCGTGGCGCACTAGCCCCTTCAGGCTGTGTTCACGCAGCCAACCCCTGTCCTCTCCCTGTGATCCGACCGAAGCCCAAGCCTCAGCTCCCAGCCCCCGCCCGCCCAGGTGGGGGAGCAGACAAGCCTCTCGGGCTGGTGAGTGCTGGTCGGCACCGATCCTCTGTGCAGGAATCTCTCCACTTTGCCCTCCGCACCCTTGTGGCTGCGCTCTCCTCCGTGGCTCTGAAGCTTGCCCCCTCCGCCACCCGCAGTCTCCGTCCGCGAAGCAGCTTCCTAGTGTGTGGACACCTTTCCTCCTTCACAGCTCCCTCCCAGAGGGGCAGGTCCCATCCGTATTCTTTGTCTCTGTCTTTTCTTTTTTCTTTTGCCCTATCCGGTACATGGGGCGTTTCTTGCCTTTGGGAAGTCTGAGGTCTTCTGCCAGAGTTCAGTGGGTGTTCTGTAGGAGTTGTTCCACATGTAGATGTATTTTTGATGTATTTGTGGGGAGGAAGGTGATCTCCACGTCTTACTCCTCTGCCATCTTGTAGGTCCCCCCAATCATACACCATTTGATACTAATGTAGTTACCATGCTGTCATGGCAATGGAAAATATAATTAGTATATTGCAAATACAAAATACAAATTTTGAATTTGATTTTTTTTTTTTTAATCTAGGACCCTGAAGGCAAAGAAGATGTTAAAGAACTGATAGATTACATTTAATGCCATTGACAATGAATATCTATCTGGCAGAGTGAGACCAGTTAACAATTAAAGACAGAAAAAAAAAAGATGAAGCCTATAAAAAAACAATGACATGCATATCAAAGTTAAGTTAAACTTTGAAAAATTGATAAAACCTTCCAAAATCTTTTTTCAAAAATGGCAACCTTTATGATCACACTGAAAGTAAAACGTGAATTAAAATATGCCATTAATAATTTTATCTTAATTTCATCTTGAAATTATGTGAATCATCTCCACTTGAATGATTTTTGTCGTTAGCATTTCAGTGTAAACAAATAATTGTTAATAAAGATTAAAGTTTTTCTTTATACTTTTTAGTTTTACTTCTAGAGAAAAACATACAAGCCACTTGTATATCATCTCCTATAAAACTTTGGTCCTTGTTTTAAGTTGAACTATTTAAGCAGTCATTTTTGTCAGTACTGATTATTCTTAGCTACCAAGAATTTCCTGTGTGGCATTTAAATAAAGTGAGTATGTCAATAATATTTTACTGCCTCAAATATAATAGTATTGTTTCAAATAATCTTTTTTTTTAATTGTTATTTTTTAATTGAAGTATAGTTGATTTACAAATGTTTCAGGTGTACAGCAAAGTGACTCAATTATACACACACACACATATATATATCTATACACACACACACACACACATATATATATTCTTTTTCAGATTCTTTTCCATTATAAGTTATTACAAGATACTGAATATAGTTCCCTGTGCTATACTTACTTAATACTAAGTGCTTTAGTTAACACCATATTTTCTCCTCTAGCTGGTTGTTGGTATTTCTGTTCTTGGGAGCACTTTAAAGGAAAAGAGTAACCGTAATTCTCCAGACATATGTCTGCTCTGTTCTTTTTTTTTTTTTCCCAGCACTATCTTTTTGGGGCCATTTTATTTTATTTTTTTTATTTATTTATTTTTTTCTCACACATACACTGTATTTTATTTTTACAAGAGATAAATAAACTGACACCAAGCATTGTACATGGATGACCACAACAAAAGCAATAATGATTGCAATTACCAAACATGAAACACACTCATAGTATGTCATAATATTGACATTCAGTCCAGTAATCCTCCACTGTAACAGCTCCTTGCCTCTGAGTCCTTGTGGGATTTTTTTTTTTATTCAAACAAAAAGTCACAAAAATTATAATCATCCTCATCAGTTCACTCAGTCCCCTGTAATTAATTTTTTTTCATCTTTATCTTTTGTTAGCACTTTTATGAATTCATCAGTTTTCCATTAGAGTTCTGAAAATGCTTATTCATTCAGTTCAGCAGTACAGTCAGTTACCAGAAACCTGTACTTGTCAGAGTCTTTTCCATGAATTCCTTGAAGATGAAACCCTTTTATAGGAACATCTTTGCAAAAGCATCAGAGTACACCCAGAACTGTCTGTAAATGACAAAACACTTAAAAATGACCACGGTTAGAGATTTGATGAAAGTTCATAATAATGTAATTGACAAGGAAATTTAGTTATTTCTGAGATATACAATTTAAAGTAATAACTAGAATTATGACTTATAACATTATACCAGAACATATAAGATTTTTAGAAATTTCATGTAATGTGTGAAACATTTATATTAACATATTTCCATACAAATAACCCAAAGAAAGTTTAGTATTAATTGTTTTGTTTGTTTACTTATACTGCAGATTCTTATTAGTCATCCATTTTATACACATCAGTGTATACATGTCAATCCCAATCGCCCAATTCAGCACACCACCATCCCCACCCCACCGCGGTTTTCCCCCCTTTGTGTCCATACATTTGTTCTCTACATCTGTGTCTCAACTTCTGCCCTGCAAACCGGTTCATCTGTGCCATTTTTCTAGGTTCCACATACATGCGTTAATATACAGTATTTGTTTTTCTCTTTCTGACTTACTTCACTCTGTATGACAGCCTCTAGGTCCATCCACATCTCAACAAATGACTCAATTTCATTCCTTTTTATGGCTAATATTCCATTGTATATATGTGCCACATCTTCTTTATCCATTCGTCTGTCGATGGGCATTTAGGTTGCTTCCATGACCTGGCTATTGTAAATAGTGCTGCAATGAACATTGAGGCGCATGTGTCTTTTTGAATTATGGTTTTCTCAGGGTATATGCCCAGTAGTGGGATTGCTGGATCTTATGGTAGTTCTATTTTTAGTTTCTTAAGGAACCTCCATACTGTTCTCCATAGTGGTTGTATCAATTTACATTCCCACCAACAGTGCAAGAAGGTTCCCTTTTCTCCACACCCTCTCCAGCATTTGTTGTTTGTAGATTTTCTGATGATGCCCATTCTAACTGGTGTGAGGTGATACCTCACTGTAGTTTTGATTTGCATTTCTCTAATAATTAGTGATGTTGAGCAGCTTTTCATGTGCTTCTTGGCCATCTGTATGTCTTCTTTGGAGAAATGTCTATTTAGGTCTTCTGCCCATTTTTGGATTGGGTTGTTTGTTTCTTTAATATTGAGCTGCATGAGCTGTTTATATATTTTGGAGATTAATCCTTTGTCCATTGATTCGTTTGCAAATATTTTCTCCCATTCTGAGGGTAGTCTTTTTGTCTTGTTTATGGTTTCCTTTGCTGTGCAAAAGCTGTGAAGTTTCATTAGGTCCCATTTGTTTATTTTTGTTTTTATTTCCATTACTCTAGGAGGGGGATCAAAAAAGATCTTGCTGTGATTTAGGTCAAAGAGTGTTCTTCCTATGTTTTCCTCTAAGAGTTTTATAGTGTCTGGTCTTACATTTAGGTCTCGA
The DNA here is from genome assembly GCF_028023285.1 of Balaenoptera ricei. Classification (NCBI taxonomy): domain Eukaryota; kingdom Metazoa; phylum Chordata; class Mammalia; order Artiodactyla; family Balaenopteridae; genus Balaenoptera; species Balaenoptera ricei. The sequence continues at coordinate 3,160,338 of NC_082659.1, read as the reverse complement.
ATCCATTTTGAGTTTATTTTTGTGTATGGTGTTAGCGAGTGTTCTAATTTCATTCTTTTACATGTAGCTGTCCAGTTTTCCCAGCACCACTTATTGAAGAGACTGTCTTTTCTCCATTGTATATCCTTGTCTCCTTTGTCACAGATTAGTTGACCATAGGTGCATGGGTTTATCTCTGGGCTTTCTAACTTGTTCCACTGATCTATGTTTCTGTTTTTGTGCCAGTATCATATTGTCTTGATGACTGTAGCTTTGTAGTATAGTCTGAAGTCAGGGAGTCTGATTCCTCCAGCTCCGTTTTTTTCCCTCAAGACTGCTTTGGCTATTCGGGGTCTTTTGTGTCTCCATACAAATTTTAAGATGATTTGTTCTAGTTCCGTAAAAAATGCCATTAGTAATTTGATAGGGATTGCACTGAATCTGTAGATTGCTTTGGGTAGTATAGTCATTTTCACATTAATGATTCTTCCAATCCAACATGGTATATCTTTCCATCTGTTGGTATCATCTTTAATTTCTTTCATCAGTGTCTTATAGTTTTCTGCATACAGGTCTTTTGTCTCCCTAGGTAGGTTTATTCCTAGGTATTTTATTCTTTTTGTTGCAATGGTAAATGGGAGTGTTTCCATAATTTCTCTTTCAGATTTTTCATCATTAGTGTATAGGAATGCAAGAGATTTCTGTGCATTAATTTTGTACCTTGCAACTTTACCAAATTCATTGATTTGCTCTAGTAGTTTTCTGGTGGCATTTTTAAGATTCTCTATGTATAGTATCATGTCATCTGCAAACAGTGACAGTTTTACTTCTTCTTTTCCAATTTGTATTCCTTTTATTTCTTTTTCTTCTCTGATTGCCGTGGCTAGGACTTCCAGAACTATGTTGAATAATAGTGGTGAGAGTTGACATCCTTGTCACATTCCTGATCTTAGAGGAAATGCTTTCAGTTTTTCACCATTAAGAATGATGTTTGCTGTGGGTTTGTCATATATGGCCTTTATTATGTTGAGGTAGGTTCCCTCTATGCCCACTTTCTGGAGAGTTTTCATCATAAATGGGTGGTGAATTTTGTCAAAAGCTTTTTCTGCATCTATTGAGATGATCAAATGGTTTTTATTCTTCAATTTGTTAATATGGTGTATCACATTGACTGATTTGCATATATTGAAGAATCCTTGCATCCCTGGGATAAATCCCACTTGATCATGGTGTATGATCCTTTTAATGTTTTGTTGGATTCTGTTTGCTAGTATTTTGTTGAGGATTTTTGCATCTATATTCATCACTGATATTGGTCTGTAATTTTCTTTTCTTGTAGTATCTCTGTCTGGTTTTGGTATCAGGGTGATGGTGGCCTCATAGAATGAGTTTGGAAGTGTTCCTTCCTCTGCAATTTTTTGGAGGAGTTTGAGAAGGATGGGTGTTAGCTCTTCTCTAAATGTTTGATAGAATTCACCTGTGAAGCCATCTGGTCCTGGACTTTTGTTTGTTGGAAGATTTTTAATCACAGTTTCAGTTTCATTACTTGTGATTGGTCAGTTCATATTTTCTGTTTCTTCCTGGTTCAGTCTTGAAAGGTTATACCTTTCTAAGAATTTGTCCATTTCTTCCAGGTTGTCCATTTTATTGGCATAGAGTTGCTTGTAGTAGTCTCTTAGGATGCTTTGTATTTCTGCAGTGTCTGTTGTAACTTCTACTTTTTCATTTCTAATTTTATTGATTTGAGTACTCTCCCTTTTTTTCTTGATGAGTCTGGCTACTGGTTTATCAATTTTGTTTATCTTCTCAAAGAATCAGCTTTTAGTTTTACTGATCTTTGCTCTTTTTTTCTTTGTTTCTATTTCATTTATTTCTGCTCTGATCTTTATGATTTCTTTCCTTCTGGTAACATTGGGTTTTGTTTGTTAGTCTTTCTCTAGTTCCTTTAGGTGTAAGGTTAGATTGTTTACTTGAGATTTTTCTTGTTTCTTGAGGTAGGCTTGTTATAGCTATAAACTTCCCTCTTAGAACTGCTTTTGCTGATCCCATAGGTTTTGGATTGTCATGTTTTCATTGCCATTTGTCTCTAGGTATCTTTTGATTTCCTCTTTGATTTCTTCAGTGATCTCTTGGTTGTTCAGTAAGTATTGTTTAGCCTCCATGTGTTTGTGTTTTTTTACGTTTTTTTTCCCTGTAAGTCATTTCTAATCTCATGGCGTTGTGACCAGAAAAGATGCTTGATATGATTTCAAATTTCTTAAATTTACTGAGGCTTGATTTGTGATCCAAGATGTGATCTATCCTGGAGAATGTTCCGTGCACACTTGGGAAGGAAGTGTAATCTGCTGTTTTTGGATGGAATGTCCTATAAATATCAATTAAATCTGTCTGGTCTATTGTGTCATTTAAAGCTTCTGTTTCCTTATTTATTTTCATTTTGGATGATCTGTCCATTGGTGTAAGTGAGGTGTTAAAGTCCCCCACTATGATTGTGTTACTGTCGATTTCTTGTTTTATAGCTGTTAGCTGTTGCCTTATGTATTGAGGTGCTCCTATGTTGGGTGCATATATATTTATAATTGTTAGATCTTCTTCTTGGATTGATCCCTTGATCATTATGCAGCGTCCTCCCTTGTCTCTTGTAACATTTTTTATTTTAAAGTCTATTTTATCTGATATGAGTATAGCTACTCCAGCTTTCTTTTGATTTCCATTTGCAAGGAATATCTTTTTCCATCCCTTCCCTTTCAGTCTGTATGTGTCCCTTGATTTGAAGTGGGTCTCTTGTAGACAGCATATATATGGGTCTTGTTTTTGTATCCATTCAGCAAGCCTGTGCCTTTTGGTTGGAGCATTTAATCCATTCACGTTTAAGGTAATTATCGATATGTATATTCCTATGACCATTTTCTTAATTGTTTTGGGCTTGTTTTTGTAGATCCTTTTCTTCTCTTCTGTTTCCCACTTAGAGAAGTTCCTTTAGCATTTGTTGTAGAGCTGGTTTGGTGGTGCTGAATTCTCTTAGCTTTTGCTTGTCTGTAAAGCTTTTGATTTCTCCATTGAATCTGAATGAGATCCTTGCCGGGTAGAATATCCTTGGATGTAGGTTCTTCCCTTTCATCACTTTAAGTATATCATGTCACTCCCTTCTGGCTTGTAGAGTTTCTGCTGAGAAATCAGCTGTTAACCTTATGGGAGTTCCCTAGTATGTTATTTGTCGTTTTTCCCTTGCTGCTTTCAATAATTTTTCTTTGTCTTTGATCTTTTCCAATTTGATTACTCTGTGTCTCGTCGTGTTTCTCCTTGGGTTTATCCTGTATGGCACTCCCTGTGCTTCCTCGACTTGGGTGGCTATTACCTCTCCCATATTAGGGACGTTTTCGACTATAATCTCTTCAAAAATTTCCTCTGGTCCTTTCTCTCTCTCTTCTCCTTCTGGGACCCCTATAATGCGAATGTTGTTGTGTTTTATGTTGTCCCAGAGGTCTCTTAGGCTGTCTTCATTTCTTTTCATTCTTTTTTCTTTATTCTGTTCCACAGCAGTGAATTCCACCATTCTCTCTTCCTGGTCACTTATCCGTTCTTCTGTCTCAGTTATTCTCCTATTGATTCCTTCTAGTGTAGTTTTCATTTCAGTTATTGTATTGTTCATGTCTCTTTGTTTGTTCTTTAATTCTTCTCGGTCTTTGTTAAACATTTCTTGCATCTTCTCGATCTTTGCCTCTATTCTTTTTCCGAGGTCCTGGATCATCTTCACTATCATTATTCTGAATTCTTTTTCTGGAAGGTTGCCTATCTCCACTTCATTTAGTTGTTTTTCTGGGGTTTAATCTTGTTCCTTCATCTGGTACATAGCCCTCTGCCTTTTCATCTTGTCTTTCTGTGAATGTGGTTTTTGTTCCACAGGCTGCAGGACTGTAGTTCTTCTTGCTTCTGCTGTCTGCCCTCTGGTGGATGAGGCTATCTAAGAGGCTTGTGCAAGCTTCCTGATGGGAGGGACTGGTGGTGGGTAGAGCTGACTGTTGCTCTGGTGGGCAGAGCTCTGTAAAACTTTAATCCACTTGACTGTTGATGGGTGGGGCTGGGTTCCCTCCCTGTTGGTTGTTTGGCCTGAGGCGACCCAACACTGGAGCCTACAGGCCCTTTGGTGGGGCTAATGGCAGACTCTGGGAGGGCACACGCCAAGGAGTACTTCCCAGAACTTCTGCTGCCAGTGTCCTTGTCCCCATGGTGAGCCACAGCCCCCCCCCACTCTGCAGGAGACCCTCCAACACTAGCAGGTAGGTCTGGTTCAGTCTCCCTTGGGGTCACTGCTCGTTCCCCTGGGTCCCGATGTGCACACCACTTTGTGTGTGCCCTCTAAGAGTGGAGTCTCTGTTTCCCCCAGTCCTGTCAAAGTCCTGCAATCAAATCCCTCTAGCCTTCAAAGTCTGATTCTCTAGGAATTCCTCCTCCCGTTGCTGGACCCCCAGCTTCGGAAGCCTGATGTAGGGCTCAGAACCTTCACTCCAGTGGGTGGACTTCTGTGGTATAAGTGTTCTCCAGTCTGTGAGTCACCCACCCAGCAGTTATGGGATTTGATTTTACTGTGATTGTGCCCCTCCTACCATCTCATTGTGGCTTCTCCTTTGTCTTTGGATGTGGGGTATCTTTTTTGGTGAGTTCCAGTGTCTTCCTGTCAATGACTGTCCAGCAGCTAGTTGTGATTCTGGTGTTCTCGCAAAAGGGAGTGAAAGCACATCCTTCTACTCCACCATCTTGGTTCCTCCCACCTCAAATAATCTTTTAATACATAGTGAGCTATTGTGCTTTTCAAACTATTTCTTATAGATCTCTGATTAACTCAAGGAAGGGAACAAACCCTTACTGACCCCCAAAGTACATTTTGCCAATTATTATATCACTCACATCACTAAATTATATACCTTAAAATGAATAAGAGGCATGAAAGAAGCTTAAAGACTTTTGAGTAACTTATTATAGTAAATTATTTAACAAGTTATAAAGTTCCTATAGGAAAAAAGTAATAATTTAAACTCAAGTTTTTCTGATTCCTAGGTTGAATCTGACACTTTTTAAAATTTCATAATTGTCCTCAGGGAACTTACAATAAAACTGATGACATATACATATGAAAAAATTAGATGACATAATATAATGTTACTTAAGGCAAAATGAATTGTTAAATTACCTTATTTTTCCTGAATGAACTGTTTAAATTCCATTAATAAATGTTTTTATTGGAATTTTAAATGTTATGGTAATTTAACCGTTACTATCATCTTGAGGACGCTCCTTTTGCAAAAGAATAGTAATTGGATAGGAGAAGATTCACTTTAAAGTTTGAACCTCGGCAAAATGATAGTGTTTCACAGCAAGTTACCCCTAAGGACAAATAATAATTATGAGTTACAAACCAGCAGCTAGGGTTTGTTTCTATTCTAAAACAAACATATCTAGTCATAAGAGAAAAGGTGATTGTTTCCCACAGAACTATCCGTATGTCTTTCTGGCATTTACAGGCTTAGAGAAAAGGATGAAACAACCAGTAAGCTAATGAATAAAAATGTGTACAAAATCAAACCGCAAAATATTGACAAATGAAAATTCCTATAGTCATGGCTAGAGACTGGCATGTGACTGAGCAATCACAATTAAATGCCAGCAACTCGGTATGAAAAGGACTCAAGATGTTTAACTGTAGGCATACTTCTAATACAGCCAAATTTCAACACATGTTGGAGACTCCTGTAACAGAGGAACATTCAACTGAATGTCTGACATCCAAGTTGGCACCTCTGAACATTAAGCTCTGAAAGCTACAGTAGAGAAAGAAAGGGTACAGGATCAGTTTTTTCTTCATTTTTATGAAAGATGTTTAATGGTTTTGATGTGAATCCAGCTCTAAAATGTTACTGGCACAAAATACCACAAATTATCCAGGTTTCTTTTGCCAAAGCCACATGGAAACTGAAGCTATTTTCCAGATTTTTTTTTTAATTTTGTAAATTGTAAGCTTAATGACCCTAGTGCTCAGCATGACTTTGGCAATGAGATGTTGATACAAAACAATCATGTAAAAATAACATGACTATTAAACAGCAGGTTCTTGCTGCCTTGATCTGCATCTACATTTGTAAAACCTGTTTTTTTTGGGGGGGGGGAGGTGGAAACAGATATTAAACTCATTAAAAAGAAAAAACTGATTGATAATTAGTGGCTTGACTCAATTAAAATTGAACTGCTTATTTTCCAGACCCTCTTATAGTATTAAACTTCCTAGGTATTTAAACTTATGGATAGGCACAGGAATCCTTCCAAGACATAATTACCATAATTTTCTTTATTTCATATCAATAAAAACATAACACCCACAAGTTCTGTTGTATTTTTATGCATTCAGATATAATTTCTTAATTTCTAATAAACATGTCAGAGATAGAATATGACAGGTAAAAGATACTCATAATTAGATCCTGATATGAACGTTACAAGGTTCGCTTGCTCATCAACTTACTTTTTTTTTTTTTTTTTTGGTACCCTATTGGCACAATCCTTGCCTAACTTATCATGAGAGACAGGCTGCATTTAGACTCTTGTTTTTATAAGCCAGTGAAAGAAACCTGTAAGGATCACATGCCTTTCAACAAAGAGATGAAACATTTGATTGTATTTCCATAAACTCCCATAAATTCTACAGAAAATCACTTGTTTTAAAAGCATGTTCATGAATATCCATCAGAATATTTTTCGTGTTATTTAGGGTACTATGATGAATATATCCTATTTAAACTAAAATCTATAGTTGTTTTGATTTCTACAGTTCAATTTTTATTTCCTCCTTATTCAGAATAGTAATGGTTACAATTAAAAATCTTTATGCATAGCTTATTAAGCATAAATTTAGCCTTCCATTAGAGACTGGTATACACAAAAATAGAGGATAAATGGGTCGCTGTGAAATGCCTTTCTTTGAGAGCACGCAGTGTGTGTGAATCATGAGAAAGAATTCAGCACTACTGATAACAAATGACATGGGTTGATAATATTCTGGAGCATTTTAAAACTTATCTTTATATATCAACTGTTAAAAACAGAAAGCATCCATTATGTATAACAAACACACATGTGTTCTTTATTTTCTGATTCAATTCAAAGGTTTGCTTTTTGGGCTTTGCAATTAAAAAAAGAATCCTAAAAGATTAACATTATCACATGTATATCTGATATGGCTTTATTTTATTGTGTGTATGTGTGTATATATATATATATGTGTGTGTGTGTGTATATATATATATATTTCCTACAAATTCATTTTTGACAGAACATTGATGCATGTACCTATATTCTTCTAAGTTCTAACGTATGAGAATTTAGAATCTAGAAAACTTTAATAACATAAGCCTCTTTGTCTTAAAATTTATAGAGTATGAATAATTACATATTTGCCTTCTATAAAATTTAGAAGCATATTTTGTTTCTAAAACATCATTTTATGTTTTCCTTTCTGACCCTATATTTACCTGCAGTACTGTTTTCTGCTCTCTCCTCTTTCTCTGGAAATCTCTACTTTCTTAGCACTTCAGCTTTTATTTCTGAGAGAATTACACCAGTTGGAATTCTCAGAATATAGTTTTATATAGTATTCATGCATTTTTTTCAAGTCAGTTTATTTGAACAAGATGACTGGTTTCTCCAGCTGTGCTGTGTATCTTTTTGTTCATCATTCATTACTATTGAGGAAAGGAGGTACAGCAAAATCCAAACCATTTTTGAACTACATTGATGATGTAAAATTAAGACTCTGCCAGAATGTTTGTTACTGTATGATATGAATATACTATCTGATTTTTGAAATTAAATTTGGAAGAATTCTTTAGGATCGTATTACTTATCCTATATTCAAATTAACATTGGAAAGCCGCAGAAGGTATTTTTTTTAAAAAGGAAGGCATACTTCAGAGTAGATAAAATCAAGGTAAAATAGAAAATACAAGTGACTTCCAACTTCGAGAGACATGCAAAATAAATGGCTGTTTCCACTAGTTTCTGCATTACAAAAGGTAAATGCTGATTTATGATAAACCTGCTTTTCTGATTGGCAACTATATCCATCATTCTCCAGGTTATGACAATAAATACCTATTTATTTTAAGATATTTAGAATTCTCATGAACAATGCTAGTGGGTCCACTAGTTTATAACACAGGAGAAGATGCCTGGCTGCTCAGGGTACCATCTTGCTTGGACATGCACATGGGAGCAGAGGCGACCTAAATTCTAGGGCCAATTTCTATATGAACTCTTCTGTAGCATTTTTATCTTTAACCACCTAAACTTTGCCTGGGGGAAACAGAAATAGTTAAATTTAAAGATATAAGAGATGCATAATCAATTATGACTTCATTCTTTAGCCTATGTTACTAAAGGCTGAATATTTTCATTCACATGTTCTGTAAACACTTTAACTTCAGCATAATTAAAATCCAAACTTAAAATCTTTCAAGAAAACCAGAACTCCCTCCAAATGGCCCCATTTAAAAAAAAAAAAAAATCAATGTTGGTAAAATTCAACCACATGTCCAGGATTAAAACACATTTAGTATTTATTAAGCCTTGTGACAATTTCCCTCAATGAATATTTATGTCAGCCTTTCCTTTTCGTAAGTTACTGACATTTTGCTCAGGATTTCATCAGCAAGAATATGGTGAGAAGCTTCCAAGTGGTCTTTCTTCCTCTAATCTCTACCACTCCCATGCATTTTACCCACAACTTGAAATTTCTGGTATGAAGTTGCCATGCATAAAAGTTTTATAAATGTTGAGTATTCATAAATTATGTCCAAATGGTGTGACTAGGCTTTATGGGAACTTGACCCTTTCTAGTCTACCTACACACTGCATGTTCATTTTTTACAAATTCATAAAATGATCCACTTCTAAACTCAGCTGATTTGGCTTTTGCATTTTTTTCCACCAACATCCCTTCATTCGAGCTCCTGACTCTATTTCTACCATTGCTTCCACCCCCGTCCATTTTTCTTGATCTGTTTATTCCTTAAGGTACCAGCATGCAAGCATCTTCCTCCCATGAAGACCTGCATGACACATCCAGTCAATCCTCCCCTCCTCTAAATAATGGCAAATGCATGGCCCTTATCATTCATCTGTCACCAGCAATACAAAATAGCTCAAGATATTTTTAATTTTCTGAATAGAATCTGATGTCAAAATATATGCAATCGCCTTGAGAACAAAGGCCTTATCCTATGTTTCCTAAGAGACAAGTACATGGCTTGGATTAGTTATCCTTGGCTACATAACTATTAGTTTGCTAAGGATGTCAAAACAAAAAACAGTAGCTGAGTGGCTTAAACAACAGAAGTTAAATGCCTCAGTTCTGAAAGCTAGAAGCTCAAGATGAAAGTATTGGCAGGTCTGATTCTTTCTGAGGACTCCCAGAGAGATGTTCCATGCCTCTCCCCTGGCTTCTGGTGATGTGCTGCCAACATTTGGCACTCCTCGGCTTGTAGAAGCATCACCCCCATCTTTGCCTTAATCTTCACGTGGTGTTGTCCCTATGTACATGTCAGTGTCCACATTTTCTCTTTTTATAAGGACACAAGTCATACTGGATTATTGGATTGGGGCCCATCCTACTCTAGCGTGACCTCATCCAACCTCAACAAATTATATCAGCAATGACTCTGTATCTAAATAAGGTCACATACTGAGTCACTAGGAGTTAGGACTTCAACATATGTATTGGTTTAAGGGGCCACAATTCAACCCATGACAATAACAAACCATGCAAACCTTGGTGGCTTAAAACAGCAACTGTTGATCTGGCTCATGGTTCTGCGAATCAGCAATATTGGCTGGGATCAGCTGGACAGTTCTTTCATCCTCAGATGAGCTCATTCATGCATCTACCCAGCAGCCTGTCAGCTATGCAGCTCTGCTTTGGGGTCTGGCTGGTTGTCAGCTAGAAAAATGAGAATTGGGCCGCAAATCTTTCATAATCCAACAGACTAGCCCAGAAGTTTTTACATGGTGACTGGGCAAGTTGTCAAAAGGGAGAGCAAAATTGTGAAAGGTTTTTGGAGGCCTAGGTTCAGAATTTGCACAATTGGCCAAAGAAAGTCACTCGGTGAGCCCAAGTCAAGAGCGTGGGAAATAGTTTTCATCTACTGTAGGAAGAGCTCCGAGGACATATTACAAAAGGGCGTATGGGGGAAAATCTCCATTTTTGTAAACCTTTCATCACATAGTCCAACACCTCACCTATCTGTGAAAATATGTCATGGATACGGCTTTCTAACATACTGTAATTAAATTTACCCTACGTTATTTCTCTTTTCATTCCAGAGCTAACATGTAAAACCCTGATAAACATAAACGTGGTATCTCTAAAGCCATCTGAATTCCAAATACGGCCTGGTTAATCTAGTATAATTTACACTTCTTAACTAGAAACATGGAACTGAAAAGACAAAGAGACCCTAGAATACAGAACTAGAACACATCAAGCCATGCAGTAGAGGAAATCAGGAAGAAATTAAGAAACATGTGAATGGAATACACATCTTAGAGAGGCATATCTGATAGCTGATTTATGTGAAAAAAAGCCACACCTATAGCCGATTCATTAACATTAAAATGACTGCAGAAAAAAAATGTTTATAAAGCAGGATTTCTTTGTGAATCTAGGAAGTGGGGTCTGTTGCCTACTGTGTTTACATAGCACTGTATAAGGGAAGTGTGAATACTCTGAAGAACAGAAGGGGGTTTCATACTCAGCAGACAGAATGATTTATTCCACTTCTCATGGCCTCAATTGTTTATGAAACCTATGTTACTCCTATTACTGTCCCCATACCTACTAAATAGTCTTCTGATTTCTGATTCGGCCATTCAGGCACTCGGCTACCGGGTAGGAGGAACCCTGATATGTTGGTGTGGGCATCCTTGGTCCATGAAATTTAGACATCTGCTGTAAATTTAAATTTGATGTTATGATATAGACAGAAAGAGATGGAGATGTAGAGAGGATGTAGCTAGAGATACAGATATATGTGCAGATTTTTGTTTGTGCCTAAGCACTTTACTAACTCCGAGGTCACAGATGAAACTGAATTTTTGATCTTGGAACCCTGACAGTTGGGCCCATCAAGTGAACTCACCAACAGTGCAGATACCTGGCAGTTCCAACTTGAGGAACCAACACCTCTAAGAAATGACTGGCCTATCCTTTTTTAATTAAAAAATAAAAATAAACATTAAAAGAAATTTAAAAACCATATAATTCTGGCATATTATTTACATTATGCTATTTATAAAACAAATCAGTTAAACATAATCAGCCATAATTTTAATGACTGCTCCCCAAATTGGTATTGAACATTATTTTGATAAAAATATTACATAATCTGTATGATCTCATGAATTGATTGACAAAATGAACCCTGTGTATTATAACATATGTCTTTTATCTACCAATGCTATTCATTGACTCTTTTAATTCACTTTTGCCATATAATCATACATTGCCCTGAGATGGACAGGTTTGGATTTTATTTTGCTATTCCTCAGTTAATTTCAACAAGATAATGTTCTGTCAAGAGACCTAAAAGATTCTTCTGAAGGTTGAATTGAGAGATAATGGTTGCAAGGAAATACAACCTAAAGCAATAAAACATGGGCACTGATTGCTGCAAAGTGACAGCTGCTGGACAAGCTATGCTGACTTGCAGCAGAGATACGTGAGCTTAAGAAAAAGCCATAGGAGACTGAAGCAAAGTGACAGAATTTCACAGGGGGAAAAACCCTAACAGCACCGGGCACAACTGCCTTGGTTATCTGCAAAATGTGTCAGTCCCACAGGGAGAGATGTTTGTCTTCACACTTCTACATATTTACACATCCACAGGGAGGTCAGACCATGACTCGGGCAATACCTGACAACACCAACACACCGCGTGGTTATCTGCACCCGAAGACGACGTTGCTGATGGCTGCTATTCATTTAGGAATTGTGGCAGAGACTGCTGACACATAAGTTTGGCCTTCTGTCTCACAGGCAAAACTAAATTTTAATAGACTCATTAGTTCTTCAGAATTGTACATTTTCTCTTCATGCCCTAAGTACTAGTTTGTAATTTTACTGAGGACAGAAAGTAGTGTTTACGTAATTAGGTTGGTGATGTTTATATATTAAGGATGACCTTGAGACAGTCAACAAGCCAGCCAAGCAACAGTTCCCTCATTTGTAAAATTAATCATCATCATTATCATCATCTATGAAATAATTATTTGGATAAGCATATAAAATACGTGCAAAAATTATTTTGCAAGATAGTAGAATGCTATTGTAATTTTATTACCCTACATAGCACCTAACATATATAACACCTGGAAAGAGTAAGAGTAAAGAAAAGCTAGGCAAATTACTGAAAATGTTTTTCCCCCAAGAGAAGAAACCATCTTATGTGTAATCATTGCCTATCCAATAAACTGGCAGTTGATGGTGTTTTCAAATATTTTACACAGAATTTTAGAGCATACAATGCTGTTTTTTTAACATCAACTTTCTCCAAGTTCTATTAACCTCATTTCATGTCTTTACAAAATCATATAATTGACTATGACTCTTTTTTATATTTTACATACATACTGAGCCACCTTAGTTCCACATTGCAGTAAGTATACTTTCTATACTGGCAGGAATACTTTATCTACATAAAATGAAAACTTAGCTTATTTTTGCCAAATTTAAAGGATGTGTTTGGGTTGAGTTAATTTAATATATGAGGTATATAGCATTAAAGAAATTCACTTCAGGGGATTCTCAGGGGCACCTCCTTTTGAGTAGCTGCAGGTGTTTATCTGCAATGTTGTGCAATTATAATACACACAATTCTTTATAGGGTCCCAGGATGAATAGCAACACAGAATTACTTTTTAAAATAGTCTCCAAACAACCCAGGAGAACCCACCTGGTTGATAACATAGAATGATATTAGGGAATAAAACAATTCTCACCCACAACATTTTATTTGGAACTATCTAGGACAACAGTATGCCAACCTAACACTATATAATAACATAACTGTTCAAAAAGGTGCAAATAACCCATTTACAACCAAGCGTCAACTACCTACAATATTTCTCAACGTCATGACATTTTACCAAGTTTCATAATACAAAGAATGTGATTAAACACACATACTAGTTGATATTTTGCATTGTATTTAACAGATAACTTTGGATAGAGGATTCTGGGCAGATGGCAGAGTAGGAAGCACCTACCAGCAATTGTGCGGACAGAATCTGTCTGAAGCAACTAGTTTGGAACTCTGGAGTCTCCTGAAGGCCTGTAACTTCCAGGAGAAGCCTCCGAGAGTAAATTACTATGAAGTCTGGTCAGCTGCAGCTCTTGCACAGATCTGCGTCATCCTCCACCCCTCAGTCAGACAGCTGTGTACTGTTCCTGGAGCAGTTTACACACAGCTTACAGCGCCAGGGTGGGCAAAAAGGACCCTGTCCTCCAAATACTAGGGATCTGTGCTCTGGTCACTGAGTGTTGCTTCTAATCAGAGAAGGCCGTTGTTATTGCACTTCACCCCATTGCTGCAAGTCCCCCCTCCTCTGGTCAAAGTGACCTCCAAGGTATTGAAAAGACCGGAACCATTCCCTCCCTCCTTCGTTATTCTGTTTTTCTCCTTCTGGGAGCCAGACATGGAAGACTAGGACACTGAAAGGCAACTATGTACACCAGGAAAATTAGCAAGTCATTGCACATGCCAAGAGGAAGGAGCAGAGGCTCAGAAAAGATCTGACAAGACTTTAAGTTTACACATCAGTCTGATCCTCATCACAGAGACAACCTACAACCATCAAAAGAACAAAAACAAGAAACAACAAACTCTGTGGAAGGGGAGAATCTGATTTCCCAGAGTCACCACACTATTAGATTCAAACGTCCAGTTTTCAATAAAAAAAATCACAAGGCATACAGAGAAACAGGAAAGTAAAGCCCATTCAAAGGAAAAAAATAAATAAACTACAACTGTCTCTGAAAAAGACCTGATGGCAGATCTACTAAACAAAGACTTTAAAACAATGTCTTAAAGGTACTTGAAGAACTAAAGGAAGACATGGAAAGAGTCATTTATTGAAATATCAATAAGGAGATAGAAAATTTTAAAAAAGAGAATTCTGGAGCTGAAAATTACAAAACCTGAAATGAAATTTCACTAGAGGGATTCAAAGGCAGATGGAAGCAGATAGAAAAAAGAATCCATAAACTTGAAGATAGGACAATGGAAATTATCTAAACTGAGGAAGAGGAAAATAATATTGAAGAAAAGCAAACAGAACCTAAAAGATACGGAGAACACTATCAAGCAGACCAACATAGGACTGCGGGAGTTCCAGAAGGACACGAGAAAAAGAAAGGGGCACAGAGAATACGTAGAGAAATAATGACCAGAGACTCCATAAATTTGATGAAAGTAATAAATATAATCATCCAGGAAGCTCAACACACTCCACATAGGATGAACTCTGAGACCCACAGTGATACACATTATAATTAACTGTCAAAAGACAAAGACAAAGAGAATTCTGAAAGTAGCAAGACAGAAGCTACTCCTCACATACAAGGGATCTTCAATAAAATTACTGACAGATTTCTCTTCAGAAATTTCAGAGGTCAGAAGGCAGTGGGCTGATAATATTCAAAGTACTAAAAAGAAAGAATATGCCAACCAAGAATGCTATATCTGGCCAAACAGTCCTTCAAAAGTGAGGAAGAAATTAAGACATTTTCAGATAAACACAAGCTTAGAGCATTTGCTACAACTAGACCTATCCTGCAATAAATACTAAAGTCAGTCTGGCAGGTTGAAATGAAAAGACCTTAGACAGTAACTCAAAGCCATATGAAAAAATAAAGATCTCAGTAAAACTAAATACATGGGCAATTATAAAAGCTAGTATTATTATAACAATGGTATGTGACTCCACTTTTTGTTTGCTACAAGATTTAAGAGAATAATGCACTAAAAATTTTATTAGTTTATGTTTTTGTTTTATTTATTTATTTATTTATTTAGGCTGCACCAGGTCTTAGTTGTAGCACATGGGATCTTTAGTTGCCGCATACACGAACATTTTTTAGTTGCAGCATGCAGGCTTCTTAGTTGCGGCATACAAACTTCTTAGTTGTGGCATGCGAACTCTTAGTTGTGGCATGCGTGCGGGATCTAGTTCCCTGACCAGGGATCGAACCCAGGCCCCCTGCATTGGGAGTGCAGAATCTTACCCGCACCAGGGACCACCAGGGAAGTCCCTAGTTTATGTTTTTGGACACACAAAAACACGTGTAATCTTCTCACATCAACAAATGATAGGAATGGGGATGGGGCTTCTAACGGAGCAGAATTTTTGGAAAATGTAACATACATGCAGTTGGATATTACTCAGCTTTTAAAAAGCAAGGAAATTCTGACATATGCTACAACGTTGGATGAACCTAGAGGACATTATGCTAAGTGAAACAAGCCAATCACAAAAGAGAAATACGGTATGATTCCACTTATATAAAGTACTTAGATTAGTCAAAATCATAGAGACAGAAAGTAGAGTGGTCCTTGTCAGGGGCTGGGAGCATGAGGGAATGGGGAGTTATTGTTTAATGGGTATAGAGTTTCAGCTTTGCAATATAAAAAGAGTTCTGAAGATGAGTGGTGGTGACAGTTGCACAACGATGTGACTGTACTTAATACCAATGAACTGTCTACCTAAAAATGGTAAGGATAGAAAATTTTATGTTATCTGTATTTTACCACAATTAAAAAAAATGGGGAAAAAAGGTAACTTGGATAGGCTTTCATATTAGAATAGTACCAAAAGGTGAAAAAAAAAAAAAAAGAGTAAAAGTGAAGCACCAAAAAGACAGATAAACCCAATAAGATATGAAAAACAGTAAGGGAGAAAACTACTGAAGTATAGAAAATGAAAATGAAATATGACAAAGCTTATGACCCTATTTTTTACAAAGCAAATAAATCTGAAACCATAATTGCCATGTGTAACCGTCTCAAAAATTATAATGCCCCAAACATGACCCTATGAGTAATGGGAAGTCTAAACAAACCAATGACGAAAAAATATAGACCAAAATGTCAAAGAATCTTTGCAAAGTTATCCTAGACCCAGAAATTCCCTTCAAATGGGAATTATTCTACTTTTTAAGGCACAGATAATTCCAATGCTAACTAAACTTTGCACAGCATAGAGAAAAACATCTTCCAAAAATTTTACGATATGAGTATGACATTGACATCTAAATCTGATAATACTACACATACACAGAAAGTAAGCTATAGAATATTTCCTCTTAGAAACACTGAGATAAAAATTTGAAATAAATATTAGCAAAAAGAATTTATTAGCATGTGAAAAAAATAATGTATCACAACCAAATGCTCTTTTTTTCCTGGAATACAAGGATAGTTTGATATGATAATAGGCTTTATCATAACTTACATTGTGAAAATATCTAAGGACAGAAGCCATATGATCATCTTAGTTACTGAAGGTATGGTACTTAACAAATTCATCACTCATTCCCAATAAAACAATAATAATACTTAAACTGATGGATTCTTCCTTAGCAGATGCTATGCCAACATCTTTTTTTAATGAGGAAAAAACTTTGCATCCTTGCTAGGGTGAAAAAATGAGCACAAGATGTCCACTCTTTGTCACTGTTTAATAATCTATTGAAGGACTTAATCAGCATAGTTGAACAATAGAACATTTTGAAATGCTTAACATCAGTAACATCTCTATATGCAGATAATATAATAGTTATCTGGGAAACCCAAGGCTACCTAGGAGGAAATCTTATACTAAACAAACAATAAAGGAACAGGATATAGAACTGACATACAAAATCAGTAGCTTCCATATATTCACACAATAATTACAGACAGTCCTTGCTTTGAATAGTTTCAATATGCATGGATTTCAGTTGTCACGGTCTAGTTAGGTAAAACTAGTGCCCCCAGCAACATGGTTCAAATTCCAGTTACCATGATATATGAACTATTAGAATTGCATAAAGTGCAAACATCACTGCTAGCTCTTCAGTCCTCAGATCACTATATACACAACAGATATGCACCACGATAAATGAAGAGTGACATCACATCTTTCCAAATACGTCTGTAATTAGTCACCCTGCATTTGTCATTCAATTGCACAAACAGCAAAGATTGTAACTGTATTGTCTCCTTGTCTCCCACATATATTTTCCAGAAACGGATAATCGAAAGAGGGAATTTGACCCACAAAGCTGAGAGTGCAGCAAAGAAATGACAAGTAATAATGCTGGAAGTAAAATTCTAATTGGACTTAAATGGAGTTATAAAAGAAATTGCTGACCCTGGAATATTGGCGCCACTGCCATTCAAGGGACACTGGATTTGCAGCCAGAGGAACACAGCAAGGCAAAGATCAACATAAATGAGAAAAGTGGTATAACAGAAAGGATGAAGATGTCCCAGAGGAAGTGACGCTGGCAAAAGCCTACACATTAAAGGAATTCTCAGAAATATTTCATAACATTGAAAACTGCAAAGGATAAAATGTTCTGAGCTGATCCATACTTAGAAAGGGGTATGACAATTTGTCAAGTGTAGAAATGATTCACACTCACATTTTGAGTTCTGTAACAAGAAGAAAGAGGCAAGTATTATTCAAATTACTCTTGATAAGATTTCTACAAAGAAAAAAACTTTAGTTCTCAATGCTTCTAATGCTATAAATTAGTGAGTTATATATTTATTTTACATTTTTTTTTCATTTTCCAATGCATTTATAATCTAGAAAAAGGGAGTTTTTAAAGCCTTGACAAAAACATTTAAAGGTCAATAATGAATGTAAATTTTCCCATGACTACGATCACTTTCTGTGGTTTCTATTTTGCACAGTTGTTTTTAGAGCTCTTGCAGTATCCATGTAGAGCGTGAACTGCCTGTATTTGTTAGAGCTGCTGCGCTTCTGCCCGCGCATGTGAATGATAAATGCCTGTTTTGTTCATGATAATTAACTACTAAGGGGATTCTTCTCTTGTTGGCTTGATTGGTACCAGACTAGAACCAAGCATTTCTTGACCTCAAACATTGGCCTATGTAAAACACAGTACATAATACAACATTTCAGCTACATTGTCACAATAGGCTTTTGTGGAATGTCCTAGGAGCCGAAACAGAATTCAATTCAATGGAAAAAAAAATTCTGAATTATTAACTAACTGACAAATGGGCTTTTGCACTATGAAATGTTCACATGTTCAGCACCTCTCTGTATCTCATATAGAAAGACTGTAGGTAGCAAATGACTGAGCCCGTTACATAACGAGCCCTTCCAGGAGTGACAAAAGAAAGTTCTCCTATGCCTTCCTAGCACAGTACTTTAGCTCAGCATTGTTCCAAACAGCAATAGACCGTGAATTCAAATATTTTTTTCTTTAAAGTAGTTTGGGGCTTCCCTGGTGGCGCAGTGGTTGAGAATCTGCCTGCCAGTGCAGGGGACACGGGTTCGAGCCCTGGTCTGGGAAGATCCCACATGCCACGGAGCAACTGGGCCCGTGAGCCACAACTACTGAGCCTGCGCGTCTGGAGCCTGTGCTCCGCAACAAGAGAGGCCGCGATAATGAGAGGCCTGCGCACCGCGATGACGAGTGGCCCCCACTTGCCGCAACTAGAGAAAGCCCTCACACAGAAACAAAGACCCAACACAGCCATAAATAAATAAATAAACCCAAAGTTTAAAAAAAAAAAAAAATTAAAGTAGTTTGTGTTTTTTTCTGTTTTTTTAATATATTTTTTAAATTTATTTATTAGTAGTTTGTTTTTATATAATTATCTATATTATGTTTTTCTAAAGTTTATAGCATTTGTTTGTTACAGGATTTGTTACATATTGCTAGTGTTTATAGGAGACATCCATTTTAATTAATAAGTATTTATGGTATAACGAACAATTGCCAGGTACTGTTCTAGAAATTTTAAAAATAACGTCAAACTAAGTCCCCGCAGGTGACCTCGTACCTACTGGAGTGAGAGAAGAGTAAGGAGCAATCGCCTTATCATGTTTTCAGGTGTCAGGTTAGATGGCTGCCCCAGGCCAGTCAAATATTAGTTTATAAATACGAATCTTCAACCTGGAAGATCGTCATTGCATCTTAGGTGCAAAGGTATGTCACTAAACCTACATGCCTAGAAATACAATTTCATAGTTATGTGGTGAATCAATTTTTTCCTAATTGTAGTACTAATTATTATTATCCTCAAGAATACTGAATGGATTAAAAACATATTCAAAATAAAAGTTGAAATAAAGAACATAACTTTTATTAAAATTTTAATTTTGACCCACCTGGAGCTCACTCAAAACAGGTAATTTAAGCTATAAAAACTCACAGATACGTTAAAAAGAACCTGGCAGTGATCAGCCACATGTACTGAACTGCAGGACATGATTAGTATAACATTAAATTTACAAACAAAATACTGACTTTTAAAATGGCACTCAATACTAATTTGGTTCTGTAATATTTAAGGAAATTTCCATTTGCCCTTTAGAAACAACAAAAATATATTATATGAACCATTATTTCATTCACCTTAATAAGGTTTATTTTATTACCAAGCCAATATATTATGAGACTTTGCTATATTTAATGAATCTACTCCCATATTCTCCATTTCTTCTACAGTGTACTAATACTATAGCAATGCTTCCTTTAAAACACCTGATTTGCAGAGCGATGAAAGGAAATGTTTGTACTGATTACATATCTAGACTTCAAAGCCAGAATGAACTGAGTTCAAATCTCAGCTTTGAAAGGTGTTTATTTCTATTACTTTGGCAAATTACTCAATCTTCCTGAAACTTAATCTTTCTACCCATGATATTGGTAAAATAATATCTCTGCCAATGGACTTGAGGTAAATTTAATAATTTACTTTAAAAGTCAGTAATAATAAGTGATATCTACTCAACTTTGTTTACGTCATTGCTGAATACAGTAATAATCCTACTGATACTACAAATGTAATGTTCCTACGAGGATTGACTTCTTAGGATTTCTATGTCACATAATTTCAAGTAGTTTCCACTTCCCACTGAAGTAGTAAGCAAAAACACAAATAATAGTTTATACTTGAGATTAAGCAATACATTGTAGCTTGACAATTATTTCCTTATTTTCTCCTGTAACATCTTGCTAACAGTTCAATAATGAATAAGTTATGGTGGGACATATTCACTAGACATTTACCAATAAATAAAATTGCTCTGCTAAGTTTAAAAAATAAGCATATATAGTATCATATAAATAATAACATTTAAAAAAAAATAATAATAATAATAACGTTTTTTTAAACTCATGATCTTATTAATAGTCTTTTGAACATCAAAGCTCTTGTATCAGTTCTGGTATTCTAGGAAAGTTAGCAAGTTTCTCTTATAAAGTATTATTGAATTTGTTCCTTTAAATACGCCTAACTTTACTTCCCAACCAGAACATATAGATGACAGAAGTTGTGTGATCTGCTTACCTTTTATATAGCAAATGACTAATTTCACTCCGTAAGTAACACTTCCAGTAACAAGAAAAGCAAGTTATGTTATTTCTTCCTGGTAAAATTCTCTAGATCAACTTTCTTTTAAAAAAATCAATTCTTCATGAATGAAGAAAATTATTCATTTGCTATATATTGCCTTTAAAACAATTATGTTAAATATGAAATTTCTGCAGTGTTAGTATTGTTTCTTGGAGCCCTCTTTTTCTTAGTTCTCTTTCAAATAACAGACCTTACAGTTCAGAAATATTTAACATTAAAAAACTGGATGTGTGAAAATTCAAACTTATGAAGTAATAAATTAGTGGTAGAATATCTGTATTGTAAAATTATTTTGTAAAATTATTCTTTTAAGTAAGAAGTTCATTTCTTTCAAAACTGAATTTAAAATATCAAATTACTTTTGTAAATAAAAACACAATTTATACGAAGCGTTCAGTACTGCAACAATTTGTGTAGTTTTGTGTATTTAAAAGCAAAAATAAAGAAATAAAAATGAACTCAGATGTATACATAGTTGATTATAGCTAAAAGGAAAAAAAGTAATGACAAATACACAAGGTGCTGCAGGCCAAGTGAGCCATATTAGAATCTTACCCCAAATCTACACTCAAAGAAAAATGTCACTAAAACAAACCAATAACTCCATATATTGAGACAGCAAAACTTTAGCTGGAAATCAACAATCAACCCAGATTTGTGTTATTAATAATATATTATTTTGAATTCAAATAATTCAAAAATAATTTGTTGAATAAATGTATACTCATTTTACATCAATTTTATTTTCATGTTGAAAGGATTAATTAGTGGAATTCTAATAGATTCAAGGCAGTCAGCCAAACAGTACCTACTGAACATCGGATTCCATAACTTTCACAAACACTCTTATAAATCGCATTTTATGATAACTCATATTTAAAAACAAAATAGTACCCTCAGAGAACCTTGATTAGGAATACTTGGTGTCTCTCCCACACTTCCTGAAGAATTAATGTCCCTCCAGAAGAGAGCAAACTTACCACTATGCCTTTGAGAATACAATACGACTCTAAACTCAATAATTATAGCATAGTAATACTAATGACAAGCACAACAACTTCTACGTAGTGAGTCTTTTCTACTTGCCAGGTATTTTCTATGGGATACCTCACGTTAATCCTCACAGTAACTCTGTGATTAGCTACTATTATCCTCACTGGTCAATGAGAAGTCTGAGGCACAGGAGGGCTACGTAACTTGGCCACGGTCACACTAAGAAGCAGCAGAGTCAAAATTAAAAACGCCTCAAGTTGAGTAGCAATAAGGTGTTGACGAAGATAAACGTACACCACCTCATACTTTTCATAAGCCTGGTTTTCATCTCATGTGGGCCATGAGGGCAAAAAGACCATGTCTTATCTTTGATGGCAAGCACTCTATCAGCATAAGAAGTAAAGTCTTTGGTGAATACCTTCGGAGCTATTCAAGATAAAAAGTAGCTAGTTCACAAAACGTCATAGTTTGCCACACTCCTAGGTCTTCCAGACACTTGCTTCTCTCACTCCATCCAGGGAGGGATCAAACTCCTCTGAAGAAGTGAAGAAACTGGCTCAGCCCACTCCAGATCAAATGAAGCTAATTTATTTGTTTGTTTATTTTAAATTTTCATTGGAGTACAGTGGCTTTACACGACTGTGTCAGTTTCTGTTGTCCAGAACAGTGAATCAGTTATACGTATACATATATTCCCTCTTTTTTGGATTTCCTTCCCATTTAGGTCACCACAGGGCACTGAGTAGAGTTCCCTGTGCTATACAGTAGGTTCTCATTAGTTATCTGTTTCATACATAGTAGTGTATACATATCAATCCCAATCACCCAATTCATCCCACCCCAGTCCCCCTTTGGTATCCATAAGTTTGGTCTCTACATCTATGTCTCTATTTCTGCTTTGCAAATAAGTTCATCAGTACCATTTTTCTAGATTTCCACATATAAGCAATATTATATGATATTTATTTTTCTCTTTCTGACTTACTTCACTCTGTATGACGGTCTCTAGGTCTATCCATGTCTCTGCAAATGGCACTATTTTGTTCCTTTTTATGGCTGAGTAATATTCCATTGTATATATGCACCACATCTTCTTTATCAATCCTTCTGTTGATGGACATTTAGGTTGCTAATTTAAACTGCAATACTTAGTTGATGATTTAAAATGAAAGATAATCTCAGACAGCAGAAAAGCCCACTGAGGTCAATCTATTCATACAATTACTTATGAAATTTAATAATATTTATTTGTTTACATTAAGTGCTATACTTTAAGGTAGCTTAAATTAAAAATAATGGAGACAACTAAGTTTGGGAAACTGCTGAAATGGACACTGAGATGAAACTAAATATATATTCTGAAATAATATGTATATGTTTTCCAGATAAGCCACAACACTGGCTTCATTTATTTTAGCAACTCTATATAAAAGAAAACTGAACCTCCTATGCAAATAATCTAATAAATAAAATACATTATTGAATTCCTAAAAAATATACTGAATTCCTAGGAGAAATATACCTATTCTTGATATTATGGCCATTCAATAATTTCTCACAAGTGTGCCAATAAAAAATTGCATTGTACAATAAGCAGCTCTAAATTTCAGTTTGGTTATATTTAAAATTGGGATTAAAAACTCCATCTCACAGGTTTCTTTAGAGGATTCAACACAGTGAGGCACGTAAAGTACTTAGCATAAGACTTGGTTCATAGTAAGAGCCCAAGAAAAAGTAGTTACAAGATCATAAATCAAAATAAACACTCCAGCATTCTCAACTGTTTTTATATTATATTGTTATTTAAACTGATGGTAAAATTCAGCAAAAGATTTTCTTCTATGAATCAATATTGATTGAATTTAAGTACCTAGAGACCACTGTGTTAGCACTTTCCAATCCAAAGGTTGAATGTAATAAAGCAATGTACCTATAAAGGTAGTCCTCCTTAAGACCCTTTCTTGATGAATCAATGTGCCATAATCAGTGCCAAAAACTTCTTTTAGCATTTCCATTACATATGCTGAAATGTCACATTTCTTTGCTAATTCCATCAATATTTTTACCTAAAAAATCAGTATTTCAAAAAAAAGCACTAGATATTACTTTTCCTTGGAAATAATTGTTTATTTTGCTCCTATTCAATGGCAATATGGCTCCATTTACCACTTAAGGATTGCCCTTTAGAACTAGTGAGATAGTTCTTAAAATTGTGGTGAACATTATGTCGCTGTGTGCTGCAGGAAGGGAATTAGAACAGGTTGGGATATGCCTTAAAAGGTAGCATCTGTATTTTTCTGTGTGTTGTTTACTGCTGATTCTCACTATCAAAGCTACTCTTAGATTTTGTGTTTCCTTTGCAAAAAAATGAAAAGCCAAATATAAAGAAACAAACAAAAAATAAACCTTGCGTATTACTATTTATCATGGAAATAATTGCTAATTGCATAAATCTTGAAATTTTTAATTCTCATTGAATACGAATTTTTCACTTGAATGGATAAGTCTTTGATAGCAGTTATCAGTGGTGAGCTACTATTATATTCCAGTTTTCTGCAAGGTACACTTTTTTTCTCTTGTCAGGGGTTGTCAAAGCGTTTGGATCTCTCTTGTAATCTCAAATGCCAATGATGAATACAAAAGTACCAAAATTCTGTCAACAACTATATTATTAGTATAATAACTGTGCAAAGTGCCCAGGTCATTAGAGTTGTCAAGAAGTAGTTAATGAATAAATGTATGAAAGAGGAGAGAAAGAAAAGAAGGAAAAAAAGAAAGAAGAGAAAGGGAGGGAGGGAGGGAGGGAGGGAAGGAAGGAAGGAAGGAAGGGAGGGAGGGAGGGAGGGAGGGAGGAAGGAAGGAAGATTTGAGTATATACTATAATATTTGCAAAACAAAAGAAGTGTAAATGACATATTTGGTGCCCCCAAAGAGATGAGAATACAAGTAGTAAGTTTGTAAGTATGTGTGAAATAATAAATATTAAACAAGATAAGTCAAGCATCAAAAGCTAAAAAGGCTATAAATACTATTGGAGTTCAGAGAAAATAGCCAAGAATGCTGAATATTTCATATATATTTCTTATTTTATTATGGAGTCCTGTGACTCAAAATACTATCGCATTCTTCACTAATATAACTTTCCAAAAATGTCTGATTGTCCAAGCATCAAGTATTTGCTAAAGGATATCAATGTCCTCTTAAAATATATATAAGCTTCTGGAATTTGGTTAGCACGTCAGATACTGTACTAAAGACTACAGTTATGTCAAGGTGAAGACTTCTCTATGATTGAAAACACAGATTTCATTGGAAAGCAGCAGCAGCTGTGTTTCTGAGGTTAGAGCACTTTGTTGCAGAAAGAATATCAATAGAGTGTTTATGAAATAACAAGGGAACATCACATCACAAAGAGCAATGAAAGCCTCTTTAAAAAACAATCTGTATAATAAACATGTCTAGATGGTCATGGTTCTGGCAGATCGCTACAGAGGAAATATTAGAAAAAAATCTCATACTCATACATTTTTCAAGAAATGTTCTATATTATACATCACAGCTGCAAATCTGCCCTCTGAAGTTTTCAGCTTCTTAATGACACCAGAGATTCAGGGCACAGGGTGGAGTTAGACTGACATGTGACTGATGAGGTGGAAGTGTGAGTCCGAGGGCCATTGAGCACAGAGAATTTTCCCAATGTATCCTAATTACAGAAACACCTGTGCTTTAAGGGTTTGTGCTGATTCAGAGAAAATGCATGGAACTTAATGGTCTGCAAGATCCTTCATATCAGACTCATGGCAGTTGAGAGTAAAGGATACAGTTGCATTTAAAAATGATGTTAAGACACTAGTTTTTATCCTTCCAGGAGATGATGCCTCCATTACCTGAAAATGTTTGGCTCATTTGAGAATGGGAAGTTGGATAGTGAAACACCACTGAAGTGTTCTAGGAGCACTTTCTGGAAAATGATGCAGAGATGTAAGGTCATAAACTACTGAGCTTTATGGACCAGTCAAAGCTGAATTATTCTTTTTCTTTATCTTTATAAAGTCCATAATTGATTGAAAAAAATTAATGCAACTGCATATTCTGTGCAAAATAACATGATTTAAGAATAGAGTCATTTTTTAAGTTGTAATTCTTACTCCAATGTACTCTGTGCTCTTAACCACCTGTTAAAACTTCTGGGGGAGTGTTTAGGGGAGGAGTGGGGGGGTAGGAGTTATGATAGTTAATAAGTATTTGCCTTTTAAAAAAAAGACTGCAAAAAGGTTCCAAAAAGTTTAAAATATGTGTAGACTGTGATTTGAGAAGGTAAGAAAAGAACAGTATATGACAAAATATGTTCATTAGGAGGAAAACAAAGTTCAATATTTATAAGAAGTAGTTAATATTTCTTTAAATAAGTGAAAGCAAAATAATCAGTAGATAATAGTAAATACAAAATATAAAATAATTCAGTGTATCAGATCAAGGTATTTTTCGGTTACATTATTATGTTCCCCTCTAAATATTTAATCGGTAATGAAAGACAGTGTTCTTTGGATGAATACTACGTCTGAAATTATTTATAACAAGATTTGCAGCAGTGTACCCGTATTTTGAGCAATGTCTTTGTGTGAATTCTTCAACATTCATTCTTTTCCTGGAATATTCTAGTGTAAAAACAATGAAGAAAAATTGCAAATACAATGCATTTTTATACCTTTTTATATCATTATAAAAATAGCATGTTTATTTTTGAAAATCGGTATGATAGAAAGGAACATGTGAAAAGCAATAAAAATTGCTCAAAACCTCATAAGGCAGATGTATCTACAATCAATATTGTGGTATAAGTGCTTTCAGAAAATTTATCATACAGTATTATTACAATAGAAAAATTTAAATCACACTCTGCTTTATATATTTAGGATCAATGCTCTATGAATCTTCTTCAAACTTTATGTACTTATTGAATAATGTGTACCACAGAGAGTATTTGAATAAAAGCCACAAACTTATTTTTGAATTTAAATATGAACACTATTAATTATATTTACATATGAGCAATTAAACAGGAAGACTGCATTTAGATGAGTTACAGCCTATCAGTAGAGAAATAAAGTAATACTGTGAACAAAATTCATAGCCTGAATACTCTTTGCAGGAGGATCAGAGAAGAAATTAAGTGTGTGGAACTCTGACATATGCTCTCAGGTGTTCACACAGATCCAGGAGTGGCAGCTCCACGTGCCTGTTAAAGCCTTGGACTCCTGGGCTTGAGTTTTTGGGTTCAAATCCTAGCTCTGGTGCTAACCAGATGGAGGTGAGTTTGTGTGGTGAGAGTTTCATAGCCAAATCTCAACAGTTGTTCAGAATACTGGGATTTTAGTGAACTTACTGACCTAACTTCAGTTTTGTCATCCATAAAATGGAGTTATTGAGGATTACATGAGTTATCGTTTGTACTGGATTTAGAACACTGATAGGCACATAGTAAGTACTATGCAGACATTATTTTTAAACTGATAGCTTACTTGACTGCTTATTTTATACATGAGGGATTTGAGACTTAGAGAGGTAGATTTTTCTATTTGCTCACTATAAAGGTCTATGGCATAAAGTCTTTTTTCTGTAAAATATTTTTCATTTTCTCAAGTTTTTATAAAAAAACATATCCTGGGGACTTCCCTGGTGGCGCAGTGGTTAAGAATCCTCCTGCCAATGCAGGGGACACGGGTTCGAGCCCTGGTCCGGGAAGATCCCACATGCCGTGGAACAACTAAGCCCATGCACCACAACTACTGAGCCTGCGCTCTAGAGCCCACGAGCCACAACTACTGAGCCCACGCACCACAACTACTGAAGGCCGCGTGCCTAGAGCCCGTGCTCTGCAACAAGAGAGGCCACCGCAATGAGAAGCCCGCGCACCACAACGAGGAGTAGCCCCCGCTCGCTGCAACTAGAGAAAGCCCACGCGCATCAACGGAGACCCAACGCAGCCAAAAATAAATCAATTTATTAAAAAAAACCATATCCTGCATTTTTCAGGAAACTAAGCTTTTAATTACATTTTTTCTAGCTCTAGAATCACAATAGCAAAGCCATCCAAATAAATAAATTGTGACTTTCCATGAATTAGGTATGCATTTTTTACTGGTAACTTTCTTAAATCATTCACCTACCTTCCCTAACCATGACCCTCATCTCTTGAATGACTGATGACATGGATTAATTTACTCAACATTGTTGAGCCGCAATTTTTTTCATGTGTAAAGAGTAATAGGGATACTTGTCTTTGAAAGTGACATTAATGATGAAATCGTGTACCAAAATGCCTAGCACATAATAGGCTTTCAACAAATGTTAGTTCCCTGCTCTTCTGCCGGATGACAACCATCCTCCAGAGACATGAGCCCAGTAAAACTGCATTTTAAATTATTGTAGAAAGTAGATGAAAGACACATTAAAAGTAAAACCAGCTACAAATAGAAAGCTGAATTAAAATTCTCTAGTGAAAAAGAACACATCAAATTTTTATTACGGTCAGAAACCATGATTTAAAATAAGCCCAGATTCTGTCATACTTAATGATACAGTGTCATCATTAAAAGTAGTAAATAACTTTTTAACACAATTATTTAATAACATCCATTCCATATCACAAATACTTCATATGTTTTACACATTGCTAAAATGTTTAACTATGACAATCAAATTCACTTGAATTTTTCAATGTTAGGTTAATAACACAGAACATACAGGTTGGAAAAAGTACCATCCGCTATAGCTTGTAGAAGACAAGGAATGTCCCAGACAGATATTGGATGAGGTCAGGAGAAACAGACAGACTCTAAACAGAACCTGAGGGAGCAGGAGAGCCTTCGACCTGGGATATAGAGTTATCCCAGATCAGAGCCTTCAAAGTCAGATTTAGTTTTTTAGCATCTAGCACATTGTGAACTCTCAAAACTACTAAAGAAACTTGAAATATTTTTGACCTAACTAATGTGTGTAATCAAATAAAACACCTGTTCCCAAATGTGTCAATAGCACCTTTGCTACTAAGAATTATTTATGAGGTCCTTTGTGAATCTTGGTTACAAAACTTAATTTAAAATGGGCACTTCCATCCAAATTTTATAACAGTGTTAAACTCTCTTAAAATACAGAACATTAGCCATGGCACTTTTATTGTAATATTAGGTTATGCATTAACTTGTTTTTTCTGGATCTGGTTTCATCAAATAATGTATTAAATTATATGATAATTTTCTTCTCAAACGACAATTATTATGTAAGAACAAATAGGCCATATTATTAGGAATATTTGGAAAATGATGGGAAGTTTTCTATTGCTATGATATCTAGCTGTACTGAACTTTTTAATACTATATCTCTAAATTTAATATTTTATTAAATGAAGAAATTACATTTTGTTATCACAAATACAATCTAAAGCACTAGAATTTTAAATTGGTGAACATAAGGCTTGACGTACAGGGAAAAGCCAAAATTTATTGACTCTGTGAATCAGGTACCTCTTATATAATTTAATATATAATTTATATATAATTTATAATTTATATATAATTTAATCTCCATGTCCTTTAAAACAGTGAACTCTGAGCAACTGTAAATAAAAAACAACATCTGGACCTATCAGCTGCATTGAGGGAACATTTCTCTGGACAAATGTCTTCATATTGCTCCAGCAGTATTTGTTGAAAGCCATTCCTCGAGCTTTGTTCTGGGTACAGTTGTGTGCATACATCTACGTGCACAAGCAAGTGTTCTCACACACGTGTGTGCCTGTGAATGTTCGTGAAAGAGGGACGAGAGAGAAGGGAGCAGGGAGGGAGAACACACTAAAAGTCTCCTGGCATTTTTAAAATGAAGGTTATTGATACATTTGCCAGAAGCAAATTAACAGTTTTTTCTCAATTGGCCCACTTGACAATGTTACATTTATGTGGCAGTTATTATCGCCTCTAATAACTGACATTTTAAACATCTATAGTAATTTAGCCCTAAAGCATAGTGTTTTAAACTAATTATTTATAGCCAGTATTCCTGGTACCACATAGGTGTCAGAAATTGTAAATTTTTAAAAACCATGTGACATTCTCTTGGTTCATATATATGGATTTGCTACCATTAAATAAGTTCATGGAGGTAGGAACAGATTTTAATTGATGGGTGCTTTATATCTTAATGGTATAATTTACAGTGTTAACAAATGCATACAAGCACATGTTAATTTATATTAATGTAAGTTCTTCAAAACTAGGAACTCAGTATCTGTTGTGTGAAAGTTAAATTTATGGGACACTGTGGAAATGATGCTTATACTTAGATATGAACTCAAAACAAGTTTGTTAATATGAATTAAACTAATTGCATAATTTGACATGTAGAAACCTGATGAAATGTAATATTTTTAAACATTAACTCTTAGGTTCTACAGCTGTACAATATGATTATATTATACATTCGATTACTAATTTGTCCCGGAGGTTAAAAAAAAAATGCATGGGCCACAAAACAAGTGAGGTACTTGTAGACAAATCTTTTTTTTTTTTTTTTTTTTTTGTCTTAAGAGTTCATTAACCAAACAGTACTTGGGCTCTGGTGTCTTAATTAGAGCGAATGGAGTTACTCTCTGTGCTGAGAAGACCTAAATGTTTATCTTTGTACAGATACAATCAACCCTTTGTTAAAAAATAGTTTTTTGAATCATTTCATAATCTTCTACCTATTCTATTTAAGTCTCTGATGAAAGTCTGTTTTCTTTTTCCTGGAGTCTAACAGGTTTACATTTTCCAAATAAGAAAATGATGTACCTAAGCTCCATACATGACATCTCCCATATTATCCATAAAAGTGATATACATCTTCTTATAGAGATATTCAGCAAACAATTTCCAGAAATCACCTTTATTATGGGGAATAAAACAGATATACAACTCCCTCTTTCGGATGTCAGATTTATACAAAGGAAACAATGTAATCCCAAGCATAATATTAAAAGAGCATTCGTTTTGGTGATGTTTCACTCAGTAGATATGATGTCTATTATAAACATATTTTTAAGTCCTTTAAAAAACTGACTTGTCAAAATTAGTGAAGTGTCGTAGCACAGATATATAGGAGAAGTTCCCTACTCAGCTTATGTCACATTGAGGAAGTTACAGTTGTTATCCCATGAACAACAAAAGAAGGATAAAGAGGGAATTTAATCACTCTGTCTTGCACTTATGTTTTGTAAACTCTTCCATTGCCTGAGATTACCCAGGACATAAATACTATAACAATGGAAACAATCAGCCTGATACTTCTTTTTTACTTCAAATGAGCACAGTATCTTTCCTTCTGGAGCCATGTGAGGAACAAAGCTTAATTTATGATAAATTCCCCAGCTTCGTTCCTTCAGCTTTCTCCTTTCAAGGTCAATGACCCTTAATCTGAGTATTCTATTTATATATTTATTTTTACTTCTACACAGTGAAGTGATGTACATATGAAAGAATGAAGTATGATTAGGTACCAAAAAAGGGTATTGTTAAACTAACTCCAAGACATAATTCTCCACATTCCTTGAAGTCTTCTCATAGGTCAAAATGCAGTTCTTTGCTTTCATGTAATTCACTCTAATTCCTCAGTGGAAGGAAAAAAAGTCTTCAGTGCATTCTCAGATGAAGCACAATGGTAAGCATAAATACGGGTAACGTGTAGTGGTAGAAGAAAATATATATGTGACTACACATTTCCTACTGTTCGGCATTTAATTCCATTAATTTATCCTCCTATTGCGTGTGTCTTGTAACCTATAATGTAAGAATTTTACAACTGGTGAAGCCACGGAGAAAGACAGACGTTACTAACAGCATATGGTGTAAAATATCAAAAATAACAGAGAACAGAGTAAAATACAAAGAAAAATTATGATCTTTTTAAATAGAAAGTGACAGTATCCTCTCATTTTGTGCATTTCATGAAAAGATAAAACGAATATATGCAGTTTGGAAGAGAGAAAAATTACTGACTCCTAGTTATTATGTAACGTGTTTACACAGGTAGATGTGGATAGGTAAATGATAGAGGTATATACACACATATCATATTCACATATACACGCACTCAAACTTTTTTTAAACAGTTTTTTGGGATCATTTCATAATCTACTAATTCTGTTCAAATCTCTGATAAAAGGCTGTGTGGGCTGCTCATTTCCCCGGGAGTCAGACAGGTTTCTATTCTCCAAATAAGAGAAACACACACCTCAGGTCCATACATGACGTCTCCCGTACCACCCACGACGATGATGCACATCTTCTTGTGAAGATGTTCAGCAAGCAAGTCTCAGAAGTTACCTTTACTGCAGAGAACTGTGTATACATAATACACATGTACACACACACCCTCCACACAGACACACACACACGTACACATACATGATCATATTTTACTTTTAGAGTAAGCTCAGATGCTTGTTAAATTATTAGAGCAACTTAGCGCTTATTTGCTAAGTGTGTTATAAAGTAATGCTGAGAAGGAAAATTAATTGTGGGTTTTATCTTTGTGAAAGGTTCCAGGCTGGGCAGATTATCATTACCTATGCCGCTGATAAAATAAAAGAAGGCACTCACCTCCTCTAACAGAATATTAGAATGGTAGATAGTTCTTTACTGAAGGAATTCATATTATAATATATCAAAGTAATTCAAAATAGAATTTAATATAGTCTATAAATAAGTTAAGAAAAAAAAGCTTAAAAATTTGACAAGGCATTTCTGGTCCTCACTTCAGTTATTTTCACAATAAAGGCACCTCTGAACAGGAGATGGAAGTTTATATGTCAGAACAAAAGAGTGTTATGAACTCCAGTTGGTGGGACCCATCTGCCCTACTCTCCTTTCTCCAGCCAGGAGCCCATGGCCCCCGTCCTCTACAGGCCTTCACACCCACCCAGACAGAACCAGGCAGTGTTTACACCAAACACATGCTCATTTTCTCCAGCCGCTGCAGAGTTACCTGGGCAATAGGACACAGGGACCCCAGCTCCGTGTCCCAGGAACACCGAAATGAAAGAGGCCGGGAATGCTGCACCTTATTTTCCCCCTCTCTCTTCATGATTTATACCTGCTCTCTCCTTTAAACAAAATATTCCATTTTTCCACTAACTCAAGCTTCCTTCTAGCGCTCCCCCTACTTCAGCACACCCTTTCCTGTACCCACCAAGATCCTTTAAGCACACTTCCCCCCATTTTCACTGTTCCCTGAAAGTAACCTCATTATTGAACACATCTTACCGTTGTCATCTGTCCTTTGTGTTCCAATACACTCCCATATGACTTACTGTCATTTTTGTGTCGCCTCATGTCCAGCACACTCTGACACTTACATAGTAAGGCACCACTAAATGGTTTGAGCTTTCAAAAATCAGTGAAGGACAAACAAAGACAGCAGAGCTCCACCAGAGGAGACCTGGCAAAACACTGGGTGGCCTTCCTGCAAGAAGTTGAAGGTAGTCAGTAGTAGTGAGTCAATGAAGACATCACAATAACCGGCCTCTAAAATGTTCTTTAGTAGTACTCAGGTGTGCATCTAGGTCTTGTGACTCCTGAAGCTTATAAAATTGGGGAGTAGATTCTTTAAGAATCATAGTAAAAAATTATGAATAGAGGAAAGTCCATGGCCATCCCAGGAAGGGCTCTTGCAAGACACTTTGAAACTTGAGCTTTGTAAGTTCATGAAATCTGTTACAGCTGCCATCAGGTCAGGCCTGGAGCGAGCAGGAGTTCAGCTACAGCTTTACTAGCAAGGGTTTCCTTCCAGGGGCATGTGTGATACTAACTCAAGAGATCTGAAGGCAGACTTGAATAAGCAAGACAGACAGAAAGGAGCAAATCTGCAGAAGCTTCAATTCACAAACATAGTGGAGAATGAAAAGGGAACAGTCTGGAAGGAAGCATACCATCATTTGGGAGAAAATCGTGCTACTATCTGTATAATTGGAGGCAATTTGTTTTACTCCTCTGAACCTTCATTATTATAATCCTAATGTTAAGCAATAAACAGCATTTCCTATGTTCCAGGTACTACTCCAAGAAAATACTAACATAAATTAACATATGTAAAGATTTTTACCTCCGTTCTACAACTGAGGAAACTGAGGCATGTGGAGTTAAGTTACATGTGGAGGTCATACACCTAGTACGTGGCAGAGTCCAGAATCAAGCACAGTCTCTGCCCACTGATTTGGCTTCACTATACATACAGTCACCTTCATCTATAAAACGAGATTACAGCTACTCCGCCTAACTGTTAGGGACACAGTCCGGCTCCTGCGTGCCAGTGTCTTCCTCAGGTGGGGCACCTAGGAGCAGAGTCAGGGGCACATGGGTTACTGACGGGACACTCCAGGAAAAACCTGTGAGCCAGGGAGGAAGGGGGGCTGGGTGAGGACACAGAGCCAAGGTGTGGTCCCAGGTGACACGCAGCTTTAGCCTGAACTACAGGCAGAGCAGGAGCAGAAACCATCCCCTGAGGTGTGACGTGCTCACCCCTAGCGCATCCACACACCTAGGGCAAGGGGGGGGTGCAGGCTGGTTTTTTTTTAACCTCCTCCTATCAGTACCTCATAGGCTGACCCCCCCAGC
The DNA here is from genome assembly GCF_028023285.1 of Balaenoptera ricei. Classification (NCBI taxonomy): domain Eukaryota; kingdom Metazoa; phylum Chordata; class Mammalia; order Artiodactyla; family Balaenopteridae; genus Balaenoptera; species Balaenoptera ricei. Next base: position 3,126,020 of record NC_082659.1, on the reverse strand, counting down.
TGAGGAGGGGTGGAGAGAGCAAGGTCCGTACCCTCCCAGGCTAAATAAGCACATACTCCAGAAAAGGTGGGCAGTGAGCCTCAGCCAGCCAATGCTCACGGTACCTGGAGAAAGGGGATCTAGGCGAACCCCTATTGCACCTAAAACAGCTCTTAACACAGGATAGCCATTCAATAAATATTTGGGATCAATTGTCAATATGATTGAGCTGTTAAGGGGTGGAAGGAGAAACAAAGTCTTATGTTTTCAATTTTGGCAGAATGTTCGAATGTAGCATAAACACAAAAAGGAATTAATTGATTAAAGATATTACCATATATCGAGCGGAGTGTGATATGTACTATATGTCCCAAAACAAATTAACATGTACATGATTACTATGGGTGTTCCTGCTGCCTAAGCACAGAATTATAATGATGATCTTAATGCATAGATTTTGGAATTTATTTATATAGTTTACTTTCTACCAGAGATTGCTCCATTTGAGTAGAGTGACAAAAAAAATCATTGCTTTCATATAAAACATCCGAAAAATACTTCAATTACAATAAAAAAGCAGTAGGTGATCTCGTTTCAAAAACTGTGGAAGAAGGAGGAGATAATATTTGGCCTACGTATGTTTTACCAATCAGTCTGAAAGAAAACTTGGAGGGACCTTTGAATCTCCTACAGGATAGATTTTCATAGGGATTTTTTTTTTAGAAGAGTGATGTAAATGCTTCTAACTAAAAAGTAAGACTCCTTCAAACTCTGCTGTGGCTGATACATTCTCCAGTGCATCCAGAAGAAGTAACTATCCTACGTGAAAGAGTGGGTGCAGGAACAAGGGAATTATCTTTATTTCTCTAAGTAGGACAAAGAGATAAGTAAAATGAAGCGGAAGGGTGGTAAAACCACCAATTAAGTGGGTTAGAAAGAAGCCATGGCAATGTTAGATGCTGTAGCCCCATCTTCACAAGAGTCTCTGCATTCGCTGCTTGCCATTTTAGAAGTAAATGGAAGGCTCCCAGCGGCAGTTGAAGAGGGAGGCAGAGCAAACACCACCCACTGCTCCCATCATAACAGGGCCCCCATTCTGAGGGGCAAGGTCATAACCCATCTGGGAAGCACAGTGCTTGAAACCACGAGACAACTGCAAAGGATAAGCTCTAATGACCAAAAGAGTGTGTAAGCAAAACATGTTAACCAAATTGTTTCTGGTAAAATTCAGGTCAGGGGTGAACTTATTTTTTAAGCATTGGATTCATAAAATGTACATATTTGTGTTATCTCATTTCCTAAAAGCCTACTAATTGATAGAGCACGGATTACAATTTTTATAGCTTAAACCCGTCATGCATTGAAATGGGCATACAGTTTTCAGTGAAATCACTCGCTCCTACCCAGTAACAGCACTGTGGCAAATTTCCACGGATATTTTGCAACAGAATCAGAATAAAAGCCCAGCACACAGTTCACCCCCATGCCGTACCGCACAGTTAACCTCGGAGGAAAAACCCTCCAAGTCAAATCGCTTTCAATATTTTGCTTAAAACTGACTTGGGTCTGTATAATATGGGATAAGAATGTTAGCCAATAGAAATGTACCAACATACTGCATTTAATAGGGACTCTTCCGTTTTCATGTTGCTTTGGTTTTTTGACCTATTGGATTAAAGATATATCCAGGCTTTTGCAGGAGAGCCCACAATAATTCAAAGTATTGTGCTTATTTATATATCAAAAATACATATATCTTCTTGAATATTACCAATAATGAAAGATTTGAATTCTGAGATCTTAAAAATAACAAATGCCTACGCATGCATAATAATTGATCATACATGAATGTAACTAAATAGACATACGTGGATTCATCAACCTCCAGTTGCTCTCATTTCCTACCACTGCCACTCAAGAGAGCATGTAGCTTTCAAATATTGATGATATTCCTCAAAGTTGGCCAAGAGGATCTTACTTCTGTGCATTCAGAAACTACACTTTGAGCATTTACGATGTGTTCCATCTTCTGGCAAGCACGGGATGTAGGAAAATATAAAATCTATAGGCTCTTGATACAAGGAATCCATAAACTCATTAGAGAAAAAAAAAGCCATGGTATTAAATAGCAGCTTAAGTTAGTTGATAAAGTGTGTCACAAAAAGAAATGTCATGGAAATTAAGATTATGTGAGGAAAAAACATTATCCATGGTCATAATAATTTATTGAAATAAGCAAGATTTAAGGCAGGCCTGGAGGATTAGTAGGAAAAATTTTACTGAAAATTACTCAACAGTAATTGTTGAGTGGTGGTGTTATCATTTAAGGCAGGTGGGATCGAAGACAGGATTATAAATTCCCACTCATTAACTCATTCCAGTATTTAATTATACTTGCCCTACCAAAAAAATTCAAAAACAGGCATAAACGAAACAATGAAAAGAGCAATCATATTCCCAGTCAACTATTTTTTTATATATACTCTGAGAATTTAAAGTAATTGGCTTAGTTTACCTTAAAACAAACATTTACAGTATTGAGAAAAAAAATGTTAAATCATCTTAATTCATTTTTTAATTAAAAAATGCTTTCTATATCATGCATCCTAAGGATCTGAGATCATGCCTCATCCTCCAGACCTGTGAACAAATTCTAGGGTGTCCTACAGACCTCTCTACTCCACACTGCACAGCAGTCATTGCCCAACATAAAGCTGGTAAATAGCTGACCGAATGAGCAAGATAGTTAATGTCATATTTTATTTTACCGACAGAAGTCTACCTTGCGTGAAACTGCTCTTCAAGTGAATCCTTCCTTGATATTTTCTGTGCCTTCAGTTGTATGGAAATCACATGGGAAATATAGTTAACTTATCTTCCTGACTTTCTCATTAGCACAATACATGATTTTTCAAATGTGAATAAATATAAGTAAGTATGCATTGCAAAGCCCCTCAAAAGGACCAGAAAGAAATATCATCTATGTAAATCAAATAAAGATACAGAGGAATGTCAGTGCTTCAGCAGGGAGACCACTATATCTTCTGGGAGACAGGATGGCACACAGGAATGAACAGATTCAGATGATAAAGTCTGAATGGGTAAGAGTCATATCAGATCTTCAGAAAGCTCCACTGGCCCCCTAAAATCCATCCTGTTACGTATCTGGCTGGAAAAGTTATGCACTTAGTCTAATTTGGATATGGGTTGCTAGTTCTCATCTGAACCAGGAAGAATTTTATGAACTTAATTTTACAAATTTAGAATGTGACTATAGAGGGACAGACAACACAGAACATTCAGACACCAATACACAAATACTCCCTTATCAACTGCCCCGCATTAACACAGTCAAGGTTCAAGTGCTTTCCTCAACCTGGAGCTGCTGAGCTAAAACAAAGGTCATTTACTGAGACGTCTCAAGTTGTCTAAGGGTGAACTGACCCTTAGACCAACTGCAAAACTTAACCTGCACTATCAAAGCAAGGTAAAAGATACACGGGGGACCGTTTAGTGCACTTACAGCATAAACATTTTTAAACTGGCTTCTTTAGAGATATAAACTATAAATCAGGGCTATTCCCAAGAACTGTGACATCGTTTCACGCTGGGAATCAGAGTAAATGAGGTACACCTCTCTCCCAGTAAAATGTTTCTGAAAAAATAAATAATCATAAAACACAACTGTATATATGAACCATAAAAAATAATACTTCTTTATATCAGCATCAGCTTTCGAGGAGATTAAAAAATAAAATATTCGTATTTCTCATGTAAATTTGTTCACATCAAAAATTCATGTTTCTAGAGAAAATGATTTATTTATTGGGCAAATCAAAAACAAAACAAAACCCCAAAACTACAGAAGAAATTTTAAAAGAGTTTAAATCCCGAGCATACAATAATTGCTTTGAACATGGAACTCCCACTAGAACAGCTCTTCTTAGAGTGTAGTCCAGAAATTATCACTGGTCTACTACAAAATATGGACGGAAATGGAGAGTAATCATTTAAAAACTTTTAAAGCAATCTGACCTTGCAGTGACACCCAAGCATGTGGTTTCTTATATCACCAAAATTATAGGATGTAAAGAATTGGAAAAAAAAAAAAAAGCAACTGGTACTCCATCACAGATATTTTGAGATACACTGCTCAAGGTTATTTCTTCCCAAGAAATATTTTCTCTATGGATTAAAAAAAATCCTCCTCTTGTTTGAGAAACACACACATACACTAAATGACCATGCCAATATAGTCATAACTTCTATTATGAAGATATTATGCATCTGATGATATTAACACAAAATCATGGATTCTAAGACCATTTTTTGTCCTGGTACAATCCTTCTGGGTACACATACCAAATTTAAACAAGAAAGGAAATAATCTCACATATGTGACATCTGGAAGTAGGGCAGCATGAGCATGTAAATCAGAGGCTCAATCAAAGTTCTTTTATCTGTCTACCATGCCATCCACAAGGAAGCAGTTCTTGAGATGTTTGTTGTTACTCTACCCATCTCTTCCTCACATAGAAAAAGGGGTGCCTCCTTCCATATGCCCTGTCTTAAAGCAGAAATCTTACCATGACATTTTCAATCCAACTTCCCTTCATCTTGCATTGCCCAGAATTGTTATGTGTTCATAACTAAGCCAACCGGTGCCAAGGGGACCAGAATTGTCATGTTTGTTTCATGCTAATAGGAATCCACGCACCTTGTGGCTGGGAAAGAGGCCATCCATTCATGAAAGATGTTAACATTTAAATTTTTAAAAAGGGTTCTTACAGTGAGAGAAAGGAAAATGACAGTGAGGTATGCCACCAACCTAACTTCTAGAATGACATTTAAATATAGGGGTCAGAGAATATTTCCTCAGGGAGTATGTATGTGATAACAACTGAAAAGGGCCCAAGAACAAGTTCTGAGGAGAACAGATATTTTGGTATTGGGAGAGGAGGAAGACCTAGCAATGGAAACTGAAAAGCTGTCTACCTAGTCAAAGCTTTAGTGTTATGGAAATAGTGGAAGAAATTTTTTAAAAGATGGGAGTAGCTGACTGTGCTAAAAATTAATAAGAGGTCAAGTAGGATGGCCACTGACACGTTTAGTAAATTATAGCTAGTAAAAGAAAGTCATGAGGGATTTTAGGATGAACAGGTCCGTGGAAAGGGGGGCACAAAACCAAAATGGAGTTTGTAAAAGTATGAATAGGACATGAGAAAAAAGAAGCCAAAAGGCTTGCAACATTTGGGAATCAAACCCAATACACAGGAGAAAACCTGCCAGGAATTTATGGATGGCAGAACGGTGCCCGCCCCCCCAAGACGGCCGTGTCCTAATTCCTGGAATATGTACGTGGCAAAGAGGACTTTGTGATGTAATTAAATAAATATCTTGAGAGAGCAAGATAATCCTAGATTATCCAAATGGGGCATTCTATACTCTGATTTTTTAAGCTAGTGCTGTATTATGGGTTTTTTTTTTTTAACTTTTTGTTCATTTTTTTAAAATAAACAAAAAGACAGTTCACCCATTTCTCCCATCTCTTCATCCCCTGCCTCTTGCAACTACCAAACTGTCCTCTGTGTCTATGAGCTTGGTTTTGTATTATTTAAATTTAAATGAATAAAATATTTCAGTAAGATAGATTCATTCAAGTCACATACAATAGATTTTTTTGAAAAGCAGTATACATTTGTAGGGACAAGTGACATTAGTAATGTAAATAGGTGGGAAAACATGTATGTCAAATATTAGGGCCTACAAAAGTTATTTCAAATATACATGAATTTAGTGATCATTTTTTTTCAAGGTAATTTAAAATCACCGGTATTTACAAAGTCTCAGTAAAACCTGATCATGTCTGTATAGGTATAATTGAAAAGTTAAAGTTCATTTCTTATGGATTAAATTAATTACACAATTTTATTCTGATTTAGGAGATCTATAATAATTTTTACCAAGCGTATTATATTATAAGCAATATTGAAATTTTAATTGTTCTTTGTGAGTCCAGCCTTCTTGTTTTACACATTTAACTCTCATAAATCTACTAATTTTTTGCTGTGCATACTGGTTAAGTTAAACGCCAAATTCTTCATCTTAATAGGATTAAGATTTCCTTCTCTTTCATGTCTAGTCCAAAATGATATTCCTGCATGATTTGGTGACTCTGGCACCTCTACTGTGACACTTCTGTCTCCGAAGCAAGAAAACATATTCAATGTCTTTAGTAAGGAATTAATTGAGACAGAAACTGAAATGTGAATAAAACCAAAAATCACCAGTTAGTTTCAATCTCAAAGAATTTAAAGACACAGAAACTTAATACACATATATAGTGTCGAGTATGGATGCACTAAATACACACTCCAAGTGCTATCTAGCATTACAGTTTGTTAGGGTGAAAGTAAAAGCAATGAGCTTTCAACAGTGACAAGCTAACATAGCAATTTTTATCATTTTATTGAATTGACAGGTGTTTTATTACAATGACTAAATCAATCAATCTGTTATTTTGGTATTAGTTGTAAACAGACTGGAAAGACTTACATTCAAAGGAAAATTTTCAGTGCAATTCTGTGAGGTAAAAGTTATTACAATTTTATTAAAGATGACATTATGATAAAAAAGCTTAGGCAATTTATCCAAGGTCAAGGTATAAAACATGAAATATATACACATGATAAGTGACTCTGGAATCCACAGACTGTTATGATTAAAGTAATACTATTTATTTTCCCAAATATAGTCAGTTGATCTATCTTTTTTGCTTTTCTTAATTTAGAGATTAAGGAAATATAATCACTCCCCTGTTCTCTTTAATGCCACTTTTTTCATGGGTGTAGCTACACTCTTCTTATTTATATCCCACAAAGTATGCTAATACTACTGTCATTTCAATTATTTTTACAGAATAATTTTTTTTCCCCACTATGGTCTTCTTAATGTGCTCTCATTTTCAAAATTCCCTCAACAGTGAACATTTTCAGTTAGATTTCAGTGATAACAAAAGATGTCAATGATGAACTGAAAGTTAACAAAAAAGATTCACAAAATGCTAAAAGAAACACTCATCATTTTATGTTTTCTAATTCTTTTTAAATTGTAAATGAAGTTGTAAGAGAACCTATGTCTTTCGTGTTGAGTCAACTGTTTATTTCTAAAAACTGTCACAGAGGTACCTCAGCCTGTTTAATATTGAACAGATTACAGTCCTCCCTCTGTATCTGCAGGAGATTGGTTTCAGGACCCCCGTGGATACCAAAATTCCTGGATGCTCAAGTCCCTTACAGAGGGCCCTGCGTATCCGCAAACTTGGAAACCGTGGATATGGAGAGCCAACTGTACTACAGTAGCACTGATTCAGCTTTTATTCGTATCAAGATATTAAGCCTGACGCCAAGCTCCTACTTCAACTGGGGTGCCCATAAATAATACTGACTCTATTGTTTTCAACAATGCCTTGTGGTATAAATTACTCCACAGTCTGATTAAATCTGGCGGTCTTTGCAAATACTACTGGGTACGTGCCCCTAGAGGGAGTATACTATAGCTGCTGACTATGAACTGGGGAGAGAGGGAGTCCCATCTTCTTGGCCACATGTGTCCAGAGTGGAGTTTCCACCAGTCTGAGCTGGGGGTTGGTGGGCAAGGCAACAAGTTGTGTCTCAAGTGCCAGAATCGCACTGTTTTTATTGAGATTTATTAGATTTTCTTGAAAAAATGCTTCTGCACTCGCTGGATGCCCTCAGGACAATCTCCAGACACTTCAGATGGTTTTTGTTTTTATAATTTCCACCAGTTATGGCTGTTTCACTGAGGAGTGATCTTGCAGAGTTCCTCAGGATGCCGTTCCAAGTACATATTTTTTTATATTAAAGATAAAACTTACATAATTTATTTTCAGATAAATTTACAAGTGTTGCTCTATCACATCCTGAAACACAGCAAAGCCACAATCTTCCCTTGAGGGTAGATGGTTAAGAGCCGAGTTAGTGTCTGGGTTTCACCAAACAACCCAGATGACTCCAGGGTACCAGCCTGAGTAAGATGCCATCCCCCCAACACAGTGCATACTTCAGTTGCAAGAAGCTGGATGAAATTGTGCTTTGTCAGGACCTGCTACGGGAGGGCTATCCCACTCCCCAACAAGTTTGATATCTTTTGGCAAATAAATAGAACTAATATACACTTCTGGTGATGGTTTGTGTGTATGGTGTAAGACCATCATCAAGCCATCCCTCATCACAAACATAGCACCCAACTCCTCAAACATTCACTAAATCTCTAAGTAATTCCATTTTAAGCCATTTGTTATTATTATTTTGATTCTTTTTATTGACTCTACCCACTATTCAGCTTGGATCATTATTCAACAAAATGCCTGCAATTCGTAAATAATAATAGTAACAACAATAGCTAAACTCCTCTCCTCAACCCTTAGGCTCCAAATATACAGCAAAAAAAGTCACAGAGAACGATCATGATTGAGAAAGGGCCTTAAATACCCGCTTCTCCCCCCTAATTTTTCCCAAGACAAATTATGACAGCAAAGCTCTATTTCTCCTAAAGTGATCCCAATTATATGGCTCAGTAAGAGGGGGTATATTGTCAATATAAAGGTCCTGTGCTTCACAGCAAGCTCCCCAATGCTTAATAGTGCCCCACACATAATAGACTCGTTATACGTTTGCTGTTTAGGTTAATAAATGAAAGTATGGCTGTTTAGTAAAATCTGCATCAACACCAGAAAAGTCAAAAAGCATGGCACCTGCATTTTTAAAACTTAGAGGAATGTCTTCTTGCTGTTTAACCCAGAACCAACTGAAATGAATAAAGAGCAGACTTGAATGACGCTTTCCTTTCATGAAGCAAGATCCTGCCTGGGTGGTAAATAGAAGAAACCCGGGCAGACTCCACTCATGCTCTAAGCTGACTGAGGGAAGAGGTAGGACAGACGTAGGGTAGATGGGGGTAATGCCAAGATTTCACCAGTGGATCTAACACCAATGGCAACACAGGCAGAAGTTCGGTTAGAAATGGTACAGTGCATTTCAGTCGTTTCTTAACAACCGGGCCCCCCAAGCACTACTCACCATTGCGTTGACTGGCTCTCCGTCACGGTGACCACGGCAGGCAAGGTCTGTGGGCACGACTTCAGCTACCTGGGGAAAGCTCTGATGTGACATCAGAACTTATTTCTGCAACTGTCTGGAAAAATCCATACTTGACTTTTTCCCATCTCCTCCTGCTGTACAATATCTGCATTGGCAAAATAAAAGCAGAATAAAAATGAGTATTCTTTCTTTTTCTCATATTGGCCTGAGCTATTTAAGTACCTTAAAAAAAACAATTTCTGAAACATATCATTATAGTTTCCTACATCGTGGTGAGCACATGGAAAATACTCCTAATAGACAAATCAAAAGACATTCGAGTGGAAATGAAGGCACATGCCCCACAAAGCCCGTGCGTTGAAGTCCTAACTCCCAGGACCTTAAAGTGGAACCATATTTGGAGACACAGCCTTTAAAGAGACGATTACGTTAAAATGGGATCCCTGAAGTGGGCCCTACTCCAGTATGATTGGTACCCTTATAAGAAGAGGAGATTAGGACACACACACACACACACACACACACACAAAGGGGAGATAACAGAAGGCAGCCACCTGCAAGCAAAGGAAGGAGGACTCAGAAGAAACCAAGCCTGCCGATATCTTGATCTCAGAGTTCTAGATTCCAGAATGGTAAGAAAATTGAATTCTGTTGTTTAAATTACCCAGTATGTGGTATTTTGGTACAGAAGCCCTAGCAAACTAATACACTTCCAATGTTTGCCTCTGAAACGGAGGTACTGGTCCACAATCCTTTTTATTTTCAAAATCCTTGGAATTGGGCATTTAAAAGATTTAAAAATAATTTAGAACGTGTGCCATTTATTATGTCAGTCACCAGCGGTGGACCGGGATAATAGCATGTGATCAACCTCATGAGGATTCTGCAGAGAAATGTGTGAATATTCCCACTAAAGTGGAAACATAAAATACAACGAATGTCCCATCAGTTCGGGTCAGGATTTGATACAAAATGACTGGTGGCAAATTAAAATAAATAACCAAGAATCAACCTGGAACACACTCTATTCCTGAGACAAAACATTAGAATTGGGTAGAACTAATTAATGAGTAAAGGTAGTATTCTATATTGAGTGCCTTATTTTATAATTTTATAAGGTGAATATTTAATGATTTGTTGGTCTGTTTTTTAGTCCAAGTCTGTATTTCAAAAAACCAGTCAGTACATGCCTGATCAACAGCTACTTTGCTGATATAAGAGAATCCAAGTGATTCTCCTACCTCCCCCCGCCCCCCGGCCCCCCGCAAACCTATATCTCTGGAAATGCAGATGTACCTGGACAAAGTATACTCATCAGAACTTCAAGTAAATTCAGGTGGTCCTCCAACTTAGAAAACATTTCTCCTCCATTGTTGGACTCAATTCTCAATGCCTGGTTACTCTTCAGTTATAGATCGGCTTGTAAGTTTTGTTGTTATTGTTTTTAAAGTTCATTACCCTTATATTCTGAACACAGAGCAAAAGTGATCTAGCTGTCACAGTAAGGAGGCCATCAGGATGGATCCTAAATATCCACTGGATACTTATCACCAGTTAACGAGCATATATTGCCCAGTGATGATACTTCCCTCTACTGACCACAGATAATATGTTAGAAGAGAAAACTACGCATGTCCCAGTGAAGCACCAACACTTCTTATCCAACTCAAGCTCCTTTCAATCACCTTGTTGGCCTAAATCCTTCTGAAACAGAAAATCTAGGGTGTAATTCTGCCCATCGTGGTGCTGTCAGGGATTATTCCTCAGAGTTCTTGTGGACCACTGAAAATCACTGCACCTGTTAACTCACGGACATAGATTGAGTTCAGAAGAATCTGTGATCAGCCCTGCAGAAACCTCCAATCTAAATCCCTAGATTGGTTGGTTTCTCTCTTTACGATGGAAGTTCCAGCCAAGGAAGGAAAAATATATAACCAGTGATCTCTTTCTTTTACGAACCTTTTTCTCTTTAAGACAACATGGTTTTGTAATTGGATACAGACCATTGTATTGGGTTGAATATTGTCCCCCCAAAATTCATGTCTACCTGGATTCTCCATATTGTGGAAATTGTCTTTGCATACGTAATTAGTTAAGGTGATGTTACACGATAGGGTGGGCCCTAAATTCAACACCCGGTGTCCTTACAAGAAGGTGTCCTTATAAGAAGGCCAAGTCAAGTCTCAGACACACATAGAGAGGAGAAGTCCAGGTGTAGAAAGGCAGGTACAAGCCAAGGAACTCCAAAGATAACCACTAGAAGCTAGGGGAGACACATGGAAATGGGAGAGAATACATTTCTACAGTTTTAAGCCATCTCGTTTGTGAAACTTTCTTACAGAAGCCCTAGGGAGCTAACAGAACCATAAGTAATCTCATCAGAGGAGATATTCCTTGAAGATAGCACCAATCAATGTTGGACTGAAATATAGTGAAACACCTTTGGGTTTTCATAGAATTTCCAACAACTTTAGAACATCAATAATTGTAGGACGATGAGAAAAACCTGGTCAATGAAGTATCAGCCCCCAGTTTTTAGAAAAAGCAGTGCCTGGTTAAGGAGGAGATTCTTACTACACCTTCAACTGTGCAAAGCCTCTACTCAGCTGTGCTATATCACCTAGTCTGTTCTGATCCCTGGTTCTCGACTGGAGCCACTAAATCTTGCCCTGGTTACTTTTGGGAGTCTTATTTTGCTTATTCACAGATTTAGGATTAAAACCAATCCCAAAGGTTTAGAATAAGAAAAGAAATCAGGTATTATGTTCTTTGCATAGAGATGGAAGAGGATGGTATGAAATAGGTATAATTAATACAGTTTTCCATTATATTACTCAATTGAGGAACATGGGAATTTTTACTAAAATAACATTTTTATTCTTCTTACAACTTGATTTCTTTCAATAAATCAAAATACAAATGGCACTAAAATACAATGCCTTCTCAGTTTTAAAGGTATTTGCATCTTATTAGTCAAATGTAAAATGTGGACTTGCAGCAACAACTTCTGCTTTCTTCTCAAAATACGTTTAGAGTTTATTCTGTGAGAACTCTTTTTACATAACTCCTAAAATGTTTTGAAAATGTGAAAGCATTAGCCAACCCAAGAGCCCATTTTCCATCAAGAAATACTCAACACAAATTATGCCAAACCTGAACCCTAAATTTATCCTTCAGTACAAGCAACAGAAACACAGGTTTCATTACGAAAATGTGGTTATTACTAATTCGCAATTCAGCGCCTTTTCAATGGATTTGTTTTCAGTAGCACTACTAAAATCTTAGAGAACATTTTTTCAACTTAAAAGTTATTTAGGGCTTCCCTGGTGGCGCAGTGGTTGAGAATCTGCCTGCCAATGCAGGGGACACAGGTTCGAGCCCTGGTCTGGGAAGATCCCACATGCCACGGAGCAACTAAGCCCGTGAGCCACAACTACTGAGCCTGCGCGTCTGGAGCCTGTGCTCCGCAACAAGAGAGGCCGCGATAGTGAGAGGCCCGCGCACCGCGATGAAGAGTGGCCCCTGCTCGCCGCAACTAGAGAAAGCCCTCGCGCAGAAACGAAGACCCAACACAGCCAAAAATAAATAAATAAATTAATTAATTTTTTAAAAAAAGTTATTTAGCAGCTTGTGACTTTAATTTTAAAGTGATGATTATATATCTGTCTATGCCATGTAGCTAACGATTATTCAAAACAATATTTAAAACACATGTCCTTATTTTTTAAAGTATAGTGTAACTATTAGAGTTGCTGCACACACAAGCCAGTTTTTCATTCTTGAAAATGTACCCTTTGACAAAGCACACAGGATATTAAGAAAGAATATGGGCAAGAAGATGGCGTTTTGTTTTGTTTTTTGTTTTTGATTTTTTTAAAGAGGAAATGCAGTGGCTTTATCTACCCCAGAAAAAAATACCTCTTATATGATGAGACTGAGCTTTCAAGGAGCCAAATTTCAGATGAGGATGTTGTTATGATCAGTAAAACTTTATTAATGGTTCCTGAACCAAAACGTCATCAAAGACTGGAACACCTCTTGTGGGTTCCGTCGACGGCATTGCCCTTTTGAGAGTCACGAGGCACCGGCGGCTTCCTCTCTCCGGAGCCTGCCTTGGCATTCCATCCCCTGCACGTGTGCATGAAACACAATAGGCATTGGCTGTAATAGCCTTCTTAGGTAAAGTCCACTGGCATTTCCAGTCAATCAAACCACAAACAAATTGCCTTGGAATATTTGCGATCCTTCTGCTGAGTACACATTTTCATTTAAAGTAGAAAAGCACATGCAGTTGTCCCATTCTATGTTTGTTCCCTTGACAGTACCTGTTAGGAGTATAATTTAATTCTATACGAACAGTATTTTGCCATGTTGTGTATTACCAGTAACCCAAAACTGCAGGGTTGATATATAAAAGGAAATATTCTGAAAAAGATCAAGTCCACAACATTTTCTATTTATTCCTGGCTTAAAACTGAAGTTTAGAGGCAGTCCCAACTTTCATAACCAGGAACATGTGCAAAATAGGCAAAAATGAAGGGGAGAAAAAGACATATAAATTATACCAAGAACTAGGTCAGGAGCCCTTCGTTCATCACTGGGTTGCTGTACTGAGGCAGGGGAGCTAGCCCACAGTTCCGGTAGCTGATCATGGAGCCCAGATTTAGCCTCTGGCTTCGCCTCTGGAAAAATACTTTAACAGCTAAATCTATATAAAAATTCACACCTTTCAATTATCCCTGCCTGAGAATGGCTTTTCAGCGATGTGTCCAAGATCAGAACAAGGTTAGTGCATTTAACGTTTTTCTAAAAAATGGTTTTCAAGGATAGCTATAGGGAGGGACCATGAGTTGCCTGCCTTTGCCAGGCAAATCTCCCAGCAAACTTCACATCTCAAATGCCTACAACAAAGGAAGGTGACACAGTTCAGATGAGAAGATGCAAGTACACTGTCACAAGGTGAAGAGTCATGTCCTTTCTTCAGGGAATTTAATTGTAATGTAATAAGAAAATAATAAGAGTATTGGGGATAAATTGGAGTTTCTATTTTGTTGCTTTTTATGTATATGGATTTCCAAAATTGAATTTTGACAATAAAGATGTGTTGTATTATTGTAAATGACCAAACTTCTTCCTTGAAGCTAGGAGATTAAGAAAGTTATTAGGCAGATAACAGTAATATACCACACATTCACATTTTTACAGAGCTTTAAGTAAACATTCTTCTTCGGCAATAGTCTTTGGCAACATACGTGAAACATGTATTGCTCACAACATATATCCTTTACATATAATAATACGTGTTTGTGCAGCGAAGGCCTACAAAGGGAAAACAGAGTAAAAGACCCCTGAGCACAACTTTACACTTGCTCCTGGCGACACAAGTCAAGAAACCTCGAGCGCAAGACACAAACATCGCTGCACAGAACAGAGATACACTGCATGGTTGCTGTATGCTGCAAAGTGGAAATACTGAGAGAGAAACAAAGTGAAACTTGGAGACTTTGTTTCACTAGTGGGCTGATCCCTGACCTTAGACACAAGCGTTTTCTACCCTGCCCCTAGAAAAATACCTAAACACTGACTACTTAGGGGTTGGTTTGGGGAATGAAGAGAGTCTCAAATAACAAAACTGATAACAATAATAATAACAAAAAACCCTCAGGTATCTACTTTCTGATGCAGACGTCAAAGCTGAGCAATAGTCACCAATTTGTGCTGTTACCTACGTGACTTCTGTAAACCAGAATGTGAATCAGATGGGAGACTTATAGCAGAAAAATTATTTAACTGCCTCGTTCTTGTAGTTAAAGACTTTGTGGGAAGAATAGATCGTCAGCTTGGTGAAATCAGATGTGTTTATTTTCTGTAGATTTTGTTTATCCTTTTTTTTTTAACTCATTTTCTTTAAACCTTCTATCCTTATATTCCTACTCTTCACGTAAGTACTAAACAAAGTTTTAATATTATTAACTATTAATAATCATTTAACCTTAATAATGACTAGATGTAGAGCTATTTAGAGCCTCTTTAATTGTAGCATCTAACACCCATAACTAATAACATCACAGAACTGTAAAATACCTACTCTATAAAAATATTTTATCAGGAAAAATTCTGCATTTTCACACACTTAACACAGCAACGGCTTTTTCAAGTAGGCATATTAGGTTAATATAATTAAAAAACTGGTCAATTAAATTTAAAAGACTGCATCAACAAGATGTGTGTTCAGTACCATTTACGTGAATTGATAATCTGATTGAATTTTCCACTATGGAAAGAGTTGTATAAAATTACTTAAAGGATAAAGTGTGTGTAAGGCAGAGTGTGTGTGTGTGTGTGTGTGTTGGACTAAAAATCAGATGACCCATGTTCTGCTTCTAGTTAAATGATTTTGTGTAAGTCATTTACCTTCCCTCTGGGTCAATATTTTTAATCTGAAAAATGGGGACACCAAGATCTGACTTGCCACACAAAGTCATCGTGATAAGATATATGTGAAGGCAAAATGAAAATTACAGAGTGTTTTGTAATTAATTAGCTGCTTTTAGAAGCAGATATGAACAAGACAGATGAAGAATAGTAATGGAAAGAAAGGGAGAGAGTAAACTGAAATAATCCACCTAATGTAATTTTGTTTTTCACAGTATTAAACTGATGAGAGGTGGAAAATTTGTCAACTGGCTGCTACCCAACAACAAATAAATTACCTAGCTGATTTTTTACCCATAAATTCACTGAAAAGATGAGTGTTTTGGCAACATGTAAACACAGCCAGAGAAAAATTTAACCTTCTCTAACCTCCATTATCTACCTGAATTTGAAACCAAATGCAGATGGAGAACTCATTATTGTAGTGACAACCTCTGTCATAATTAAAAAACATGGGATCTATTTCTAAAGTAGAGGTCAGGCAAAGGGCAAATAAATGTCTGACCCTCTCCATGCATTATCCCAAGATTTCTCAACGTGAAAATTTTTCAGCTGTTTCCAGCAGATACACTGAACTATGACTGACTAGCTAATACAACTATGACAGAAAATTCTAAGTGCTATTAATTACCCACCAGAGTACAATAGTCAAAAGGTGAAAATAGGAATAAATTCTAGAGTATCTGCAGATTCCTCTTACGAAAGCGCATAAACTTAAGCATTCTCTTTCAAATGGACCCACTTATACCAATATAATGTGACTAAATTAAATCCACAGTGCAATTTTTTATGTGTTGTTTCTTTGCTGCCAGTTTGAATGTGTCTATTGATCTCACATTCAAATCCTGATGGAGTCTTTACATGTCATTTTGCTGCCCAGCGTTATCAGTCCAAATCAATTCCTTTTGATTCACATTTACTTGAATGCCATTTTAAAATGGGTATCAGAGTTTGTCAGTACAGTGACCTGATAGGCCACATTTCATATCAGTTAACCTGGATACAAAAAACAAGTGAAAAATTAGTTTTTTCATTAGGTTTATTTTGTATTAAAATAATAGGATGGAGTACAGAAATAATTAAAGGAAAGCAGTAAGGTCAATAGGGAAAAAAATCCTCTACTGTACTAAATTCCTCTGTCTTGCAGTCTTTGCTCTCTCAGATTCAAAAATCCCCTAAGTAAAAAAAAGTTTATTAATAACATGAATACCTCTAATGTACTTCCTTCTTTTCCACAGGGCAGAATATCTGTAACCACTTAAAACTTGTAAGCCATAGTCATAGAAATTAATTAAATTTCATCTCCATTAAAATGACATTTGAGATTCACCTTTGCACAACCTGGACTTTCCTGCAGTGCGGACACTATCTTATTCCTCCTCTTCATATGCTTCTCATTTTCCCTATTGAATGGTAATTCCACAATCCAGATGCCAAACTGCGAAAACATTCTTCCAGCGGCAGCATATGTTTCCTTGGCAAGCTTATGTAGCATCTGCACAAAAAGCTTACAGTTTCCTCTGGGTATGTAATACTTCTGGCTGCTAAGAGGCTATTTGTGCAGTCTTTTCCTCAAAGACACCATTTCTCTTGACAAACCCTTGGTTCTAAGCAAATTCTGCACATTTTCAGTCCATCTGAGAACCAATGATACACGTAAGTTTGCTTTACAGCCGGGCAGCTCTCCAAGTATTCTCACTCTATGACCAGGGGGTGGATCTGGCACTGATACAAATTGGTTTAAATATAATAAGAGTTTATTTAGCTACTTTAATAAGCAACATTTTGCTACTAATAAAATATGAAGATTGTCGACATTGTGGTAGACATCCGCAATGATGATCAAGGTCAAGGAAAATAGCATTTGAAAGGAAAGCTGCATAAGGAAGCAACCTGGGAAAGCTCGCCGTGTTCTGCACTCATGCTGGTGAAACGGCACGTGTGATGTGTAGTTACTCATACGTAGCTTTTCCCTAACTGGAAGTTCTGTCTCCACACAGCTGTTCAGACCAAGCCCCTCAGGTGGCATACAGAACCAGTACCTCCAGCATTATTTATCTGTGGGGAACACTTTCATCAGTCACCATTTTATCTAAGCACTAAAAGCAATTACTGTGCCAGATTTAGAGATTATTTCATACTGAAGAATTTAAGAGTTAACTTATGCCAGACTGAGAACAAAATCTTTTAAGGCTTCTCATAGTCTTTATATAATATTACCCTAAGTTTTAGAATATCTTCTCAAAAGAAAGTAACTAAAATCTGTAAAAAGGAAGTATCTTCCAACAAGACTCATTATTCCTGTTGAAAAGGTAAGGCATAATAAAATGCATCAAAAATATCAACAACCATCTTGTACTATGTATGTACGTACCTGGAAACCAGCATTTTTAATATTCCATGTCTTGGTTGCATGGTGTGTTAATAATCTCTCTTAAAATAGGCCCTTAGCAGTACAGAAGTGATGCATACTTTCACTACATGTAATTTCCTCATGGATGGTTACATGATCTGAGATTTCTGAATAAATAATATTTTAATGAAACTGGGAAAAGAGCAGAAGGAAATCCGTCCATAGATGAAGCTACGTTAAAGTAAGCCAGTCTCATGTGCGTTGAGTACATTTTAAAGATAACAGTATTTCCCACATAATATTTTAAAAGAGTTACTCAAAATAAATGGAGAAATCCTTGGCCAGAGAAGCAGTAAATGATTAAGCAAAATTAAACAGGTCTCTTTACTGGAAGACATCCTCTAGCCTTCAGTATACTGGTGTACATCGTGAATCTCTATAGGAAGATATGTTATATACACACACTTGACAATGAACTCTTCTGTGGTAAGTTCTACTGGAATGCTGCTGTGCAAAATTTTGGGAAATTCTTATGTATAGAAAAGGTCTGCATCAGCATTTCTTAAATAAATATATAAATATTACTTTGGCAGCTGTCAATAAATACTCCAAAACCATGAAGATCTGCGATGAAATGAATTTACTTAATGCAAACAATATTGGAGAGCCCTAATCAAGATTTAGCATATCATAAACATTCAGAAACCTCAGACTAAAAAAATATGTCCAACGATTTGATGTCCCTATAGTGAGTGGACTGGACTAATATAAAAATTTTACAGCTTCCTGACCCACAGACAGATAAATACCAAATAACATGGACTAAAGATGTTGTTCAACACATAAAATAACTAAGAAAAGAGAGAGAAATCCTGACATGCAGATATGAACATCCAGCCCTTGAAGGAAATGCAAAGGAAAAATAGCTCACTGTGTTATGAAAACTGGATACGCATAGGAGTGGATATTTTGGTTAATTGTTTTGTTTTTTATTATTAGTTTATTCCAGTTTTTAAATTTCTCTTGAGTAAAATTTGCTAGTTTATAATTTTCTTTTAATATTGTCCATTTCCATTCAACTTCGCAAGTTCACTGGTATGAATGATTCAAATCCTCGATTTTGATTTTTTAAAATCTCTATTGGGATGAGTAAATTAAGACGAGCAGAAATTCATTAAATAACTTAGAATGAAGACGGCAAAAACTGTCTTGGTTCCATAGGTTACCTTAGAAAACCAAGGGAAAAATGTCTTCAAATTGTAGCAACAATCTGAAACGACATTTCAGAAGGCTAGGTCTGGATAAGAAGTGCTGGTGGTGATACCATATCTCATTATACAGCTTAGGGATCAAAGGCAGAGAAACTGGAACTGTAGTTTGGGAATCTGTTAGGACTAAGGAGACGAAATTACTCCAGAGTTCTAGTCCTTGTGACTGGGCTTCCTGAAGCTGAAGAACAGTACTATGGCTATAATTTAGACTTGCCTGAGTACCCCGTGGTGATCAAAGCATAACACATATCCAGCCTGATAGGCAGGGAGGTTGGCAGGGGGAACAGGAATTCCTCAAAGATCTGGCCACCAGCTGCAGTATTATGTTAAAGAGCATGTGAACTGGAATTGACATCTTGATTTCAAACCTCAGCCGCCAGTACACACCATCTGGGTGACCTTAACCAAGTGTGTTTTACTTTCTAAATTTTAGTTTCCTCCTTAAAACAGAGACATTACTTCTTACCTAGTAAGGTTGTTAAGATTAAATGAGATGATCTTTGTGAAGTCCTTGTTAAGGATATAGGAAATGTTAAGTAAGTATTAATACTATTTTACTAGCAATATCAATAGCCTGAAATCCACCTAATGCCAGCTTTCAGCAGCTGATGGCAAGATAGAAAAGGAAAGGGAAATGGATTCTATTATTATACATTCTAAATTTCTATACATTTATGGGAAAAAATGGGTTTCTATAAATGAAAGAGACCAGCAATAAACCTGGGAAGATACAGGTATGAGAAAAAGAAAGGACACAAGGCAAATGACTTTTGCCAGCACTGAGGGTGACGGAAAGCTGTGTCAAAGGTTCTTAAGGCAAAAAAAAAAAAAAGTTCAAAGGTTGGTTCAAAGGCATCAAATAGACATCATGAAAAGCACTGCATCCTCAGCTTTGACTGATTATTTTACCTACAAAAGAAAACTGCGATCAGTCCATGAAAATATGTGGTCTTAGACTTTTATACTAGTACCTAAGCGGCGTGAAGGCCCAATTTCATAAATGAATAATTGATAATGGGTGGCTAATAATAGCTAATAAGTTTGGTTCAGTGGGTGAACAACAGTTTGGAAAATCCAGCTCGACAGGCACCTCTCTCTCTCTGATTAATCCTCACGCTTAGGGCAGGCACTGTGCCCTTCAGCTTTTCGTAGTCTGCTCAGATTACGCATGAAAGATAACAGCACAGATCTTTGGTTATCAACCTAATATTCACTGCCTTTATCCTCTTTCTTGATAACAATAATGATGATAATAATGATAATGATAAACTGCTTTTCAGTTATCCCTTCTCATTCTGTCCATATACTTCAGTGTGGCCGGTCCCACTGTCAGTCCCAGGACATAAAGTCTGAATACTCTATCAGATCCAATCATTCCACAAAAATTACACTGATTTACTGTTTACTATCTAAATTATAAATTCTAACATAGTTGGTAAGCTTATGATCATTTTACTCCAACCTTCAAGATTTTAAAAATGTTGATCAAACCTACCATCGGAACACTTTTTTTTTTTTTAAACTTTAGGTTTTTTCCCACCATGCTGAACATTACATCCCCATGACTTGTTTATTTATAATCTAAGTTTGTACTTTTGACTCTCTTCACCCATTTTGCCCAACCCCTACTCTCTGCTTCTGGCAACCACCTACCTTTCCTCTGTATCTAGGAGCTTGGGTTTTGGTTTTGGTTTGTTTTAGGATTCATACATAAGTGAGATCATATGGTACTTGTCTTTCTTTATCTGACTTTATCATTCTCCTAGCATAATGCCCTCGAGGTCCATCCATGTTGTCACAAATGGCAAGATTTTCTTCTCTTTGTGGCTGAGTAATATATACACATTTTATTTATATACATTTTCTTTATCCATTCACCCATCAGTGGACAAGGTTGTTTCCATATTTGGCTACTATAAACAATTCTTCAATAAACATGGGGGTGCATGTATCTTTTCCAGTTAAGTGTTTTCGTTTTCTTCAGATAAATATCTATAAGTGGGATTCCTGGATCATATGGTAGTTCTATTTTTAATTTTTTGAAGAACTTCTGTACAGTTTTTCCACATAGTGGCTGCAACAACTTATGGCCCCACCAACAGTGCACAAAATTTCCCTTTTTGCCACATCCTCAATAACCTTCTTATCTCTTGTCTTTTTGTTGGTAGCCATTCTAACTGGCGTGAGCTGATCTCTCTCATGGTTTAGATTTGCATTTCCCTGACAATGAGTGATGCTGAACATCTTTTCATGTACCTGTTGTCCATCTGCATTTCTTTTTTGAAAAAATGTCTGTTCAGATCTTTCTGCACGTTTTTTAATTGTATTGTTTTTTTTGCTATTGAATAATATGAGTTTTTTATGTGTTTCTGATATTAACGCCTTATCAGATATATGACTTGAAAATATTTTCTCCTGTTCAGTAGATTGCCTTTCCATTCTGTTGATGGTTTCCTGTGCAGAAGCATTTTAGTCTGATGTAGTCCCACTGTTTATTTTATCTTGTGTTGCCTTATTTTAGGTTATTTTAATTCTACATTCTTTTTGATACTTTCCTTTCCTTTGTCTGATTTTATTTTCTAGATCTGTTATAGTATTTTTGAGAAACACTGACCTACACTGCACAGTACTGATGTGTATGCCCTACAGTTTAAAAAATTTTTTAATTATGGTGAAATACATGTAACGTAACTTTACCACCTTAACCATTTGTAACTGTACAGTTCAGACACGTTAAGAACATTCACATTGCTGTGCAACCCATCTCTAGAACCCTCTCCATCCTGCAAAACAAAACTCTACATCCATTAACTAACAACTTCCCTGGCTCATTCTTCCCTCCCTCCCTCTAGTTCCTGGAAGTCACCATTCAACTGTCAGAGGAACAGATCCATTCCTGAGATGCCTGGTACTTACTGGTCTTTTAGAGCTCAAAATTTGTTTGGCTGATATCAGTTGGCAATAGATTTCAGAATCACAGATTATTGTTATGAGTAATAACTTATGGTTTAATATCCATAATGTCAAAAATGTGTTTTCCGGCATTTCTGGCCCCAACTCTACTTGAATGAGAATTATAAGGGGTGTTAGTAAAACACGTACATTCTGAGCTGCACCCCAAATTAACTCTACCAGAATTGTCTACACAGTGTTTTCTCTCCAGTGAGTCCTGAGAATCTACATGTTTAAGTACCTGAGCTCCTAAAGCAAACTAAAATGTAATCATTTTAATTGTGAAATTATTCCACATGTATTCTGTGTATTTCAACAATCCATATTCTATTCGATCTCACTCTTTTAAATACGTTCAAACAGAAAAAAAAATTCCTAAACCTATATTTCTAAAGGAGAACATCAGTGTGGCCTAGAGCAGTCTGGCTGTGGAGTTACATTCTAAAACGGCTGAGCTCACATTTTCTCACTTCACTTTCAAACTATTATTTTAGCCTTAAAAATACTGACTTAGTTGCAGGAATTCAGAAAAGTCTCTGTAATCCTGAGGGCTTTCAAATTATACCATTTCGTAGAATACTTAAAATTAGTAATTGTATATAAATACATGTATATATTTTGATTGCGCTGCATACTTGTATGTTTATGAACATGTGTCTATATGTAAGCATGTTATTATATTACAACTTTCACCATATAATTATTGTGGGTACCTAGTAATTCTTGGGAATACTAAATAACAAAAAACTATGTAGAGATAATTTTATTTAATTAAAAATATCAATGTTTAGTATTCAATATTTGAAAGGGTTTTTAAGTGAAGCTATGCCTGTAATTCCTGGTTTGGATAAGGGAGAACAGACATTTTATTAAAACTGAGAAGTCACGCCACATGTTCTATAAAGTTGTATTAACTATACGGTCTATTTATTTAGGTTGGCTTACGGCATTATTCTTACATGGTCTAATTCAAATATTATTTTGTCCAGGACCTACAAGCAAGTGGAAAACCCAATGCTTGGTTGGTAACAAGAAATAGAGGCAAAGAATGATAATGAGTGTTTTGAAACACCCATATTCTAATTTCCGGTTGAGCCTCTTCAGTTACGGTGATTTCCAAACATTCTATTCTACCTGAATCAGGAAAAAGTACAGTGAAATGTAAATAATGTATACTGTATTTAGAAAAACAACGTAAATACTTTATAGACTATTCAGTAAATAATGTATATACTTAGAAAAACAGTGTAAATATTTCATGGACTGCTGAGCCACTGTTAAGACTCAGATTAAACCTCTGGGTTTAAAGAACTCGGTGTTTATCAAAACCCAATTTCTTCTACCCAACAGAATTCTGTAAGGTTTGGATAAATTGCCATATATAAGCTATGTATTCATGATCCAGTCCTACTGCAGTCACTGTATTAATTGTACATTATTTTTTTAGCTACTGCTCACTACAGTCATATGAACTTCAAAGTTTGAGCTATATTTTATTGTAACAAAATGTACAGAGAGACTTCTTGTCAAGCCCTTGCCAAGATTGCCAATCACATTATAAATTCATATTATATTCTTGATCCATTAGGATTACAAACCTGAGTCACATATTTCTAATAATAATGTTTACTGTTCTCAATTTTTGATTCCATTATAGATATTAATTTTATTCCTTTCTCCTCTTAAAATTGCACCACTTTCTGTATGTATGTTGCCTACTAATGCTTTAAGAAGTCTTTTTTTTCCGTTTCTTTTAAATCAGAGCTACAAATGTGCTTCACATGTCTGTCCTTTTAGTACTTTAGCACTATAGCATTTCCTCGCAGTCCCACATTTAATATTCAATATCTATTGTTAAACTCCTCATAAAACGCCAGTAAGTGCTCATATGTTCTAATTAATAGGCATAGTGTGAGGGCCATAAGCAACTTCACAACGGAGAACAATGAGCTCCCAGATCACAGCTGCAATCCACCAGAGGTTACATGTGCACGTTCCCTCCTCAACTGCTGAGTATTTCAAGCAGGAGGAGCAGCTGGCGGGCGACAGAACCCATGATGCAGTAACAGTTCGCTGGATCCACGAAAAACTGTGGATGTCAAGTGCATACCAAACAGCATTCTCTACCAACTGGCTAACGTTGTCCGTCCCCAAAGATACCGAATATAAAAATGGAGATTTCCTAGTAAACTAAACTGGTATTTAGAGGGATAAAAGAAAAATTCATCAGGGTGCTTGAAGCCCAAAGAGTAGCTTTAAGGTATTTGGGGGTGAGAGTGGAAAGACGTTTAAAGAAGATAGTATGTGATGTATTTTACGATCATACTAACGATGGTGACACAAATTCTATCATAATATGGGCCAGTTATTTGGGGTATATAAATAGCATGTTCCACATTTGTAGACATGTATGTTCTTGAACCAAGACGGAAACCAGGGAGAAGTGTCAGCGGAGCATCACAAAGGCTAACCAGGTGTGCCAAGCTTAATCCACCATTATTACCTGCAAAACAACTCAAGGCACGTGCTCCCACCAGTATAATCTCTACATTTACGGATTTTACTGATTTACTGGCAATGAAGCCTTTTACGATTACACTATGAGACATCGATTTAGAAACATTTGGATATGTTCTAAGGAATCCCTGGATATAAGGTATGAGGAAAAGAAAGTAAAAGAAGGTGATAGAGTGATCAAAAATAAAGACAATCCTACAAGAAATTTAAAAAAATAAATTTTTAGGAAGACAAAAGTACAAATAAAGGTTATAGAAGACATTCATTTTAAATGTATGAAGTTAACTTAAATTTTAAGAACTCTCTTGCTCCTGAACAGAAGTACAATACTTTAAAATCTCCATTTCTTATATTCAAATTGTCATACACTGTGAGAGGTGCTGTAAAATACTAGAGTCTGATCCAGGGCTTCCTTACATACCAGAGCTCCAGCTGTTAATTCAAAATAGTCAGTGCCAGATTACGGGCACATCTGTACCTAGAAGTCAGAACCACTGGTAACCTGCATCTTGTTGGCTCAAGCCTAGCGCATGCTATTTTGTTCATTATTTTGAAATAAGATATTTTGTTCTAATATTATTTAAAAAGTAATCGTTGCTTTGGAATGTGCAGGATGTTTATACACTTATGATCTCATCTGACTCTCAAAATAACCCTAAGAAAGAGATCGGTATTAGCTCCATTTTACAGTTGAAGTAATTGAGATCCAGATGGAACAAATAACTTGCTTAAGGTTTACAGGTTATCTAGGAAAAGGCAATAATGATACCCAAGCCTTAAGCTGCCTATTCCTGAAACTGAAAGAATCTTAAATTATTAAAGAAGAAGAAAAAGGAGAAGAAAAGGAGGAAGAGGAGGAGGAGGAGGGATGGAAGGAAGGATGGATGGAAGAACTGAAGGAAGGAAGGAAGGAAGGAGGGAAAGAAGGAAGTAAAGAAGGGAGGGAGAAAACCACACATCCTTGGGGTAAAAAGGAAAATTTGAGTCTGGTGCCTTAGGACTCTGTACCATAAGCACCAGGGCTTAACATTTATTAAACTCTCAGGTATTAAAATAAAATAGGAATGAAAGAAAATACTTCAAAACCTTTTAAACATATATTTAAGGTCTAGGAATTAATTTCCAAACTACCTTCCACCTACTACTGAATACAGTAGAAAAAACAAACAGTATTTACATAGGGTTTGTTATTAATGACCTGACTTGTTCCTGAACTTGGAATAACATAATTTCACATTTTCAGCAGTTTTCCCCTGAATCTCCAAGCACACAGATATTTATTTTCACTCAATTCCTTCTACACATCCACCTAAATTTCTCTTCTTACTGCAAACCAGGCAGGGAATAAACAGGATTTTGCCAAATTTCGTGAAGCAATACACATTTAACATACAATCAGTGCTTGTATCAAAACAAGTTTCTTTTCTTTAAATTCTGACAATGACGGTAAGTGGAAGGAAATATTTTCCACTCATGATTTTTGCATATCAGCAGTGGTAGAAGTTGGCAGTGACCACAAAAAGGATCAACATCCTTTTGATCCGAAAATGTATCAGCCAGCACTCACCGGCTCATCGAGGTGCTTGCTCTACTTGGCAAGGTCAACCACATGTGAACCAAATACATTGTGCGCAACCCTGAAAAGATGGGTGTATATGAAGACCCAGTATATTGTTCACAACTACCCAATTGTATCGTAATTGTTCACTAGGTTTTCACAGCACAGATTAGGAACTGTCTCTGGCTGAACTATTAGAATTTGTTAATTACTGTAATTCCATAAATTTTGAGGGCTGCTAATACTGTTTCTAAGTGTTAAGTAAAGTTTTTCAAAGGTTTCTCTGGAAAGAATATTTTGTGGAATAAGAAGATGTAAACAGGGGCTCCCCTGGTGGCGCATGGTTGAGAATCTGCCTGCTGATGCAGGGGACACGGGTTCGAGCCCTGGTCTGGGAAGATCCCACATGCCGCGGAGCAACTAGGCCCGTGAGCCACAACTGCTGAGCCTGCGCGTCTGGAGCCTGTGCTCCGCAACAAGAGAGGCCGCGATAGTGAGAGGCCCGCGCACCGCGATGAAGAGTGGCCCCCGCTTGCTGCAACTGGAGAAAGCCCTCGCACAGAAACGAAGACCCAACACAGCCAAAGATAAAAAAAAAATAAAAAAGTTGTAAAGAGAGCATATTTAAAAAAAAAAAAGATGTAAACAACATATAGCTGATTCACTTCATTGTACAACAGAAACTGACAGAACACTGTAAAACAACTCTACTCCAACAGGAAAAAGAAAAAAAAAAAGATGTAAACAGAATCTTTGCCTGACACTTCCTAAGCAAGCCATTTCACGTAACTGAACGTTAGTTCTCCATCCATAAAATAGGTTTATTAAGCCTAAATTGACATGCTTACCACGTTGTCATTAATATAAAATGAGATAATATGTGTGGAGATATTTTCTAAGTCATACAGGATTCTTCAATACTGATTGTTAATCTGTAGTACGCGGTATCTGCGCCTGTCTACCTATCGCTTTATCAGCTATTTGTCTACCAATTGATTTATTTTACGGAAGCAGGATTTACTCAGGTCCCATGACATGAAGACTATTTTAGGTATTTTGCCTGCCGGATCTCTCTGTTTTTTCTCCTAATAGCTGGTTTTCCTTTCTGCTTTTGGAGTGGCTACTGCTTACTAATTCTACACAGCTTTCAATTTCTGTTAATGCTTATGTTTACTCTGCTCCATTGTTTTTCTTTTCTTTTAAACATCCGGCTGCTTTTCACAGACATTTTGCACTCCATGTGAAAAGGCTCAAAGGACGAAACCGAGTCAGCACAGTATCTGTGGGGAAACCCCTGGGGAGCAGAGGCACGGTACACAGAGAGGGTCCATCAGGACGCACTTTGCTGCGGGACTTGTGACCCCTGGGCGCTCCTTGCCGGCGCTCTCTTACTGCGAAGTGCCCTGCAGCTGCTCCGCTGGCTCCACAAGGGATTCGGGGAGAAGGGAGGAAGGAACCCTTAAACTCTGCACGGCTGAGGATTCACCGCTTTGACCTAATGGGAATGTGTGTGTGTGTGTGTGTGTGTGTGTGACACATATACATCCACAAACATAACAATGTCCATCAGTTATAGTACCCCCCAAAACCGATTGTTTTTATGCTCTCAATATTGGTTTACTTAGCTGTTTTACTAGTAGCTGTTAGTGCCTATTTGTTTAATCTGGCTAACAATCAGATTCATGTTTGTATTATCTGCAGCCTGAATTTAGTTTGTTGAGTATCTAATGGAGATTCTTTAAATATTTAGTTACTAAAAGAAAACACAAGTAGAATCCACTTTGCTGAGTAATTCTGGGTACGAGAGATGAGTAAGCAATTGGTGAATATCCTGTTTCTGGATGTGGGACAACATCGCAACGCAGACCCCGTTTTTATACGGGAGTTAAAAGAAATTAAGCGATCTGCCTGAAGTTACAGAGCTACTAAAGACGGCACGAACGTCCATCCTCCCTGCGGCACCCCATGGCGTCCTCACTCACTGCGCTCTCTGGGCGGAGAAGGAGGTGGTCCAGGAGCTCTACCGTGAACCAGTGAGGAACGCAAGGGGCGGGCGTCCGCCAGCGAGACACGGCGCTGCGCGCCACGGCCGCGATCCCCGCCAAGAAGGACGGGCAGCGAAGAGCGAGGTCACGTTCACCTGGCCGGGCAGCCCCAAAGGAAGCTCAGAACACGGCATGTGGGGTTCGAGTCGTTAAATGAGCGTCGTCCAGGCCACCCAGAGAATGAGGAAAGGTAGTTCTGCTAAGAACGGAACATAAAGCAAAAGCACTGAAGTGAGAGAGTTCGAAAACAAGTAGCTCTGAGCACGCCATTCTATGAGACTCTCTCTTACGTAATCACAAAACTGTCGTGGTAAAGCATCAGTGAGTAGCTCCTGAGCCCTCACAATTTGTCTAACATCTTACACGGCGCTACACCGTCAGCGGCAAAGCCTATTAACAATTGCGGAGAAATGAAAACATGGACTCTGGGCGGTGAGGTAACGTCTAACCTTTCGCTTCTGCGCTTCGTCTAGCGTCACGTGCTCACGGGGGCCGCGGGCAGAGCCCTCGCACCCGGCCCCTCAGGCCAGGGCTCCCGGCGCGAAGCCGCTACGCAGCCGCCTCGGCAGGGCGGGCCGTGCGCACAAACGCTGCGCCCGGCACCGAGGTCTGCAGCCCGAGCGGCGCAGCCGCGCCGGCCCTGCGCGAACACCGCCCCCTCGCGGCCGCCGGGACCCGAGGAGCAGCCCCGCCCCCCAGAGCTGAGCCGGCCCGGCTCCGTTCGCTGATCACAGGACTAAGCTTCCCTCTGCTTCCGAACCAAACTCCCAAACTCCGTCTCCTTCTCTTGGCTCAGAGGACACCGGGCAGAAGGACCCTTACCGGGGACTGACTAGGGAGGGTCAGCAACAATATGACGCGGAAGTTAGGTCATTTCTTATTCCCACTTACACATAGAGAAAATGAATACAGCAGGGTTTAATAACATGCCCAGGATTGCGTAACGAGCATATTGCTAAACAAAGAGTTTAAATTAAGCAGTATGAATTCAGAGCCTGATTGCTTAAACCACTACGCTAGCTAGGTAGGCGATTTCAAGTTTTACCATCACTAATACTATTATAAAACATACCATTAATTTACTTAAAGATTCCAGCGTAGGTAACAAACCAGCAGTCTTTCCACAATGAACATTTGAAAAATGCTTTCAAATATGGTTATAAAAAATATTTTAATGATTGGGAAAATCTTGCTATGAATTATTGTGGGCGTATCTTGTTGATAAATCACAAAAAGGAAAAGGCAAACAACAAAAACAGAAATGGATGTTTTCTTGCACCACTTACCAAGCTAGGCTTTTTTAAGAAAGTCAGTTATGTTGTATGTGCATGTGTGTGTATGTTTTAAGGCCTTTTGTGTTTCTGGGAGAAATATGGGATTTGATTTAAGTCCAGAGAAGACTTATTCAGAGCTATCGTGCTCAGCGGCATTAGGTAAACGCACATTTTCATATATGTGATTACAGGTCGCCCCGAAGCAGCACACACTATTGGTTTATCATATAACAGAGCGGTCGGACCGTCAAGGGCATCACTTGACACGCCCCTTTCATGTAGTGAAATTTACAGCGAAAAAGGCAAGGATTCAGAACGAGAAGACTGGGTGTCGTGGCCAAGGGGGGAAAGACTCAGTTCAAACTACATGTTAACTCCTGCCGAGCAGGCTACTGAAGTGGTAACAAGGCAGAGGCACTGCCTCTGGCCTCCGCATTCGTAGCTCTCAGCCTAGACGCTCACTACCCATCAAGGACATTATTCGGCGAGGCAGGCTGCAGTCCCAGAGCCGGCAGCTTCATCTCTAACTGAGCTCTGACAATTACAGGCTGGGAAGCCAGGCATACTAGGTGAGAAACACTGAAATGTTTTCTTTGTGCCAAACATTTCTGTATCTTCTTCACTATTGTTTCTCTGGACATTACTATTATTATTATTCTAATTTTTTTCAAGTCTCAAAATATCTCATTGCCATGATTGTCTTTTCAATAAATCTGTGAAAGTCTCATTTCAATAGTGAATGCTTTGGGGGCAAAAACAAAACACAAAAAACAAACAAAAACAAATAGAAAGTGAAGGCTTCTTGGTCATGTTCTATGTCCTACAAATCTAAACAAAGTATAGCAGAAATTCTCCTTTGAACATAATTTTGAAAAGAGAGCTTCATTGAGACTCTAATATCTGAATCAATATCATTTGGAAAAGAACAATGGACCAAACAGTAATGCTCAGAACCAGGTTTACGTCTTGGTTAAAATATGTTAGGCAAATTTTAATGTGGCAAAGTCACTAGATCAAAAAATTTCATAGTGAGATTCTCTAAAAATTAAAATTGCCCAAATTTGATTATTCTGTGAATCGACAGAATAATCAAATTTGAGAAAAAGAAGACTCCTAACATGCTTACTCTAAAAGAGTACTCAGAAGCCCAGAAAAGAAAAAAGGACCAAATATTTTGTCCCCAGTTTCTCACATGGCAGTTTGATGGAAAAATCAAAGTTGGAGTCCAGTTCTCATGATTTTTACAAGTGTTTCGATTCCCATACGCCTCCCTTCCTTTCCATCCTTTGCAGTAAGCCAATCTCCGATTGCATGAAAGACATAATAACATTGTAGCTAAAGCATTAATATGTGAATCTAAGTTCCAGTTTTATTCTGGTTTTATTAGTAATCAGAAATGGCACATCTCTGTTTTGAAGATAATATTTAGGTTTTAGTATTTTTCTTTTACATTGTTTTATTATTTATGGATGTATGAAAATGCTCTGTAAATACATGAAATGTGCTGCATTTCTAAGATAATATGATTATATGAAACATTTACATCCTTTTACAGCCCAGGGTTAGGACAGTGAGAGTTTCCTCTGATTGCCAACCTCTTTTTTCTCTAGGTTGCTGTGTAACCAAAAAGAGAGCTAATGGAATTGAGAGGCCATCATTCTGCAGATTCCACACCTGGCCTTAAGGCTCAGCCTTAATGTTCTGGTTCATTTCTTACGCAAGAAATCTCTATTGCCTTGTTAAATAGTGGGGAAATAACTGTATGGGAATATTAGTAGCAGAACAACAGAAGTCCTTATAAAAATCAAACCATGATTCACTTGCAAGTAATATCACGGACTCTTCATATACTTTAACAGCTCACTGTGTGCATAACAGAATATTAGATTTCATTTAATGTGGGAAGGGATTGGCAAGTTGATGCCAAAGCACGATTTCCCTCAGGAAGACATTGCGCCAGGCTCAAGGCTGTGCCACACAGAAATAGTTTTACAAAATGTAGAAGACAATGACACCGTGGTCAAATGGTGCACATCAGAATAGATGAGTTAACTTCTCAGGGTCCCCTCCAGTGCTAAAGCCCCAAAATTCTTTCTATAGTCTAAAAATATGTAAAATACAGAAATGAAAGAATTTATGTCCTAAGGGTATCTCAGTGTTTAGAAACACAAATCATAGATAGCAAAAGACTTTAGGGAATGGATAAAATATAGAGAGAAAAGATGAAAGAATGGGCAAAAAGAAAGAAATAAAAATAAAGAACAAAGAAGCAGAAGTAAAGAAAACCATGGCAAGTTTAATCAAAAGGGAAAATGCTAAATATTTAAATGACAAAAGTGGTGATAGCCTAAAACAAGAAAATAAACAAACACTTTAATATGCTTGTCTCAATATCCAAAAATTATAGAGGAGGTATGGACAGATGATATATTCTTACAGACTATCACTATCTTTCAAAATTGCCATTTCCTTTGTAAATTATTTTAAAAATAATGATATTTAACCATCATTAAAAAAAATCTCTATAATCTACTATTTATCTGACAGGTTCAAGTACAAAATATATATTTATCCCAAACCAAATATATAGTCATTTTAGAGCTTGAAAGGCCAGTAGAGGTCATATAACTCAATCCTTTAATTTTTCAAATGAACAAACAGGGACACACATAACTTGAAGAGTTTACCCAAAAACCCAAACATTAGCAGTGAAAGAAATACGACAAGAATAAAGGACTTCCAACCCCTGGCTGAACCTGCTATTTCTCTGTTAGTTCAGTTTCAACGCATTTGTTTTCCTTGTAAGCAACTTCCTCAATGCACATAATTGTTTTACAGAATATTAAGTACCTGACTTAGACACTTACAGTAAGAGAGACTAAAAACCAAAGTATTCTAAAAGTAACATCCCAAAAAATATTTTTTTAAAAAAAGATCTTTTATGTATTTATCATAGAAGGAAATGGGGAAAAATTGCAAGACTGTGTGAAGATTTCTGCTTTCTTAGATTCTGTCAAATTTCATTTTGCTTTCTTGTCTGGAAAACATGCAGTATAAAACCATCACTTGCAAGTGTTTAAATTGTGGCAGTCATAACCACCAGACATATATCCTTCACATCGTCACAAAACAACCTCGACGGGGCCAAGGAAGGGGTCTGAGGTGATGTCTGACTTCAGGCACAATGCCCATCGTCCGTGGTTCTTAATACATACTGTTTCATTGCGATTTATGTTCTAGAAAGTTAAGCTAAAGAGGAATTCGGGAGTTTTGAAATAAACATCTGTAGCAATATAAAGTGAACAATACACATTTATTTTATAAAAACAAACACACACCTACACTCTGCCCACCCAAAGTACTACACAATGACTTTTAAATTAACAAAAACTATTATATTTTAAAGTGAAATATTTAGTAGTAGCAGAATAAGAAAAACGGGTAACTGAAAATTCAAAACTGCAATGGTAAGTTAAATAGATTTGCAGAGACATTAGTGATTCTCACAAACTCTTGAGAGTGTTGCTTTAAACTTATTATATATATTTTGTAAAGTATTTAGGTTTTGAACTATAAAACCAGTAAAACCCAAAGTTATATGGAGCTATGAAAGCCTTCAATATTATATTTTTATCCATGAACTTACTTTCATGTGTTCTCCATCAACTCAGGGATAAATCGAGTCCCCACCTGACTGGCCAACTAAGTATCTAATTCATCCTAAGTGTTCAGTAAATGTGAACTTCTTTTCCCTTTTTGTCTGGGGGGGGGGGAGTCTTTATTTTTATTAATTTATACAATTTTTAAAGGTTACATTCCATTTACCATTATTACAAAATATTGGCTATATTTCCCATGCTGTACAATACACTCTTGTAGCCTATACTACACCCAATAGTTTGGACCTCCCACGCCCTTACCTTTATATTCCCCCACCCCACTGGGATCCACTAATTTGTTCTCTGTGTTTGTGAGTTTGCTTCTTTTTGGTTATATTCACTAGTTCATTGTATTTTTTAGCTTCCACATATAAGTGATATTATATAGTATTTGCCTTTCTCTGACTTATTTCACTTAGCATAATGCCCTCCAAGTTCATCCATGTTGCTGCAAATGGCAAAATTTCATATTTTTTAATGGCTGCGTAATATTCCACTCTCTCTCTACACCACATCTTCTTTATCCATTCATCTGTTGATGGACACTTAGGTTGCTTCCATATCTTGGCAATTGTCAATAATGTTGCTATGATCATTGGGCTGCATGTAGTTTCAGGTATAATTTTCACAGAGTAAAAGTCATTCTTTTAAAGTGGACAGTTTGATGAGTTTTGTCAAATGTATACCATCTCAAAACCATCATCATAATCAAAATCCAGATCAATTCCATCGCCACCAACATCTCCCCGTGACCTTTCAAGGTCTATCTCCCCCACCACACTCTTCCCCAGCCCCACACAGACGCTACCCTGTTTCTGTCCCTACAGCTTTCCCACCTAGAGGGCGTCAAATAAATAGAATCACACAGTATGCACTCTTCTGTGTCTGGTTTCCTTTATTTTAGTATAATGCTCTTGAGATTCATCCATCGTATAGCATTTATCAGTAGTCTGGTCCTTTTTCACCGCTGAGTAGTATTCCATTATATAGTATGCCACAATTTATTTATCCATTCACCAGCTGACAAGCATTTGGGGTTTTTCCAAGTTTGAGGGTATTAGGAATAAGGCTGTTAGGAACATTCATGTAAGGTCTCTGTGCAGACATTTTTGATTTTTTAATGTGGAAAAGTGTAGCTTAGAAAATAATGCATAGATTACAGAAAAATACTGGAGGGAAACCAAAAGAGGACCCTTATTTCTGTGTGGGGTGAGGTATGTCAGCAATGCAGTCAGAGGACATCA
The DNA here is from genome assembly GCF_028023285.1 of Balaenoptera ricei. NCBI lineage: Eukaryota > Metazoa > Chordata > Mammalia > Artiodactyla > Balaenopteridae > Balaenoptera > Balaenoptera ricei. The sequence goes on along the minus strand of NC_082659.1, from coordinate 3,091,611 downwards.
TTCCAGAATATTCTTACTGTATCCTTTACTTAATTATGTGCTGGGGATTGTGGAGGAAATGGGGACGGTAAAGAGAAGAGAGTGGTTGAAGCAGTGACTTGGACTTTTTGGCTGACTGCTGTCGTCACTGTAGCTTTATCCTCTAGTAATTATATCATCGTAATAATATTAGCAACAATATAAACAGGAATAGGAATAATAGCTAAGATTACCATACTGCTTTCTACATACCAAGAATTATTCTAAGTGTTTGACTCTATTAAATCACTTAATTTTCTTATCAACTCTTAGTAACAAATTAGTACTGTTATTACCAGTTTATAGAACTAAAGCCCAGAAAAGATAATTGATAAGGCCAAGTTCACAGAGTTAGTCAGTGATGGAGGTGATATGCAGAAACAGGTAGACTGACTTTAGAACCCATGCTCTTAAACCCTATTCAATGTTACTTTAATAAAACAGATATCCTATTAACAAATTAAAGTCTTCTTAAGTGAGTACCATTTATGAGAGACACTCATAATTCTCACCATTAGGGAGAATATAGGAAACAGAATATACTCAAGATTTGATAATAGATGCTAAATCCATTCCCTTACCTATGTGTATCCTTAAGGAAGCTCTATTACATTTCTTAGACATGGCTGCATGCAAATAGTAAAGCTGTAACTTTTCTTTCTTTAGCAATATTGAGAAAAATTCTTCTAAACGAAATTCAGAATTAAAATTTTTCTAGTTCTCTGAATAAAAATATACCATATTGTTACTACATTCTTTTAGTTATATCCATGCAAAAGTCCATATAACATAAAATCAAAAGATTTGTTACAACTAGAAAAATAATTTTTATATTTAATATTGAAAGATCATCCCACATTTCTTTTTAATTTACTTGAAAAAATGCAGTTGGGACAATATTTTGGAGCTCAGGCTAACAAACTTAAAGTGCTTAAAACTTATGAAAAATTAAAATCAATAAGATTATCAAAATTATTTTATTAGACATAAAAGGTTAATAAGTAGTTGAAAACTGAAGAATCTGGTTTTAAATAAAGCAGGCAATTCTAATATAATGACAAATGATTCCAGTCTATGGATATTTCTTGTGCCCAATCCATATGATCTCACCATTAAATTTTCAATACAGAATGGTAGGTGCTCTCAGTTTCTGGATGGAACTATCTCCTTAATATGTTTACGAAGACTTTTCCCACAGTTTACCTGTTTATTACCTAAGCTAACAGATGGCCTTGTCTATGCAAAAATTAGAGCCTGTCCCTACCTAAAATCAATACTATTCTTAAGTGTGTCCCCCAAAAAGATATGTGGAAGTTCTAACCCTGGAAACTGTGAAAGGGACCTTATTTGGAAATAGAGTTGTTACAGATGCCATCATGTTAGGATGAGGTCAATATGACAATGTCGGTATAAGAAGAGAGCAATTTGGACACAGACACACAAGAAGGAGACAGAAACACAGAAGGAAGATGATCATGTGAAGACAGAGGCAAAGACTGAAGTTACCTTACAAACCAAGGGACACCTGGGGCCACCAGAAACTGGGAGAGGCAAGAAGAGATCCTCCCCTAGAGGCTTCAGACGGAGCAGGGCCCTGCCAGCACCTTGACTGTGGATATCTAGCCTCAAGAACTGTAAGACGATACATTTCTGTCGTTTTAAGCCTCTCAGTTTGTGATGCTTTGTTATGACAGCCCTAGGAAACTGACATGCTGACAAATAACAAGATTGATACCAAACATTTTAAAGAAACCTTGTAAAATCTCTGGCTGCTTCATATTAGTGATCATCAACATAGTAATAATCTGGTAATTTCAGCTACATTGTTATAAATAGGCAGCCAAACAGCAGGGCATCAAATAGGAATCATATATCCCTTTGAAGGGCAGGAAAGTATTTTGATTTCTAGACCTCTCACTGGATTCACATTAAGATCCTTGATTTTATATGCAAGCATTTTCCAATTTTCTATAACATGAATTCTCTTGTTTGTCTGATATATGCTGACATTGTTTGCTCATTCCAAGGTTATACACCACTCAATTGTGTCAAATGAAGGTGGAACTGGAGTTCTGTGCAAAAGGAAATCATGTACCAATGTACAAAGAAGTCAGAGCTTGTAAGAAAAGAAACTTTCCATCAAAATCTTTACTTTGCTCTGTTTTATAAAGGGTTTGAGGAACACAGAAATGTCCTGAGGGTTGTCCAAAACCTGATGAAAGAAGAGAAAGTGAATATCAAAAATGATACACCAAGGCCCCTGTGCATGTACTCAAAGCATTTTTGGCAGAATTGCTGAGTATTTCAAATATTCCATTCAGCAATCACAATACATGAAACGAGCAGCCACTGTATTTATGTTAAATATGCTGTGGCTTATTAACATGGCATAACTTATCCCCCCTTTTCCCTCTGCCCAAACTTAGAATCCCAATAGAAATATCCTCTTCACATTCTAACAATCAATAGCAGGTTTTCAACATACTATAGTAATACGCTTGGAAAGAACATCTCAGGCCGGCTAATTCAGTGAGACTATTTCACTTGCAAATGAGCTAATTTCGATTTGTTACCTGCCAAGTGTGGCAGCTCAATACTGGGCCTGTTATTCAAGGACCAGGGGGAAGCGGTGCCCAGTGAGCCTACCTATCAACACGTTCTCTCACTGCAGCATCATCAGCCGTCCTGGCTTGAACCCTGGCATCCCAAGTCCACACACACATTCTTCCCCCAACTGCTAGCACGGCACACTGACGTCACAACAAACCAATTCCACTCCATCTATTTTATACTCTGTTTCTTTAGAGATCAATCTCTGTAAAATCTCTCCTTCTGACTTGTTATCTTCACTTTGGGCATGGATTTTTTTTTTACTTCTTCTTTTGACAAAAAGAGAAAATGAAAAGGAGCAGGAAGAGAAATCAACTGAAAACAGGAATGTGAATATGCTAAACACAGCCAGGTTCTAAGTGAAATTAAAAGCAAAAAAAAGTTGATACAGCCAATATGGCATACTTTGCTTTTTATTCAATTCCTTTATGTAACTTTCCAGACATGGATGGAAGCTACATGGAGAATAGATTCCATGGTAAAGACTGAACCTTAGCTGACGAATAAAAGCTTCTAGAATCATTAGGTCTGTCGTTTCATTCTCCACACACAATACTCTGTGAAGATATTACAGTACAGGCACCCACTGACATGAGATTTCCATAACACCTGGACTGAAAGCTCTAAGAAAGGGGCAGTAATGACAGTTCCACGATTATTCCCTTTCTGGTCAATTTCAATCAGTTCCTTAATGTGACTTTAATGATGTTTTTGAGTGTTCATCTCTTTTTATTTTTTTAATGCTTTACCAATGGCAGTTCCATTCAACCACTGTGATTTTTTCATTAGGATGATTATAATGGAAGATGACTCTGAGTGGAAATATATGAGACGCTCTTGTTATCCAGGCACCATTGTTACTCTACACTAATTGCTCCAGTCTGTCATGCGAATGAGTATTTAAGGAGATTTTAATCCCTGAACCACCACATTCATTGTAGTTCTGTATGCTAAAGATCCTTATGACAGCATAGTGATAAAATTGGTAGCAATGCACACATGCCCAGATCCTCTACAACTTAAACATAGTTAAAGAACTTGGATGCATTTTAATTTGTAAATAATTTGCTTCTAAGATAAACTGATGTGTGCTAAGTTATAGTTTGGAGTAAACTTTACAGTTAAACTTCCCTGAATACAGCTTAAGAGAAAACTGAATTGTTCAATTGATGTCTTGTTCTCATATGCAAACCATGCTTCAGTTAAGTTCCTAGTAAGGGTAGGGAGTTACGAATCATGTCCAGCCTTCACAGCTCCCTGCTCCTATGAGAAAGATGTCTAATGCACAAACCCATCCAGACAGGGATTTAGGTTAATAACTCAACCATAGATCTGAAAGCATTTTGAGAACTGGGTCAGCTTGTCAAAGGTACAAACATGACATGACAGAGCCCTTGCTAAAACTGAAGTGCACAGGTACAAGTCACATCAAAAGTAATCAATGCAGTTCATTATGAAATCTGTTGTTTAGGGCAACTACAGCAAAGTTCAAAGTAAAAGATATACTTGTTTCTATCTAGGGATGGTAACAAGATTAGAATGATAAGATGGCGACATTATCAAAGAGTTGTAAATATGTGACATACTGAGCTGGCATTTTAAAAGTTTCTTTTTTAGTATGGAACTTCTATCACCATAGCAATGGATTTTTACAAAGACTGTGTTAATTAGATGCAAATGGCTGCAAGGGAAACAGAACCTTTTCGTTTTTTGAGAACAAGAGCTTAAATCTGATATACTGTAGTGTACAATATGGAAACTATATTGTCAGTTGAGCATACTGAATTTGATATACAATCTCTCAAGGAAAGGTCATTTGAGTGTCATGATTGCAATTGTTGAAATAAGTGTGAAACTGCCATTGCTAAATAAAGTTAAGTGATGATAGGATTTCAGGTATTGAAACATATAAATGCAATAAAAGAATAAATACAAAAATGACAGAAAATACACGAATGGAAGCAAACTTCCAAGAGTCCAGCTTGAATTAATGATTGATTAATTGTGAAGATAATCAAACGAAATAGTTCTATTGCAATCTTAAGTAAGAGTTTAAGCAACAACAATTTTTAACTTTTAGATCAACTTTAGGTAAGCTTATACCGCTTTGAGTATGTTCAAGTCTATTGTTTTAAGAATAGTTTGGGTGGAAAGAACTCAAACTCACCTTGAGCTCTGTGGAAAACTGAAGAGAGACAGAGAGATCAGGATAACTCTGAAGGCTCATTTCTGCCCCATTTCAGCAGCTTAGCAGAGACAGCTGGTCAAAGATAGCTTCCAGAAGCACAGACCCTGAGCCATGGTTGCTTCACTGAACAAGGTCTAACCTCCTGGAACAAGGAGCTTTCATTGCTACCTGGTCATAAAGTCTTTGCTCTATGCACAGAAAACTTTGGAGTAAAACCTCTTGCCACTGGCCACTGGCCACTGGTCTGCAGGGTCAAGCCTGGCCTGAGCACACATCTTTGTGAAATAAAGGGATCTCAAGGAAGTGTGTGCACTTTGCTACATCTCTGCTTGTAAAGTTTTTCCCAATCAACCCCACTTTATATCTTGTGTATAAGTGTTTTGTGAATGTGCTCCCTTTCTAGGACAAGAGTTTACCATTTCGGGCTTCCCTGGTGGCGTAGTGGTTAAGAATCCGCCCGCCAACGCAGGGGACACAGGTTCGTGCTCTGTTCTAGGAAGGTCCCACATGCTGCGGAGCAACTAAGCCCGTGGGCCACCACTACTGAGCCTGCGCTCTAGAGCCCGCAAGCCACAACTACTGAAGCCCGTGCACCTAGAGCCCGTGCTCCGCAACAAGAGAAGCCACTGCAATGAGAAGCCCGCACACCGCAACAAAGAGTAGCCCTCGCTCACCGCAACTAGAGAAAGCCCGCGTGCAGCAACGAAGACCCAACGCAGCCATAAATAAATAAATAAGTAAAATTTTTTAAATGTTTTTTTGAAAAAAAGTTAACCATTTCTCCATCCTTTGATTCCTAGACTACTGACCTGCAAAAAAGATAATGCTTCAATCTAAGTGTTGATAAGTTTAAATGAACTCTGTTTCATTACATACAGACTGTTTTCCTCTCTGCTTAAAGCTAGATCCAAGATGGCAATAGCAGTGGATTCCTGCAATAATGCCACTGTCATTTTTGTTTTTGACGTTCTCTGTTCTCCTAGGGCTCCTAAACCTGAAGGATATCATCAGTTCTAAGCTGTCCTCAGTGAAAAGCCCATCTGCAATGGCAGAGAATAACGAGGAAGAGAGAAGGCTTTGATGATTCCTGGCTTAAGATTTCCCTGAAGTCAGTTTCCTTCTTGTACCTTCCATGTTTGTTATTTAAGCCAAAGAGTTTCTATGAAAATTTGGGATATTCAATAATACTTGAGATGAATTTTGTAAGATGAACAGAAAACACCCCAGGGTATGTGCTGTGTATGTGGACACTGGGAGCATCAGGGCCAGAAGAGAAGAGACCACTGGCAGTGGTCCTGAGGCGGGGGAGGTTTGGCACTGACATGCAAGGAGGAGTGAGTGCACAGGCACCTGCAGAGAAACAGCACGCCTCCTCTGGGGAACCGAACATAATTCAGTGGGACTTGAGCTCTGGAAGACTGGGCATGTGCAGCAGGGAAGAAAAGGGGGAAGGGTGATCCCTGTGCACCAAACCCCGCTCTTGACATTTACACACATCATCTCAGTTCCCTCTAATCCTCACAGCAACGTTATGAGACACTTACTACAGTTACGTCCCTGCGTTACCTATTATATATAAAACTAAGGGACAAGCACAGGCCGTTTCACGAGCACAAGAGCTTCAAACTCTGGCAGGTGGGTTGTAGTATGTGTTCATAATCCCTGTGCCACAGTAGCCTCCCGATGAACTTGAGGAGGTAGAGAAAGTCCAGGTCAAGAAACTTCTTGCCAGCTCTGTAAAAAGCTGTGGGGAGACATCAAAGGATGTCTCCAAACTGAGGATGAAACTGTAAGAAATTTGTTTTAGGTTATTCTGACTCTAAATAGTAGGGACAATAAATTGGAAAAATGAAAATGATTCAAAGCAAGGAACCCACTTAGAAAGACTTTCAACCATCAGGTAAAAGCTGATGGGTAGTTTACTACAGACAATGTCAGTGGGAATGGAGAGGAAAGAGTGACTTAAGGGATATTTGGAGGCACAATTGCTATGACAGGAACTAAATATATAGTCAGTTTTTTTTCTTCTTCTTTGTTTAATTTAATATCTGGACCAATTCTATTCCTATTAGTTATCTCATTACTTAATGTTAATTCAGAGTTCCAAGAGCCCAGACCTAGATGTTGTCCTTCAAGCCATTCAGGTACCTAGTTTTGTAACATTCCTTCACACTTTGACCAGAAGCCAAGATTGGGTGATAAGAACACAGAGAGTCCCGAGTATTGGCATCTTAACATTCTCACGCCCTGTGTTTTTCTGGCTTAAGCCATAAGTCATCCCTTATCAAACATAGTCCTATTCTTCAGTGCCTCCACTGGGACACTTTCTAGTTCTTCAATTCAGGGACCATAGTGTGAAACTGTAACTTAGAGTCACCTTTTCTGACTTTGGGTTGTGAAAAAGCTCACGGCAGGAACTAAAATGTTCTACCTTTCTCCACAAAGTGCTATTATTGGGGAAAGTACTTGCTGGGTTCCCTTTAAAGCTCCCAGTGTTACCTTTGACAGCATGATGATGAGGCCCTGGATGTAACAGCAGCTGCTTTTAGAAGACAATGACACTAAGCGCCCTCCAACGGGGAAGTGGGGAAGGGAAGGTCCTAGTTGGTTGCAGAGCTGGTTCTATTGAAGTTTCAGCCAGTGGCCCCTATGCCATGACGAACAGAACCTAAAATGATATTTGTCTTAGAAGTACACCTCAGGGCTAGCTTCCTCAAATAGAACTATTAATAACAACGCTTCTCTCAGTTAAATATGTGAAGAATCATGGAAGGCTGTAGTTCACACATCACAGTTTTCCAGGGATAAAATCTCTCAAGCAAAGCTCCAGTGAAAAGAAGTAACAGGCTAAAATCAAAATGTATGACAAGTAATTCTATGGGGCGCCAATTTAAAATATTCTAAAGATGCATGCCTTGAGAGTCTGCTCGGTTTAGAGGTGGATTTTTAGGTTATCCAGAGAAATATCTGGATTGACCATCCTTCAAGAATCTTTCCCTAAATAACGTTTCTGTTAGGAGAAACCTCGGAAAGTTAGGGAGCTACAGTGAGCTCAAGAAGGGGCTAAAATGCAAATAAGTTGTTTGCATGTTTGTTTAAGCTACAGTTGTAAACGGAGGGAAGAAAAGAAACATAAGAAGGAGATTAAATTTGTTAGAAAGATGAGTTGTCCAGAGCCCTAAAAAATTAAAAGTTTAACAAAGGAAAGACGTGCATCTGCTTTTTAATAAGCTCTATTCTTAGGCCATTTAAATTAACAGACAGAAGTTTACAGAATTTTATTTTTAAAAAACTAAAGAAAGGTTGCTTTTGTTTAAAAATAAATGACAGCAATTATTGTGTGAAAGAGACCTACTTCAGCTTTTCTTCTCAAACCTCTCCTCCATTCCAACCTGCCTATTTCTTGCACATATCACATGACCAAATCCTTCTGCATTTAGATTATATATCTACCTTTCCATCAGGTTTTGATTAAAGACAAACGTCAATTAGTCGAGATCATTCTAAATAAAAACTGCCTTTATATAATTCTAGATTAAATTTTAAAACATTTTACTCACTCAGGGGATCAGATAATGTGGCATATCTGTAAGTTCCCCTGCAGCGATTAATATTCACGATAAAGTTCAACCTTAGTTAAAAATCAGTTAAAATTAAGTAATTGCTTAGTGGAAACAACTCATTTAATGAAAGATATTTTTTAAGCCCCTGCGGCATGAACTGTCCTTTGGGGGATAAGTACAGCCTCCCAGAACTGCTAATGTTCATTCTACAGGTGTTGGTGAAACTTATCAAGTATCCAAAGTGCAAACACACACATCTTTGCTCCATCAATATTTATAGCCTGAAAACACATTATTGTTGCAAATATGTCAGGACAATGAAAAATATCCATTTACAGTGGGAATATATAACAAAGGGCCGTTGAACAATATAATCTATTTCTATCATTTACTGAATGACTCATAAGTAATAAGAAATGAAGCTACAAGTAAGTTATGAAGGTCATTTCCTCTCATGCGTGAAAAAACATAAATTGTTTATATCATTACCTGCTCTAAGACAGTCTATCCATTGAGGATTCTGAATGTTATGAGCCAGATGTCTGGACTTTGTTCTGTGGAAGCACCCCAAATTGGCATTCCGTAGGCCATGGCCATGTGCAGACTCCTCCGGGTATCAGAGAGAGTAAAGACAAGGTTTAGACTTGTCTGAAGTGCCTGCACTTTTCTATAAACTTACACTAATATGTCGTTTGATCCAGCTATAGATGGAGTCAATCTCCATCTGATACAAACCAGATTGGACCCCAGTAGCTATCATTAGGATGAATGATAATAATAATAGCTTGCATTTACATTATTAATCATTTTAAAGTACTTTAAAAAGTGTCATTTTAAGAACACTTTAGAATGTTCCTCACATAAGCATTAATATTCCATTTTAACACTTGAGAAAACATAGGCTCAGAATGGGTATTCAATTTACCAAAAGTCCCACAGCCAGTAAGCTTCTAAAACAGGAGTCCAAGAATCTAAATCCTGGATTCATCCACTTTCAGCTACACCATGGTTCCTCTACAGAATAATACAAATTACTAACAGTTACTGGGTGTTATAATCACTTTGCATGGATTTTTACGTTTAATTCTTTCAACTATCCATAGAAGTAGATAATTAATAAGCTTGCTTTACGTATGAGGAGACAGGCACGGGGAAGCTAAGAAACTCCTCATAGGTGGCAAAGATGGATTTGAAATTAGGTATCCTTTAATCCAGGGGTGTGATTTTAAATAATGCACTGTAGAAAGAGCAACATTGTTCCCTAGGCCTCGGTTTCTGAACTGTTAACACTGCACATCACTTCGATATGTTAACATGCGGATCGTTATTCAGTAGGTCTTGGGTGGCTCCTGAGGTTCTGCATTTTCCACAGACTCCCAGGTGAGGCCAATGATGCTCCCAGGTCATTAGCATCTATCACCTGATGGTTTTTATACTCATAACTTACTTAGAGATACTTTCCTCTTAATTTTATTTTTTATCTACTTTTCAGTCTTCTCTTCTCTCTCTCTCTTACTCTTACTCATCATTCACTTTTTTTTTTTTTAACAGTTCCCCAAAGTTTGATTTATTAAGAATAAAAAAACAAAAGACAACCCACATGTCTGACCACTGAGGCATATTGAAGAGAAGCTTCCAATACATGGGCATTCTCTCTCTGGGTCTTTTTCCCAAATGTAAATGAAAATCACGTTTGGAATCCATCTTTTTCCCACCCTTCCACCTCACCCAACCTTGATTGTATGTACAAATGATGGACCATTAAATATGTCCATATTCGACTAGATGCTCTTTTCAGAGTTCAAATGGCCTAACACAGAGGTCCAGGAAAAATCATCTGTGAATCCCAATTGAGGAGCCTTAACTCATAGTCTGTTTGTTTGGTTTTTTTAACGGGTTTAGAACATTATATAAGTTTCATATGTACAATTTCAACTTCTGTACACACTACAGCAAGCTCACCACCAAAAGTTTAGCTTCCAACTGTCATCATACAGTTGACCCCCTTTACCTATTTTGCCCTTCTCCATCCCCTTCCCCTCTGGTAACCATTACTCTGTTCTCTGCATCTATGTGTTTGTGTTTGTTTATTTTATTCCACATGTAAGTGAAATCATATGATATTTGTCCTTGTCTGACTTATATCACTTAGCATAATGCCCTCAAAGTCCATCCACGTTGCTGCAAATGGCAAGACTTCATTTTCAGGTAGGAAAAAAAAGCTTACAAAGATCCCTATCTAAGTATAAATAAAACCTTTCCTTAAAATGAGAATTTCCACTGCCAGCTGGACAATATGCTTCTATTTTCTTCCCTCATAGTGTTAGCAAAACAGAAAACAAAATACATTTAAAAGTAGGGGAATGTAAACATAGAAAAAAACATATAAGGGGAATATCCTTCCACTATAGAAAATTGTAAGAAAAGAATCAGAAGACTGTATTGTAAACACAGAATGGAATCGAGAATGTTGACCTGAAACAAACAGACGGCCAGATATTCTCCAGCAATGACGGGTTTATTTGGGATCAGTAGAGAACTGCAGTTTGGGGTCTGCAACCATGGCGAGCCACGTGCAAGTCCCTGCACAGCAAGGGAAGAACACCCTCCTAGGGAGGACAAGGAAGTCGGGAGGGCTATAGTGTAGTCTGTAGCTCTGCACTGACTGAGTCCTTGCCAGGAAAGGAGTCATCTTTCTTTTTCCTGTCGGGCTCTGCTTTAGTCACAGGGTGTGAGAGCTCCCCCTTCTGGTCTCCCAATTTTATTTAATTGAGGTTTTCATTTATTAATTTTTTTTTTTTTTGGTTACCAGACTGTATTTCTTAAAGCAGCTTGGTACATGGATCCGTGGGAACCGGAATCTGCTGGCACACAAATCTGCTCATGCAGGACGAGAACATTTATTTGGATCCTAGTGTACTTTGCTGGAGGGACAACCGGTCATGTTCCACAGGCGGACCCTATGAGAGTAACACTGTTCATTATTGGCACTTTCAGCTCGAGTCCCCTCTCCTCCATCTCAGGACCCACCTGCCTGCGACTCTAGGATTCTGCCCTCTGCTGGGCTGATGTACCCCAGTTCAGAGGGCCACGAAAATGTTTTCTTTTCTTTTAAAGTCAATGGACTCAGAGGAGAAGTATGTCTACCACAAAGGTTCAAATGCTGTGTTGACTTGATCACTGCATTACGTAAACAGTGCTTGGGAAGTTGTGCCTTTTTCTGTCTGTTGTGTTTCCTTTCCTTGTGTCCATAGGAAATCTGTCCTCATTCCTCTCTGCAGAACTTGAACAAACAAGGTAAAATGCATACAATGAGGCTTCTACTTAGTATATGTTGTATATACAGGATGTTCTTAATCTATATAGAGAGATTTGCAATCCCCTATGTGTTGCCCTTAATTAACAAAACACTTTACTTACAGTTAGATTTTTGTCACTTTAAAGGGAGAATTTTGTTTCCCTTGTTACCTAATTCTTAACTATAAGGTAAAGAGAAGCCCAACTCTTCCCAGCTACTTATCTCATGGGTCTGAGCTCAAGACACTATTTAACACATGGCTTCAGTGGATAACCTTGCTCTTCATGGTCCTGATTCAGACGTAGGCACGGTCCAGCCTCCTAACGCAGCATGGCTGCTTTTCTTCTTCCTTTGGGTCCACGCAGATGGGTAGATGAGAGGACGCGCATCCCTTCCTATCCCATCCCCACCTCTTTTTCCCTCCTTCCTTCTTTCTGTTACACTCTGATAGATCTTTTAGTTGGCAGCCCTGAATGGGGGTTTTATCAGACTTAGTAAAAAGCTTTTTATAAATTGAAATAAATGGCATTCTTGTTAATTGTAACAAACAACTCTTTGATAGGAGTTTTATTTTCCTGCATGTCTCTACGTATCATATCTTGGAAAGCCCTAGAAAGAGACTACAGTATGGAATTTTGACATTCCTAGGTACTGGGCCCTAGGAATTATGTTACTGACATAATAGCGCCAAAACACAACCTAAATCATAGCATTATGGAACATTTTACAGTAACTACCATTTACAATATTTTAAATATGTTCGTATGATTATAATGGATCTCTTCCCAGGTATCTTAACAATGATTTCGTGGTGGGAGGAATCACATAAAAGACACACAGAATTAAAAAAATGACAGTAGTATGACTCATTATACTTTTTGAGTTATTTCTAAATATATACAAGCTACAGTCTGTTAGTCACCGCCTCTTAACATTTCCTGTCCATAAGAATTTTCTTGTCTGATCCCTTACCTTGGGTCCAATTTCTAGGATTAAATTGACCCTTTTGATGGGTTTCAGGCTTGTGTTCAAGTTGACAACCTTTGTGTGAGTGTCAGACACCAGGTTTCCAAGTTCAAAGTCATTTTTCAAAGTCAACCCACAGTCATGTTCTGCTTTGCCTTAAACTTGCACCAAACCTAATGCCATTTGATTTTAGGCTAAATTCTTGAATACTGACTAGAGTAGAGAGGTTGAGTGTTTTTGATACAGCTATAGGATAAAACAATCCTAGCAGGATGGAAGGACAGAAATGCAGAATGTCACCTATGGATATAGCAACAAAACTTGGTCTGAACCTTCCAGCAGAGTTAATGGAAGAGAAATAATAGAAAAACCAGGAAACAGGAACAGAACTTAATTTATCTATGCAGGTAGATTATTATAATTTGCATGTGTGTACCACGTACTCCCTTGTAGGTTGGCAAATAAACACAAACCAAAAACCACCTTAGTGCATTGATAATATACACTAAACAACTTCTATACTCTGTGCTGAGTCTAAAATCAGGTAAGGAAATGTTCTCTAAGGAAAGTGATAACAGGACGGTATCAGCTGTAGCTAATGCTGGTGGTATCAGGGAAGATATGATAGCTGAGAGAGGGAAAGTAGACCAGCTCCCACCCTAACTTCCTTTTGAGCCTTATCTCAAGGACTTTTTATGACATAGCAACAGTTTCTCTCTGGAAAATTGATTACTAGCCTCATACACTTCCATGATAAATGTTTATTTAAAAAAGAAAATTCAAACACTCGTTAATAATTGCAAAAGTAACTAAAATTGTGGTATCTTATTGCTTTGTGTTTTCGGAACATCCAAAGCTTTTTTGGTCATTCGTTTGCATTAACTTTAGGTATTACATGTCATTGAAATGAAAAGCGGTGTAGAAATATATCTGAATATAAACCACTTTTCTCCCAACATCTTTATCTCTAGCTATGTTTAGGTGTGAGAAATACTGCATTTCATTAGTGTCTTTAAATCCACCTGATTCAAAATCAAAGACCATGGTTCAGGTCTGCGTGTTTGTGCCCCTCTTTCACTATTTCCTATGTTGAAATCCTAACACCCAAGGTGATGATATTAGGAGATGGGACCTTGGGAAATGGGATTAGTACCCACAGAAAAGAGGTTCCAGAGAACTCTCCTGGCCCTTCCACCTTGTGAGATTACAGGAAGGAGGCTGGCCAATCAGGCCATCCCCAGACACCAAATCTGCTGGTGGCTTGATCTGGAGACTTCCCAGCCTCCAGAACTGTGAGAAATAAATGTTGCCGATAAGCTACTCTGTCTATAGCACTTTGTGACAGCAGCCTGAACACACTAGACAGCCATATCTGCCTTCCACATCCCACCAGGATTGTGAAAGTCCTGGCACAATTCCAGTTCAGTGGGGGAGGTCCTCAGCTCTTGGGTTATTAGTGAGGCCCCTTCAAGTTGACCTCCATGCCATCTGGGAACATGGGATTCTTGGATGCAGCTGGGTATCCGTTGCCTAGTGCGTTCTGAGCGCTCCTTTCCTCCACTTGCATCTAAAGTCTTGATTTTCCCACCTCTCTGAAGAAGTGGGGCTAGATCCTAGAAGACTTTCCTCTCCCAGGTTTCTTAAAATAGAATCCCTTTCTTTCCATCTCCTTGACCTCAACTATTTTCTCCTTCTGCCTTCATTATTAGACCCAGCTAGTTTCATTTTCTCAATGGGATTTGGCTTTTACAAAATAGAGGTCAAACCTTGACTTTGTACTACACCTGCATTCTGTCCTGCCAAAAAATATTCCTGAAGCAGTGAAGCCTAAAAACAACTCTAATTGTAGAATGCCAGAGAGGAAAATACAAAGACAAAAATACTAACTACTGTTTTAATTAATTACTCTGTAAGCATTTTATCTTTATAAAATTTTTGAAGTGGATGTTAGCTGGGTATACATTTAACACAGAGAGAGGCATAATTAAAAGAGAATTTTCAATTTTTTAATGCACACCTCAGTCAGTAGTAAGTCCTCCAAAAAATTCAGGAAGCTAATTGGAACATTTTGAACACCTGTTCTCATATGCGCCCGTATTTACAGGTGACAATATTCTTAATATCATGTGCTCATTTCATGTAAAACGCCATAACACTATAGTAAGCTACATCAACCAGAAACTGAATAAAATATATAAAATCATATTTTATATAATGAAGAAAAACAAGGTTATCAAAGAAGTTATGTTTTGTATAAAATGAAAAAAACATATTTCCCTCACCAGAGACTCAGGGGCCCTAATGTATTATGTTGTTGAGATTTGAAAGCCTCATTCCAGCTTTGATTAACACTCTTGCATACAACAAGCAATGCCTTAAAATGAAAACCTATTTTCCTCTTTTCTTCTTTTGTACAGCATTGCTTTCTCTCAACTACCACTTAAAATTCAAGTAGGTTTTTTTTTTATTACTAAGGTCACATTATAAAATAGCACGTAAGATGAAAGTAATAGAGTATAGCCAAAGAGGGGCGTGAAAATGAACACATCAGAAGCCCGGCTGCTTGAGAGCAGGTTCTGAGGCGCTCGTTTTCATGGGCTCTTTAAGGCAGGCTGACAGGGACAATCACTCGCCTCATCGATCACTGACAGGACCTCAAGAAGACGGATGACATACAAAATAGCAAATGCCACCGAAATTAAACAAAGTGCTGGAAGAACAATTACCATCTTTGGGGATGCAAATGCCGAGGAGGAACATGGCTAATTTTAGGGCACAAAACCAAACTTGAATGACATCTTCATCTCAACGGCAGTGATGCCCACAAAATAAATAGCGCAATTCTACCTACAAGTCTGGTTGTGTGTTTTCATATCATTTCACAGCGTCATCAGTTTCTGATCAGTTGCAGGAAGATATACTTGCATGTCGCAAGAACTCTCCTGGCTTTTATGTGGCACAGATAATTTTAGACCTCACCCCAGTCCCATGACAGGAATATAGTGTATCAGTAAATAATTGGATGAATTCTTCCTAAGCGGAGTTGAGTCAGGAAGGATTCCTACCCTCTATGAAAATGACTCTATAGCTGGAGAGTGAAATTTGAAAGCCTTAGAAAGCTCCCAGAGGGCAGGGTGCTACCATGTTCTTAAAGCAGGAGTTCAGCAAAATCTCCAAACTACAAAAATGCCGATAGATAATACAATGAAAAACCTTATTGATTATCGAGATCATGAAGTTTGTAGCATAATTCAACTTTGTGTTCATATATAATCAATAAAAACAGTAAGGCACAGAAGATAGCATATTTTGAGTATTAAAATTTATATTGATGGATTTTACTCAACCAGTATTTTATTTTATTTTATTTTATTTTTTTAAAATTATTTATTTATTTATTTTTGGCTGTGTTGGGTCTTCGTTTCTGTGCGAGGGCTTTCTCCAGTTGCGGCAAGCGGGGACCACTCTTCATTGCGGTGCGCGGGCCTCTCACTATCGCGGCCTCTCTTGTTGCGGAGCACAGGCTCCAGACGCGCAGGCTCAGTAGTTGTGGCTCACGGGCCCAGTTGCTCCGCGGCATGTGGGATCCTCCCAGACCAGGGCACGAACCCGTGTCCCCTGCATTGGCAGGCAGACTCTCGACCACTGCACCACCAGGGAAGCCCCCAGTATTTTAAAATATATTTCCAGGTGCTTCAGTATTTTTCCTTTTTGATAATTTGTGCCATTATTTTCTAACGCAATTCCATACTTGATGGGGGAACAAAGATAGATATGTGTGGTGGGTCTAAAAACAAAAGCAGAGTGAACAGTAAAATGGTCTCATGTTGGTCTTAAAGTAAGACCATTTCATATGCTTCTAATTCCAAAATAAACAAAAAACTCATCACTCAACCCTTATATTCTCTGTAATATTCCTTCTATATTTCCTGTAATATAAGAATAATGTAATATTAAAGTGTTTTAGCTAATATAGCTTTTAATAAGAAAATACCTATTTTATCACTCTCTATACTACCTTTTGGGTGTAATTATTGCAAAGCACAAATTGAATGCCCTCATCTCCACATCTCCAATGAACTACCAGCAAGTAATTAAAAGCATTCAGCTTTTAGACACAGTGTAAAGCTACAGCATACTCTATTATTTTCTTGTTAGTTTAATACATGCAAATCTTCAAACAATATTTAACTATATATTACATGAAAATAAAGCACCAATCACTGGCTTAAAGTTGGAAATTCAGCTTGTCTAAAAGAAATTATTTTCCAAAAGAAATAATTTGCTTAATATTTTAGTCCTTGCCTAATATTTTAAACATAATAATATTTATTATTTTATACTTTATATTGAGTAATAAAAGTAAAGTGTGAGCTTGTTCACTCAAATGTCAGGTATTCAGATTTTTCTCACGGCAAGAATAAAGTTCCCCAAACTCAATCAGCAAAGCAGCCATATCACAAACTTACATATGCAGCGTTCTAATGAAAAAGAAATTCTTTAAACCAAAAATTTGATTTATCCAGAAATCTATTCATAGCATCCTGTCACCTTTTCTTATCAACTCTTATACAATTCAAATCTAAGTCAATTAAAAGCTAATCCAGAGACTGTCCTCTCACTGCAAAATATATACATGGAAATGATGCTTTAGGACCTGAGCTGTCATCTGCTTTACTCACAACATTAAAGATCTTCATTAATATGAGTTTGTTGCTTAGCTATGAAATACCTTTCCTACGTTGCCATGAAGATAAGTAACCTGCAGTTTTCTAGTTATAATTTTCCCAATTAATGGCTGGAAGCTACTAGATTACAGATAGAATAAGCATAATCATACTTATCCAAATGTGTGATTAGAAAGCCACAAAAGGAAGATGGCCATAAAACACAACAGGCGTTGTTAAATGTAGGGATGGGGAAAAGCAGTGGGGTGCAAAATCCTCCCCAGTTGAGAACCACTAGTCTAGGTAGATGAAATCTATACAAGACAGAGAAACCAGGGAAGCTTCTGATGTGCACTGGGGCAGATGGGGGGGGGGGTCTTAAAAGCAAAGCCCCTTTAGAGTGTGGGAGTTCCAGCAAACAAGTGAAAGATATCTGCCAGATTTTGAACCTGCAGCGACATAAATCTACATAAACCTGTTAAGCTTGAAATCTCCCAGGATTAGAATTTTCAGAGCCCAGAAGACAAGAGACCTGCCAGGAAGAGCCTCTTCTAGGCCAGAAAGGTACATGAAACTGCTCAATCTTACGATACTTAGGAGAAAAGTCCCACTGGAGGAGAGGCCTGCATTAAATGCACCAGATCTCCAACTCAAGACACTTGCCAGATTTTGAAGTTGAGGTGGGAGGCTGAATAGCTAGATTTTAAACTCCCAAAGGACCCAACTGAATCTCACACAGGGGCCAAAGGCATACCAATCAAAATTTCAAGAAGACTACATCCAAGAAATAGGAACAAGGCAAGCATGAAGTGAGCCTAAACTGTAACTACAGCTGCTTGACTCGGTTCAATGCCAAATTGGATTTAACTTCAATCATTCTTTCTGCCTAACACAGCAGAGGAAAATAACATTTTCAGGCACAAAAAAAACCCCTTCTCTGATGCTAGAAATGTTCTTTATCTTCATCTAAGGGGTGGTTACATGCGGGCACAGATATATATGTATATACTTGTATATTATACATATACATATATATAATATTCAAGTTTAAGATTTTAGTGTACTTCCCTGCATTATGTTATACCTCAATTAAAAAACATAATGATAATAGTAATAACCAGAATTCTGAATTAAGTACCCACAAATGCATCATCCAAAACAAAGCTAGGTTCTTGAAAATAACATATATCTAATCATCCCACCCCCTCACCTTTCCAGCGCCGTGACTTACCTACTCCTGCCTGAATTCCATGTTCCTTATCCCCTTTTCCCTTGCTTTATTTAGTTTCATTATGTCTATTTGTATTCCTAAATTTTACATATATATATACATACGTACACACACACACACACAAACCAGGTGTAATGAGCTGCATTTTATATGAGATGTTTAAATTCGTTTGTCTTTCTCACTGTGCATCAGTACCTTACAAGTAATACGCCTCAAGGTCAATGGTTTGTAGCAATTATTCCCAGATGCTATTTATCTCATGGATAGACTTATTTGCTCTAAATAGATTTTTGAGGCCATTTTTTTTGGGGGGGGTTCTCCCCTTCAGGAAAAGTTGGAGTGTCTTTTCTGTCCTCCATACATACTATGTTACCTCTAATGGCTATAATCAAATTGTCTTTTATTCCTTGATTTTAATATGATCATATCATATCAGTCATTTCTTCCATCCCATTAGTTTTATTTTAAACACATTATATATTGCCCCTCTTTTCTAAATTGTCCATTAGTACAATAATGGTATTAGGTTGGTTCTCATTTTGCTTTCATAGCTCTGCAATCTTATTTCAACACATTCTTTTGTTTTATCAGTTTGTATTTGAACAAAATGGTTTACTGAATACATATTAAATTCAATTTGTCTATGAAATAAATCACAACTGGGAAATCTGCTTCTGTTCCTTGAATTATACTTTCTCTTCCTGATTAGATTTCTCGGCTGCATTTTGCACATTTCACACACTTTCTCTGTCTCTCTCCCTCTTTCTTCCTCTTATTATGGGTTTAGACATTTTACTTTCATTGAAAAATAAGGATAAATTTTCCCTGACATCATTCCCAACTTTCCCATCTTTTCTGGGACCAAACTCTTCTAAACATCAAGCCTTGGTTTGAGTTTCACTTTTAATCAATTTTCTTTAGCCCAAGGCCACTTGAGTTATGGAGCAGAGAACTGACTTGGAGTGAGAGTGAACCATTCATAGACATTTGATCTTGACTCTTTTCTGCCATCCCCCTAAATGTTCACACCAGGACCCATTCCAGCAATTCAGGGTTGTAGCTCATACCCATGGGTCTTAGCCCATTTCCCTTTCTATGTAGTGCACTAGAATATGGGAAGTCACAGAATATGATAAAGCCTGAAAAAACTGCAAGTCTGGGAATAGAACAGAAACTGAAGAATGCAACCCTTGGTTATGGCAAGTCCTGACACGGTGAAAGCCCTGGCAGTTGTTCTTACTGAGACACAGTGATGCTCTGCAGATGTTTCAATTATCCAGCGATGTCTACTCATCCCTCATTTATCATTATAAAAAAAAAGAAAATAGAATAAATGTCAATATCATTTATGAATTGAAAACAGTTGTAATGAGTACTCTTAGAGAAGAGAGAAACTATATAATGAAACTTGGTCACAGTTCTGAACTATTTCGGCACATATTCTGGTTGTTTAGAGACTGTATTTGGCAAATGCATCTTTGATAAGGAACCAGTAAAGTCAAACATGGTCCAAGAGGCATTACAGACCATATAGCCATCTTCAGCCCATCCATCTCAATGGAAAATGACTAGACTGAGTTCCTATCTGGAGACTAAGGCTGGATGATAAGGGGTAATGGTGATTTGTGCCACTTTCTTCCTTGACTGACATAGGCAATACATTAGCTTCTCCATTCTTAACTAAGATCAAGGTGTTTAGCGCTCAAATTGATCCCTACATGTATGTGGCTTTGTAATGACTAGGTTAGGCTGCTTTCACTTCTCTTAATCCTACAATCTGAATTTGAGGTCTCTTAAAACACAAAATCCAGGAGAGTAGAGGGACACAAGTAGCTTTTATCAACAGTTCCTTCCTTTTTATTGTGAAGTAGTATTCCATCAAGCAGATATGCCACAGTTGGTCCATTCCCTTGCTGAAGGACATTGGACTCTTTCTAGATTTTGATCCAGAACTCTCACTCCTGGATATTTACCCTAGAGAAACGGAGGCTTATGTTCCCAGAAACACTGTACACAATGTTTATAGCAGCTTTTTTCATATTCCCATAAAACTTACATTAGTTTAATAAAAAGAAACATTCTATGAGAATTCAACTATATATATATGTATTTGTGTGTATATATATATGTTTATTTATATATATAAATATCTCCAATATATATGAATATCTCATATGTATATAATCTCCAATTTGACTAAGTGGTAAATAATTATAGTTTTCATTTCAGAGACAGCATTCAATAACTGTAAAAAAAAATACTTTTTCTATCTTCATGACACTGCTGTAAAAGATCTTACCCAGATATTTTTGGTCTGAACTGGGCAGGAGTTTTCATTTAATTCCAAGATTCTTATACTAAAGGAAAAGAAACAAAATGAAGTAGTACCCTTTATAAACTGTAGGGTTAGCCTAGGGTTTCAAATTTCTTTCAATCTGTTCTTATTACATATAACAGAGGCATGTCTCATAAAAGAATAATTTATGAACATTTTAAAAATATTGAATACTATAATCCAAATACACTACAGCTGAAATAAGCATACGGAGGATCATATGAGAAACTACCCACAACACATATTCTTATTTCTGTGCGGGGAAATGTTCTGTGATTTTTCAAAACTACCAGTTTGCATGTTTGATTTGCTTTAATAATGATAATGTTTCAATTTGCATTTAAATCCTATTCTTATAAGTATTCTTTAACCTATATTATGTGATTTTTGTTTTCCCTTCAGAGTTGGTCTCAACTAAGAATGGATTTACAGTCATAAGCATGTTTTCCATACCTTGCTTGTATCAAAGATTCTTAAGCCACCCCAGGAACTGAACTCTTGGAAAATGTTATTGTAGGTCTCACGTATCTACTTTTAAGGAAAGAGACAGTGGTATACTATGATGTCAGGAATACTCTTACGTTGACCTCAAGTGCTTTGGACATTGTTATCTAAAAATTATGCCTTTGAGATCCTTGGTTATTTCCGCCTACAACATGATTATTTAGTCTTGATAACTGTGCCCAAGAAAAATGATACCAAAGCAAAAAATGTTGACAGGTTAATAACAGGAAGAAGTTTAAGTGATGGTAATATTAATAATAACAACAGTAACCCTTACCCTGAAATTCAATGGAGGATTTTCTTTCTCATATTATTCCTTCTAACAGGTTGAGGTACCCATTCTAGTAGTCTTTATATTTCTGAGAGAAGGACCTCCACGAACATGAACTTGGCTTGAAGAAATGGTAGACTATGACCTAGTAATTATAGTAATTAACTGAATCTCTGAAACAGCCGGGTTATTTAGTTCATTTTTCTCTTCCATCCCCAAAGTAGCCAACTACCTCCTTCCTGTCCCAAGGTTTGCCTGAGAAGGGCTGCAGGGGAAGGTGTTACAGGTAGAGAGGAGCTCACAGAAGCTGCAGACCACAAAACAGAGCATCGCTCACTCCCACAACCATACAAAGCTTGACTGGCCATTTCCTTCCCCAGAGCTCTCATAATAATGAAATACGTGATCAGTCTGTGGTCTTAAAGAAAAGGCTCTCATAATCGAACCCATTTGTCAGTGCAAATTTCAAACCCAGTCTGATAGATACTTTTTTTTTTAATTAAGGTCAATTGAGATTTTTTTTTGAATTTTTTAATTTAATTTTATTTTTTTACACAGCACGTTCTTATTAGTCATCAATTTTACACATAAGTGTATATATGTCAATCCCAGTCGCCCAATTCAGCACACTACCATCCCCACCCCCCCGCGGTTTTCCCCCCTTGGTGTCCATACGTTTGTTCTCTATATCTGTGTTTCAACTTCTGCCCTGCAAACCGCTTCATCTGTATCATTTTTCTAGGTTCCACAAATATGCGTTAATATACGATATTTTTCTCTTTCTGACTTACTTCACTCTCTATGACAGTCTCTAAATCCATCCACATCTCAGCCAATGACCCAATTTCGTTCCTTTTTATGGCTGAGTAATATTCCATTGTATATATGTACCACAACTTCTTTATCCATTCGTCTGTCGATGGGCATTTAGGTTGCTTCCATGACCTGGCTACTGTAAATAGTGCTGCAATGAACATTGGGGTGCATGTGTCCTTTTGAATTATGGTTTTCTATGGGTATATGCCCAGTAGTGGGATTGCTGGGTCGTATGGTAGTTCTATTTTTAGTTTTTTACGGAACCTCCATACTGTTCTCCATAGTGGCTGTATCAATCTACATTCCCACCAACAGTGCGAGAGGGTTCCCTTTTCTCCACACCCTCTCCATCATTTATTGTTTGTAGATTTTCTGATGATGCCCATTCTAACTGGTGTGAGATGATACTTCACTGTAGTTTCGATTTGCATTTCTCTAATGATTAATGATGTTGAGCATTCTTTCATGTGTTTGCTGGCAATCTGTATATCTTCTTTGGAGAAATGTCTATTTAGGTCTTCTGCCCATTTTTGGATTGGGTTGTTTGTTTTTTTGATATTGAGCTGCATGAGCTGCTTGTAAATTTTGGAGATTAATCCTTTGTCAGTTGCTTCTCTGCAAATATTTTCTCCCATTCTGAGGGTTGACTATTTGTCTTGTTTATGGTTTCCTTTGCTGTGCAAAAGCTTTTAAGTTTCATTAGGTCCCATTTGTTAATTTTGGTTTTTATTTCCATTATTCTAGGAAGTGGATCAAAAAAGATCTTGCTGTGATTTAGGTCAAAGAGTGTTCTTCCTATGTTTTCCTCTAAGAGTTTTATAGTGTCTGGTCTTACATTTAGGTCTCTAATCCATTTTGAGTTTATTTTTGTGTATGGTGTTAGGGAGTGTTCTAGTTTCATTCTTTTACATGTAGCTGTCCAGTTTTCCCAGCACCACTTATTGAAGAGACTGTCTTTTCTCCATTGTATATCCTTGCCTCCTTTGTCATAGATTACTTGACCATAGGTGCGTGGCTTTATCTCTGGGCTTTCTATCTTGTTCCATTGATCTATGTTTCTGTTTTTGTGCCACTACCATATTGTCTTGATGACTGTAGCTTTGTAGTATAGTCTGAAGTCAGGGAGTCTGATTCCTCCAGCTCTGTTTTTTTCCCTCAAGACTGCTTTCGCTATTCGAGGTCTTTTGTGCCTCCATACAAATTTTAAGATTTTTATTCTAGTTGCGTAAAAAACGCCATTGGTAATTTGATAGGGGTTTCATTGAATCTGTAGATTGCTTTGCGTAGTACAGTCATTTTCACAATATTGATTCTTCCAATCCAAGAACATGGTATATCTCTCCATCTGTTGGTATCATCTTTAATTTCTTTCATCAGTGTCTTATAGTTTTCTGCTTACAGGTCTTTTGTCTCCCTAGGTAGGTTTATTCCTAGGTAATTTATTCTTTTTGTTGCAGTGGTAAATGGGAGTGTTTCCTTAATTTCCCTTTCAGATTTCTCATCATTAGTGTATAGGAATGCAAGAGATTTCTGTGCATTAATTTTGTATCCTGCAACTTTACCAAATTCATTGATTAGCTCTAGTAGTTTTCTGGTGGCATCTTTAGGATTCTCTATGTGTAGTATCATGTCATCTGCAAACAGTGACAGTTTTACTTCTTCTTTTCCAATTTGGATTCCTTTTATTTCTTTTTCTTCTCTGACTGTCATGGCTAAAACTATGTTGAATAATAGTGGTGAGAGTGGACATTCTTGTCTCATTCCTGATCTTAGAGGAAATGCTTTCAGTTTTTCACCGTTAAGAATGATGTTTGCTGTGGGTTTGCCGTATATGGCCTTTATTATGTTGAGGTAGGTTCCCTCTATGCCCAGTTTCTGGAGAGTTTTTATCATGAATGGGTGTTGAATTTTGTCAAAAGCTTTTTCTGCATCTATTGGGATGACCATATGATTTTTATTCTTCAATTTAATATGGTGTATCACATTGACTGATTTGCGTATACTGAAGAATCCTTGCATCCCTGGGATAAATCCCACTTGATCATGGTGTATGATCCTTTTAATGTGTTGTTGGATTCTGTTTGCTAGTATTTTGTTGAGGATTTTTGCATCTATATTCATCAGTGATATTGGTCAGTAATTTTCTTTTTTTGTAGTATCTTTGGTTTTGGTATCAGGGTGATAGTGGCCTCATAGAATGAGTTTGGGAGTGTTCCTTCCTCTGCAATTTTTTGTAAGAGTTTGAGAAGGATAGGTGTTAGCTCGTCTCTAAATGTTTGATAGAATTCACCTGTGAAGCCATCTGGTCCTGGACTTTTGTTTGTTGGAAGATTTTTAATCACATTTTCAATTTCATTACTTGTGATTGGTCTGTTCATATTTTCTATTTCATCCTGGCTCAGTCTTGGAAGGTTATACCTTTCTAAGAATTTGTCCATTTCTTCCAGGTTGTCCATTTTATTGGCATAGAGTTGCTTGTAGTAGTCTCCTAGGATGCTTTGTATTTCTGCAGTGGCCATGGTAACTTCTCCTTTTTCATTTTTAATTTTATTGGCTTGAATCCTCTACCTCTTTTTCTTGATGAATCTGGCTAATGATTTATCAATTTTGTTTATCATCTCAAAGAACCAGCTTTTAGTTTTATTGATCTTTGCTATTGTTTTCTTTGTTTCTCTTTCATTTATTTCTGCTCTGATCTTTATGATTTCTTTCCTTCTGCTAACTTTGGGTATTGTTTGTTCTTCTTTCTCTAGTTCCTTTAGGTGTAAGGTTAGATTGTTTATTTGAGATTTTTCTTGTTTCATGAGGTAGGCTTGTATAGCTATAAACTTCCCTCTTAGAACCACTTTTGCTGCATCCCATAGGTGTTGGATCATCGTGTTTTCATTATCATTTGTCTCTAGGTATTTTTTGATTTCCTCTTTGATTTTTTCAGTGATATCTTGGTTATTTAGTAACGTATTGTTTAGCCTCCGTGTATTTGTGTTTTTTACCTTTTTTTCCCTGTAATTCATTTCTAATCTCATAGCATTGTGGTCAGAAAAGATGCTTGATATGATTTCAGTTTTCTTAAATTTGCTGAGGTTTGATTTGTGACCCAAGATGTGATCTATCCTGGAGAATGTTCTGTGCACACTTGGAAGTAAGTGTAATCTGCGGTTTTGGGATGGAATCTCTTATATATATCAATTAAATCTATCTGGCCTGTTGTGTCATTTAAAGCTTCTGTTTCCTTATTTATTTTCATTTTGGATGATCTGTCCATGGTGTAAGTGAGGTGTTAAAGTCCCCCACTCTGATTGTGTTACTGTCGATTTCCTGTTTTATAGCTGTTAGCTGTTGCCTTATGTATTGAGGTGCTCCTATGTTGGGTGCATATATATTTATAATTGTTAGATCTTCTTCTTGGATTGATCCCTTGATCATTATGTGGTGTCCTTCCTTGTCTCTTGTAACATTCTTTATTTTAAAGTCTATTTTATCTGATACGAGTATTGCTACTCCAGCTTTCTTTTGATTTCCATTTGCATGGAATATCTTTTTCCATTCCCTCACTTTCAGTCTGTATGTGTCCCTAGGTCTGAAGTGGGTCTCTTGTAGACAGCATATAGATGGGTCTTATTTTTGTATCCATTCAGCAAGCCTGTGTCTTTTGGTTGGAGCATTTAATCCATTCACGTTTAAGGTAATTATCGATATGTATATTCCTATGACCATTTTCTTAATTGTTTTGGGTTTGTTTTTGTAGGTCCTTTTCTTCTCTTGTGTTTCCCACTTAGAGAAGTTCCTTTAGCATTTGTTGTAGAGCTGGTTTGGTGGTGCTGAATTCTCTTAGCTTTTGCTTGTCTGTAAAGCTTTTGATTTCTCCATCGAATCTGAATGAGATCCTTGCCAGGGAGAGTAATCTTGGTTGTAGGTTCTTCCCTTTCATCACTTTAACTGTATCATGCCACTCCCTTCTGGCTTGTAGAGTTTCTGCTGAGAAATCAGCTGTTAACCTTATGGGAGTTCCCTTGTATGTTATTTGTCATTTTTCCCTTGCTGCTTTCAATAATTTTTCTTTGTCTTTGATCTTTTCCAATTTGATTACTCTGTGTCTCGTCTTGTTTCTCCTTGGGTTTATCCTGTATGGCACTCCCTGCGCTTCCTTGACTTGGGTGGCTATTTCCTCTCCCATATTAGGGACGTTTTCGACTATAATCTCTTCAAATATTTCCTCTGGTCCTTTCTCGCTCTCTTCTCCTTCTGGGACCCCTATAATGCGAATATTGTTGCGTTTTATGTTGTTCCAGAGGTCTCTTAGGCTGTCTTCATTTCTTTTCATTCTTTTTTCTTTATTCTGTTCCACAGCAGTGAATTCCACCATTCTGTCTTCCAGGTCACTTATCCGTTCTTCTGCCTCAGTTATTCTCCTATTGATTCCTTCTAGTGTAGTTTTCATTTCAGTTATTGTATTGTTCATGTCTCTTTGTTTGTTCTTTAATTCTTCTCGGTCTTTGTTAAACATTTCTTGCATCGTCTCGATCTTTGCCTCTCTTTTTCCGAGGTCCTGGATCATCTTCACTACCATTATTCTGAATTCTTTTTCTGGAAGGTTGCCTATCTCCACTTCATTTAGTTGTTTTTCTGGGGTTTTATCTTGTTCCTTCATCTGGTACATAGCCCTCTGCCTTTTCATCTTGTCTTTCTGTGAATGTGGTTTTTGTTCCACAGGCTGCAGGACTGTAGTTCTTCTTGCTTCTGCTGTCTGCCCTCTGGTGGATGAGGCTATCTAAGAGGCTTCTGCTAGTTTCCTGATGGGAGGGACTGGTGGTGGGTAGAGCTGACTGTTGCTCTGGTGGGAAGACCTCAGTAAAACTTTAATCTGCTTGACTGCTGATGGGTGGGGCTGGGTTCCCTCCCTGTTGGTTGTTTGGCCTGAGGCAACCCAACATTGGAGCCTACCTGTGCTCTTTGGTGGGGCTAATGGCGGACTCCGGGAGGGCTCACGCCAAGGAGTACTTCCCAGAACTTCTGTTGCCAGTGTCCTTGTCCCCATGGTGAGCCACAGCCACCCCCCACCTCTGCAGGAGACCCTCCAACACTAGCAGGTAGGTCTGGTTCAGTCCCCCCTGGGGTCACTGCTCCTTCCCCTGGGTCCCGATGCACACACTATTTTGTGTGTGTCTTCCAAGAGTGGAGTCTCTGTTTCCCCAGTCCTGTCAAAGTCCTGTAATCAAATCCCACTAGCTTTCAAAGTCTGATTCTCTAGGAATTCCTCTTCCCGTTGCCGGACCCCCAGGTTTGGAATCCTGACATGGGGCTCAGAACTTTCACTCCAGTGGGTGGACTTCTTTGGTATAAGTGTTCTCCAGTCTGTGACTCACCCACCCAGCAGTTATGGGATTTGATTTTACTGTGATTGCGCCCTTCCTACCATCTCATTGTGGCTTCTCCTTTGTCTTTGGATGTGGGGTATCTTTTTTGGTGAGTTCCAGTGTCTTCCTGTCAATGATTGTCCAGCAGCTAGTTGTGATTCTGGTGTTCTCGCAAGAGGGAGTGAGAGCACGTCCTTCTACCCTGCCATCTTGGTTCAGGACCCCTGGTGGATTCTTTCAGATCATGAAACCATCAAAAATAAACAGTATCACCATGATTTACGTATCACCTTTCCACTGTGTCTCTGTCTTACGATGTACCTGCCCCTGCCTGAGTGTCTTCTGCTCTGTAATCAAGAGAAACTCTGTGATTTCAGGTCAGCCTTTGAAATGAAGTGCCAGCATGCTTCGATGTGGAGGAATGCTCTGAAGAGATGGCCAATCTGCTCTTCTGACAAACAATCCCCTCCACCCACACACACAGTGTACACACATCATTCACATCACGTATACCGATAGCTGTACCGACACGTACTGAGGGAAACCTAATCATTACATCACCCACAGTGATCTTAAAGTACATAAAGTGTACAGTGCACTTGTACATTCAGAGTTAGATTTTAATAAAAGTCCAATGATATACTTTTTTCATTTCACGAGCTCAAAATAAGGTACAAAACAACTCTTAAGGAAGATTACTCTCAATATTTCAGATTAAAAATGAAAAACAAACTGAATTCAAAGCGGTCAAATAATCTGTTAAAGATACTCTAGTTATTAAGTAGTAGAGATTGGAATGAAATATTGTCTTATATAATGGACATTTTAAAATTAAGTATTTACTACACTAATATTATAATTTCATATTTCTCACTAGAAATGTTCATTAAAAGCATATTACTGTCATAAAAACCAATAAATCCAATTTTTATAAGATAACACTGAGTTTACCTTGATTTCTAGATTTGTATTTAAATATTTCTGAGAGGTATTTTTATCACACTAGTGTTTTCTTTAACCCAGGGGTTAGAGAAAGGCAAACTATTTTCCTTCAGGTTAAGTGGACTGCAGTCAATTTTGCTCATGTTTTCTCACCTGAGCATATTTGTTGATCCATAATTAAATGTGATTCATAAAATGTGATTCATAACCTTTTTTTATCTACCTTCAAACATTATGATATAGAAAAGTTGCACTATAACTCAAGGGCATTTCTTTCTACTCCTATTTCTCCAATTAATGTGATTTTCATGGAAACAAAAACGCTTCAGCAGAAATCTTTGGAACAGCTATTGCAGTATTTACATATGCAAATAGATGACAGATATTAATTTTTAAATATATAAATTGGAAATTGGGTAATATTATGAAAATTACATTTTTAGACTCAATAAAATACATACACAGATGTGTGTTTCTAATTATTCTGTGCTGGATAAATTTCTTAGTATTCTCTACATGTGCTCTCAGTATTTGGTATTTTTTTTCCTAATAAAAAATTAAGTATAGTTGTCTATCATAATAAAAGACTAAAGCAATATATAATATCATACTTTCTTTTTATATTTCACACTTTTAAATGAACACATAATTTTTCTTATTCAAGGATTATTTACACTGTCAGCATGATATACATTTATTTAAGTTGACCAATCTGATTGTCCATCCTGATTTTGCCCTTATATCTATATATGTGGGTCATTAGAAACATGAAAAGTTCCCTAAAAACGGGGAGGTTTAAGTTGAAAACACAGATTTTTTTGGTTGGTAATCATCCATTCTTTTTTTGCCTCCATTATGTTCTTTTCATGCTACCTTCAACACTCACCTAAAAGTGTGAGAGATCTCACACCTTTATTAGTTTATAATAAAGCAGTATTTTGTTGAACTTTCTAGCAGGTATAAATATATAAAAATCCATTAAACATAAAGACATCAAATCTTTTGTTAGTTGAAATTTTGTAGGGAAAAAATGCTTAATGGCATACATTGTTAGTATCTGTATAGCACATATGACAACTTGTATTTGTTTATATTTTTTAATGGAGCATCTCCTTCATTAGACCACTAATGCCATTTGATAGGGACCTTGCTGATTTTACCTATAAACAGACACCAGCACTTAGAATTCAGACAGACCTACAGCTGAATTTCAGCAAGCATACTATGAATAAATGAATTTTATTTTTTACTGATATAATTGTTTAGGAATTCAATATGCATCATAAATATTAACAGCATCAAGTACTAAACTTTATGCAAGTAGAATGTTTTTTACTAGACATTTGTTGCTTTATCATTTTTTACTCAAAAGATACGCTTCAATTGGTTGAATATCATGCTGTAGTTGCAACGCACGTCTTGAAGACTATAATTTTTCCTTGTACAAAATATAGAACAATTTCTCTTTTCCTCCATCTTTTTAAACCAAGTAAAGCACTATGGATGTAATGGGTGGAGGCAGATGGGTGACAGTCACCTGGAGACTGGAGACAAGGTGGTGCTATGGGTTGAATTGTGTCCTGCCCCCAAATTCATACACTGAAGTACTGAGCTCCAATACCTCAGAATGTGACTGTATGTGCACATAGGCCCTTTAAAGAGGTAATTAAGTTAAAATTTGGCTGTTAGGGTAGACCTAACAAAATATGACTGGTGTTATTAGGAGAGGAAATTTGGGGACACAAAGAGATATCACGGATGGGAGCTTTAGAACTGTCCCAGCAAAATCTTTCCTTTTATATATTTTATTTCCTCACCTGAACATCAATGTAAAATCCATTAAATATCATCTTCAAAATGTATACTTCTCTAAACCCAGTGATTACCTCCAAATTATAAAGCTGATTCTATACAAGGCAGTTTTCT
Organism: Balaenoptera ricei; assembly: GCF_028023285.1. Classification (NCBI taxonomy): domain Eukaryota; kingdom Metazoa; phylum Chordata; class Mammalia; order Artiodactyla; family Balaenopteridae; genus Balaenoptera; species Balaenoptera ricei. The sequence continues at coordinate 3,060,919 of NC_082659.1, read as the reverse complement.
AAAAATGGAGGCACTTCTCCTTCACAAAGCATGAATAACTCAATTAGAATCAGCTCACTGATTGGAATGAGCAGCAAAACTGTTATAATTAAGAAACAGAAGTATCCAAACTGAGAAAAAAATTACTTTAAAAAATTCTCAATCCAAAAACCGAGGATACAGTTTGATTCCTAAATCTATCCCAATGATTCAACAAATCATGTCAGTGCTAATATCCATATACAACCCAAGCTGAAACAGTTTCAGTCTCACTCCTACTTCACTGCTACCACCAGAGTCTATGCTCCTGTAATCTTTCACCTAGACGACTAAGAAAGCCTCACTTCTCATCTCTTTCCTCCCACTCACACCCTACCTCATGTAAAATTCTCCACTCATCAGGGTAATATTACTAAAACAGAAATACAATTATTCCCTTATTTATTCAAAACCATAATAACTTCTGATTTTATACAGAATAAAAAAATCTTAATCGCCTGGCCTATGAGACCATAATGAATTGGTTCCGTCTGTGGTCCACTGATGACAGAAATATTCTTAGTGCTTTATCTCCCCTTTTGCAATATCTTTTGAAAACCCTCCCAGAAGGGGATAGTCTATTTCCTCATCCCATAAACCTGGGTTGGCCTTGTGACTTACTTCACACAATAAACTGAAGGCAGCAGGGGTGAGTGGGTGACAGTGTCACACCTACAACTTGACAGGCCTTGCAAGTTTCGCTCTCTCCTGGACCCCTGCCTCTGTCATAAACATGAGCCTGAGCTGCTTGCCCACAGCAGGATGAGAAACCACCTAAAGAGATGAGTCATCCCAGTGGAGTCTGTCCTGAGCCAACTAGCCCCCAGGTGACAGCAGATGAGTAATCAAGCCCAGCAGAGATTGACCTAGTCCTACAGACTCCTGTGAAATAATACATGGTGGTTTTAGGCAACTAAAATTTTATAGAGTTGACGTGTTCTGCAGCAATGCCTAACTGATACACTTCTGTACCTTTCCAAGCTCATTTCCTACCAACGGCCATCTCTCCTTTTTCTCTAGTCTCAGTGGCCTTCCTTGAAGTCATGCCTCCTGGTTGTCTCTGGGATTTGTATCTGCTGTTTCCTCTATCTGTAGTGCTCTCCCAGGATGTTTTTCCATGGATTTTTCTCATTTTCTTCCGTCCTCTATTCATATTATCATTCCCTCAGAGAGGGTTTCATAATCATTGTTCTTTTTCCTCATCATGCTATTTTTTTCTGTAACAATTATCCCTACCTGATATAGATTGTTTATTTTTTTGTTTTCTCCATACTATCAATAGGGCGTAAGTTCAATGAGTACAGGGACTTTTTACAGTGAGACCTTAAAACTGCCTGGTACATGCCCTCAATGAATAAATCAAAGAAAACTCTGCATTTAAAGAAATGATATATTTGCATATTTAAGAACCATAATATATATTAAAGACATTATATTATTTAGTAAAAAAGAATAAATCTTACATTCTTTTGAAATATCTCCACATAAGAGTATTAGGTCAAACAAGAACTACAGAGAAAATTCCCTTGTTACCAAAGACAGCTATGACAGATTGAAAAAAAGTATTATCATCCTTTCTCAGATTTGAGTTGACCATTTAAAGATCATGCAGAGACACATCAAAATTCTTGATATCATGGTTCGTATCAGAGGCGCCATCATATTTCAGAAAATAATTTGAATAAATATATAACTGAATGTTTATGATTATTTTAAAACATAGTTTTAAAGCAACTCACAACTTAAACACTACTGATGCCACATAGATGACTTCTCCCTTATTCATAAAAATGATGTACAACATGCCACAGTTATACAACCAACAGTTCCCAGAGATCACCTTGGACGTAGAGTCTGAAATAGACCTGGGATTGCCTTCCTCGGCTATTGAGCTTTATGGACCAGCAACTATTCATTCGCTCCTACTTTGTATGGAAAGGACGGCTCCGCAGACACAGAACAGTAGGTTTTCAGCAAGGCTCCCCAGGAACGGGCAGGGATGCTCTCAGTTAAAACTCGTAGAAGCTTCTAGACTTAACCTCTGACCACATCACTCCATGTCACCAGGTAACTCAATTCTCCCAATGCCAGTTTTATGACGTGGCTCAGGATAAGGATACGGGCCCAGCTGAGGAAAATGTAAAATTGTGTCTCAGCGAAATTTTTTTCCCCTCTCAATACTGTAACGGTAGATCTGCCTTATATTGAAGGTTAGGGAGACAGGAGTAGAGTTGTTTTCATTTTACTGTGACGAAAAAGAGGAAAATGTTTTTTATCAAACCAACATACGAATTTAGTTTACCTTCGCTCGGAACCCAAGGCTCGCACCAAATACAAAGAGGAAATCTGGCAATTTCCACAGAGAGACCGTGAGTTATCATGAGTGAAATGCATTTCACCTGTAACCTGCCTTCACTGTTCAAGGTTTTAATCGTTGCTACAAAAGACTCACCTGCCCTCCAAGCAGCTCATAACCTAAACAAGGAGACGTCTGCCTCAGTTGCCTTCCAGAAACCTGGAGTCAGCTGCGTCCAGTTTGAGCTGAGCCAGCCTGAGACCGGACAGGACGGCGCGCCCTCCAACTGGGCATGCGCGAGCGTCCGCGGCGTGACCTTTTGACGTCAGGGGGCCCCAAACTCCACCCTCAGTTCGCGCTGACGCCGCCGTGTTTTCTTGAGGAGCCGAGGTGGGTGGCTTAGGTACGCCTGAGTAGAACTGTGATCCTCGCAGGGTTTTCCGGCCCCCTCGCCCCAGCCTCCTCACGCCCCCGAAGCTTCAGGCCGCCCCGCTTGCTTACCTTATAGATACCCGTGTCCCCGGCCTTCAGGGACGCAGGTGTGCGGCCTCTTCTCCTGTGTCCTGGCTTGGCTCCTTTGGGATAAACCCTTTCTTTGCTGCGTGTTAGGCAAACGGACCTGGTTCAGTAGCGGTGGTAATCAAGTTGGAAATGACCGACTAGATGCAGTTAACCAAGATGAAAGGACTTAGGCGGAAAAGCAGACCTGAGATAAAGATACTGAATTTCAGACTAACAAATAATACGGAGTTTTAAATGCCAAAGGAGACATAGGAAGGGAAGTTCAGCGGACAGCTGCTCCTGAATCTGACTGCCATGCCTTTTCCCTAGTCTTGACTTAGGGATTAAAGGACAGGGAATCACCTCTGTTCATAGTTGTAAATATATGACGGATTAACCTGCTCAGAGAGAGGGGAGAGCCTGATTGCAGGGTGGGCGTTGGCCCCTTATTTGGGGCTGAAAAGCGCGTGGGGATGAAGAAATGGAAGCAAACGTAGGCTCCTCTTTTAGGAAGGTTGGTAGCGGAATAGGGAGAAGAAGTGCTCGGTAGATTTTTTTGGAGGGAGATCAAGCGCAGTTTTTGTTTCCTTGCTTTGTACAAAGGAGATTTTCCCGTAGAATCGAAGGAACCTTGTGCCTAGAGCTGCTTCTCTATCTTTGGAAGCCTAGCAGTTGTCACACCCGTTGCTTAACAATCTCAGGAAGATTGCACTCAGACCTAAAATCCATAGTCGCATCTTACCAGTTTCTTCCCTGTTGTAAATATCAGGAGGGACGTAATCTAAAGGTAGGGCTGGGAATTGCAGCTTTTAATACAAGGGGAAGTGGTCTGAAAAAACACCATCACAAGTATGCTAGTTGGACTAATAGACTCTTGGAAATTTCTACTTTTCTGAGCCTCTCGCCGCAGGCAAACTTCACCTGCTGTTACCAATCTTGCATGGTGATATTTCAACCTCTGACGCACATTAAAGATCAAATGAGAAGCTTTCTATAAAATACCAATGCCCCAGCCTCCTCCTTCTCTCTATTCCGTGCTTATTGTCTTAATTGCGGCACTTACTTTCTCTCACCTGAACGACAAAAGCAGTCCTAAACATTGCCTCCTGTATCCCAAATCTCAAAACCTCAGCTGCACAGAGCCCCGAGGTAAACTATTCAAAAGGAGAATATGACCTTGTTACATCCCTGCTGAAAACCTTTTAATAGCTTTTTATTTCCTTTGGTGGATAAGTTTATTTTATCTTCAGTTATTCTTTCTCCTAAGATCTCCCTTTCTTGATGTGTGTCCGAGTTTCTGACCTATGTCATTTTCCTATTCTCTGAACAGCTTCTCTGAATATTTCTTGCAAGGCAGGTCTACTGGCAACTAATTCCCTCAATTTTTGTTTGGCTGAGATAATCTATTTCTCCTTCAGTTTTGAAGAATAATTTCACAGGGTACAGAATTCTAGGTTGGTGTTTTCATTTTGTTTTCTTTTTCTTTGAACACTTGAAATGTTTCATTCCACTGTCTTCTTGCTTGCATGGTTTCTGAGGAGAGGTTGGATGTAATTTTCTTGGCTCCTGGGGGTAAGGTTTTTTTCCCCCTTTAGCTTCTTTCAAGATTTTTTATCTTTGATTTTTTTGACGTTTATGATGTGCCTAGGTGTAGATCTTGGGTTTTTGTTTTGGCATTTATCTTCAATGTTCTCTGAACTTTCTGGACCTGTGGGTTGCAGTCTGACATTAATTTGGAGAAATTCTCCATCATTTTGCCTTCAAATATTGCTTCTGTTCCTTTCTTCTTACACGTATGTTAAACATTTTGTAGTTGTCCCACAGTTCTTGGATAATCTCTTCTGGATTATGCCCAGTTTTTAAAAGCAAATATTACAGTGAAATATTTAGCATTAATTTATGGTGGATTAAAGAAAGATGCAGTTTCCTTCACATTTTTAGAAAGAAATTTTTATTGGAGTATAGTTGATTTACAATGTTGTGTTAGTTTCAGGTGTACAGCAAAGCCCTTCACATTTTCTTCTAAGCTGTAGGATCCATTGCACCTCTCTTCAAATCTGGAGTTGCCTGAAACAACACACTGTGGAAGTGATATTATTGTCAGTTCTGTTTCCAAAATTTGAAAGGACTGGTCGTTTCTGTCCTGCTATCTCATGGAGCTCAGCCACCATGTGAGATGTCTGACCATCCTGCTGAAGAGTTTATGTGAAGAGGCTCAGATAAATCCAGCCACCCCATTATCCGCAAAAGGGCTCAACATACGAGACATGCTATCTCAGATCTTGCAGACCATCAGGAAAAATGCCAGGTGACCCCTGTCAGCACCACTTGAAGCAGAAGATTCACTCAGCTGAGCCCAATCAAAATTGCTGCTACATAATTTCACAAGCTATACAATGGTTGTTATTTTAATATACTAAATTTGGGGTGGTTCATTAGGAAGTGTTGGGTGATAGGAGCCATATCCCTTTAGTCTAGCCCATTGGGCTGCCTCGTTACCGCGTGCGGAGGGTAGAAGTCTAGGCTCCGCAGGGCTGCAGGCTCTGGGTAAGGTGGGGACTCAGCTGTCTTTGCAGTGTTTATCTGGAGTAATGCAGTGATGGCATAAGTTTTCTGTCTACTTAGGAAGTCCCTTTCCTAGTCCTTTATCTAGAGAGAAGCTGACTTTTGTTGGCTCTTTATGTTGTCTATGCTCATTGGTATTTCTGGTTTGCTGGCTTTGTCTCCAAATCTGGGATATATGAAAAAAAAATGAAACCCAGAGAGCTGACCGTGCCATTTATTGGGTCCCAAGGATCTGGCTTGCCACCTTTCAGGGTTGTCATCTTCCCTCCACTTTTCAGAGTCCTCTTGTGGTTGTTTTATATATAAACACACAGAGCTTTTACTTACACTTAATGAGAGGAAAAGGGAAAATTGTGTCTACTCCATCTTCCCAGGAGTGGTGATCTGCAGTGACATTTCAACTCATGTATTAAATGATTATATATATATATACATATATATTTAAATGTTTAAATTATCAGATGTAGGAGTATTTTCTTTTTGTTTTCTCTGTTTTTCATTTCTTTTTTTTTTTTTTAATTAATTAATTTATTTATTTATGGCTGTGTTGGGTCTTCGTTTCTGTGCGAGGGCTTTCTCTAGTTGTGGCAAGCGGGGGCCACTCTTCATCACGGTGCGCGGGCCTCTCACTGTCGTGGCCTCTCTTGTTGCGGAGCACAGGCTCCAGACGCACAGGCTCAGTAATTGTGGCTCACGGGCCTAGTTGCTCTGCGACATGTGGGATCCTCCCAGACCAGGGCTTGAACCCGTGTCCCCTGCATTGGCAGGCGGATTCTCAACCACTGCACCACCAGGGAAGCCCTGTTTTTCATTTCTGATTTGCCTTTTATAGCTTTCATACTACTGCAATATTTTAAATTACATTTTAATTTATTTTCTTAGTATATTTTTGTGTATTTTTAGTACTCTGTTGTTTAAAATACACACATGTAACTTTCCACAGTGTTTCTATAATTAAGATTTTCTCAATTTAAATAAGATTTTTTTTGGTAGTTGCATCACACCTATATATATTGAAAATGCCACCAGACAGTATTACCATTTTTGCTTTTGAAAATAGTCTATTATATCTACACAGATATTTACTATTTCCACTGGACTTCTCTCCCTCTAAAGTTCTATATTTCCCTGTGGTATAATTTCCTTTGGCCCAAAGAACTTCTTTTAGCATTTCTTCTAGAGCAGTTCTTCTAGTGATGAATTCTTAGTTTTCTTTCATCTTAGAATGTCTTTATTTTGCCCTCATTCCTAAATGATATTTATGCTTATTACAGAATTATGAGTAAGCAGCTTTTTTGGCTCAGCATTTTACAAATGTTCTACTTGTCTTCTCCGTGGTTTCTATGGAGAAATTCTCAGTGACTAACATCATTGCTCCCTTATATCTAATATGTCATTTTTCTCTCTTTTCAAGATTGTCTTATTTATGTTTGGTTTTTAGTCATTTGATTACGATGGGTCTAGGCATTTAAAAAAAAATTGATCCTGTTTGGGTTTTGAGTGTTTCTTGATTTTTAAAATGTCATTTTTCTCTCTTTTCAAGATTGTCTTATTTATGTTTGGTTTTTAGTCATTTGATTACAATGGGTCTGGGCATTTAAAAAAAAATTGATCCTGTTTGGGTTTTGAGTGTTTCTTGATTTTTAAAATGTATACCTTTTCATCAAGTACTTTTTCTGCAGCAATATCATTCTTCTTTCCTAATGAGACCTCGATCTCCACCTCCAACTGTATCTAGACTTCTTCACTGTATGTGCTCTGAATATCTCTGTATATCCTCTCCTTAAAAGTCATTGGATTTAGAATCTACTCTAAACCTCTATAGCCTCTTCTTAATACAGTTATATCTGCAAAAGCCCTATTTCCAAATGAGGCCACACTTTGAGATTCTGGGTGGACATGAATTTAGGGAGGGCGCTGTTCAACTCACAACACCTTCTCAATTTCCTTCATCTTTAACACACCCCAATACTTCCCAGTACCAGGAGAGGGAGAGAGAAAGAGGAGAGTTTCTTCTGGTCGTGCTCATTAGCAGTTCTGATATTTGGGCTGCTGGGAGACTTAGAGAAGGGAAATAAACTAGAAAACTCTCTACTGTATTGTTCCTCTTTTAGTTTTTATTACCCTTCCCAGTTCTGCCTATAATTATTTTCTGTAGATTCATAAAGTAGTTGTTTTACATTTTCTGTCCAGGGTTTTTAGGTATAATTAATGGGAGACATAGCATGGTGTATGTTTATTTTACCTTAACTGGAACCAGAAGCCCCCTGTCCATTGACATTTGAAGTAAATATTTATATGGTTAAATTTAGACCTATCATTTTATTATTTGTTTTCTCTGTCCTTTTTACTTTCATTATGTTCTTCTCCTTTTCCTGACTTCTTTATATTTGTTTGAATGTTTTTATAACCTATTTAATTGATATAAGTTTTTTCAGTTCTCATTAATCTTTATGGTTCCTCTATAGATTATAACAGACATACCTAAACTTTCACTTCCTGCTTAGATTTAGAATTATGCCACTTCAAGTAAAATTTAGAAGCCTTGCAACTATGTAGATACCATCGACCTCTCATGACCAGTTTGTCATAGTTGTCATAATTATACGTGTAAATTTATATGTATTGTATATAAATGTATGTATATTACTACTAGAAAATACTACAGTTTTTACTTTCAAAATTATCTTTTGACGAACTTGTTTAGGAGGAGCTTCAAGATGGCAGAAGAGTGAGATGTGGAGATCACCTTCCTCCCGACAAATACATGAGAAATACATCTACTTGTGGAACAACTCCTACAGAACACCTACTGAACGCTGGCAGATGACCTCAGACCTCCCAAAAGGCAAGAAACTCCCCACGTACCTGGGTAGGGCAAAAGAAAATAGAAAAAACAGAGACAAAGAATAGGGGCGGGACCTGCACCAGTGGGAGGGAGCTGTGAAGGAGGAAAGGTTTCCACACACTAGAATATGTGGCACATATATACAATGGAATGTTACTCAGCCATAAAAAGAAATGAAATTGAGTTATTTGTAGTGAGGTGGATGGACCTAGAGTCTGTCATACAGAGTGAAGTAAGTCAGAAAGAGAAAAACAAATACCATATGCTAACACATATATATGGAATCTAAAAAAAAAAAAAAATGGTCATGAAGAACATAGGGGCAAGACGGGAATAAAGACACAGACCTACTAGAGAATGGACTTGAGGATACGGGGAAGGGGAAGCAGGGACAAAGAGAGAGTGGCATGTACATATATACACTACCAAACATAAAATAAAAAGCTAGTGGGAAGCAACCACATAGCACAGGGAGATCAGCTCGGTGCTTTGTGACCACCTAGAAAGGTGGGATAGGGAGGGAGACGCAAGAGGGAAGAGATATGGGGACATATGTGTATGTATAACTGATTCACTTTGTTGTAAAGTAGAAACTAACACACCATTGTAAAGCAATTATACTCCAATAAAGATGTTAAATAAATAAATAAATACATGCATAAATTCAAAAAAAAATAAAAACAGTGAAGTTAAAACACACATGCACACACACACACACACACAAAAGAACTTGCTTAGACAGTAACCATTTCTGTTACTATTCCTTCATTTCTGAAGATCCAAATTTCTCTCTCCCTTTAGCCTGAAGATATTTCTTTAGCATTCTTTTAGGGCAAGCCTTCTGGCAATAAATTTTCCTAGTTTTCTTTAATTTATAATATCTTTATATTACCTTTATTCCTGAAATGCAATTTTGCTGAATATAGAAATCAAGACTGACAATTCTCTTCTTTTAGCACGTTAAAGGTTTCTTTCCACTATCACCTGGCCTCCTTGGTTTTGGTGAGACATTTGCCATTATTTTATAGTTTTCCTCTTGTACATAAAGTGCTGTTTTCCTCTGTCTGCCTTCAAGTTTTCTTCTGCTTATCTTTGGTTTTTAGAAGTTTGATTAGGATGGGTCTTGGCTGGTTTTCTTCAAGTTCATCCTGTTTGGTGTTTGAAATTTTTGAATCTGTAAATTTATATTTTTTCCAAATTTCAGAATTTTTGTCAAATATTTTTCTGTTCCATCTCTGTTACCTCTCCTTCTAGTACTTTGATGACATTAAGTCACATCTCCTGTTATTGTTCCACAGATCCTTGAGGTTCTATTTACTTTTTGTTTTAAATCTTTTCTCTGATCTTCAAATACACTAGATCACCCCCTCTCATCCCCATTCTGCCACTGAGCCCACCCAGTGATTTTACTCTCCAGTTATTTCTTTTTCTGTTCTAAAATTTTTTCTTTTTATATTTTTTATTTCTGTGCTAAGAACTGTCTTTCCACTTCAAGTACTTCTATCTTTTCCTTATGGAGCATAAGAACAATAGGTAATAGTCCGTGTCTGATAATTTCAACATCCAGGTCACTTTGATCTCAGCATCTGATGATTCTTCACTTCCCTTGAAACTTGGCCAGATTGTCCTGGTTCTTTGTGAGATGAGTAATTTTAGGTTGTATCAGTGACATTTTGAATATTATGTTTAGATTATGGATCCTTTATCCTCTAGAGAATATTTTTAAATTTTTGCAGATAATCAACCCAGGTGGTTTCAGACCATAAGGCTGGTCTTGGCTTCGTTAAATGCCTTTCTAACCGCAGTTCTTCAGAGCCTTTGCAATGTTGCATTGGGCATACTGCAGCTGTGTAGAGGTCATAGGTGAGGCTGAGATCAGTGTAGATTCATGTATGTAATCCCCTTTGCTAGCAGCCTCGACACTCTCTTTGACCCACACACTTCTCTTTCCCCAGTTCCACTGGTTTTTACTGTGTTTTGCCTCCCACTTTACTGCTATATTTTGCACCTATGTTACTGGATTCTGTCTTTGGGGCAAAGCATAAGAGAAAAGAGAACAGCAACAACAAAAAAGAAGAAACAACCCTTTGTGACATAATCTACCTGCTCTTACCTATTTTTCAGTCTCCTCAGATACTGCTTTTTTTTGCATTTTATTTTGTTTTAGTTGTAATCAGCAGGAAAGATAGTCCATAATGGACATACCCTGTCATGTTGGAAGCAGAAAACCCCAATATAGGAATTTTAATTTCTGACGAATCATATAGTTCTGAAGATTTTTTTTTTCTGTTCCAGTGAAGATATTTTTACAAAATAAAATCAGTCATACTTAGTGGAAAATGGCTGCAAGACTAAGGAACTAAATCTAATAAATATTAACAGTTTCCATTCCAGAGAGAAATGTTTCTAGGTATATTGCAGTGAAAGTTTGCTTTAATCACCAATGTATTATTATCTGAAAAATTATCTTCAAAATAGAAATTTTAAAAACATGCTATTTTAGAGATATATGTCTCATCCTATTTGATCATGATAATGATGAAAAAATCAGTCATATTGATGAAAATTTATAAAACCCTGGGTCAGAAAGATATTAAACAAAACCACAAATATGTTTCTACATTTATGTCCTTTGCTAGCACACACAAATCATTACAATTCTGAGCCTTTTGCTAACAAGGGTTAACACCATCCTTCTTTAGATTCCACATGTACATAAAAATTAAATATATGTTCTCATCATCCTTTACTTATCCAAACAGAAATAGCTGCAGAATGTAGTAAAGGCTTTATTACGAAAACTGAGCATACCCTCCAAACAGATTAAAAGAACATATCCATTATTAATACTGATGTTACCAAGCATATTAAATGTTGTTTTACCTGCTACAAATAATTGAACTTGTATAACCACTGTACGTGCAAATACTGAGAATTAGACACCCACTGATTCTTTTTTGTTAAATTTTATTCTAACATCTTTATTGCAGTATAGTTGCTTTACAATGGTGTGTTAGTTTCTGCTTTATAACAAAGTGAATCAGCTATACGTGTACATATATCCCCATATCTCCTCCTTCTTGCACCTCCCTCCCACACTCCCTATTGCACCCCTCTAGGTGGTCACAAAGCACTGAGCTGATCTCCCTGTGCTATGCGGCTGCTTCCCACTAGCTATCTATTTTACATTTGGTAGTGTATATATGTCCACGCCACTCTCTCACTTCGTCCCAGCTTACCCTTCCCCCTCCCCGTGTCCTCAAGTCCATTCTGTACATCTGTGTCTTTATGCCTGTCCTGCCCCTAGGTTCATCAAAACTTTTTCTTTTTTTTAGATTCCATATATATGTGTTAGCATACGGTGTTTGTTTTTCTCTTTCTGACTTAACTTCATTCTGTATGACAGACTCTAGGTCCATCCACCTCACTACAAATAATTCAATTTCATTTCTTCTTACGGCTGAGCAATATTCCACTGTATATGTGCCACATCTTCTTTATCCATTCATCTGTCGATTGACACTTAGGTTGCTTCCATGTCCCGGCTATTGTAAATAGTGCTGCAATGAACATTGTGGTACATGACTCTTTTTGAATTATGGTATTCTCAGGGTATATGCCCAGTAGTGGGATTGCTGGGTCGTACGGTAGTTCTATTTTTAGTTTGTTAAGGAACCTCCATACTGTTCTCTATAGTGGCTGTATCAACTTACATTCCCACCAACAGTGCAAGAGGGTTCCCTTTTCTCCACACCCTCTCCAGCATTTATTGTTTGTAGATTTTTTGATGATGGCCATTCTGACCGGTGTGAGGTGATACCTCACTGCAGTTTTGATTTGCATTTCTCTAATGATTAGTGATGTTTAGCATTATTTCATGTGTTTATTGGCAATTTGTATATCTTCTTTGGAGAAATGTCTATTTAGGTCTTATGCCCATTTTGGATTGGGTTGTTTGTTTTTTTGATATTGAGCTGCATGAGCTGCTTGTATATTTTGGAGATGAATCCTTTGTCAGTTGCTTCTTTTGCAAATATTTTCTCCCATTCTGTGAGTTGTCTTTTCATCTTATTTATGGTTTCCTTTGCTGTGCAAAAGCATTTAAGTTTCATTAGGTTCCATTTGCTTATTTTTGTTTTTATTTCCATTTCTCTAGGAGGTGGGTCAAAAAGGATCTTGCTGTGATTTGTCATAGAGTGTTCTGCCTATGTTTTCCTTTAAGAGTTTGTCTGGCCTTACATTTAGGTCTTTAAACCATTTTGAGTTTATTTTTGTGTATGGTGTTAGGAAGTGTTCTAATTTCACTCTTTTACATGTAGCTGTCCAATTTTCCCAGCACCACTTGTTGAAGAGGCTGTCTTTTCTCCACTGTATATTCTTGCCTCCTTTATCAAAGATATGGTGACCATATGTGTGTGGGTTTATCTCTGGGCTTTCTATCCTGTTCCGTTGATCTATATTTCTATTTTTGTGCCAGTACCATACACTTTGCTTACTGTAGCTTTGTAGTATAGTCTGAAGTCAGGGAGCCTAATTCCTCCATCTCTCTTTTTCTTTCTCAAGATTGCTTTGGCTCTTTGGGGTTTTTGTGTTTCCATACAAATTGTGAAATTTTTGTTCTAGTTCTGTGAAAATGCCATTGGTAGTTTGATAGGGATTGCATTGAATCTGTAGATTGCTTTGGGTAGTATAGTCATTTTCACAATATTGATTCTTCCAATCCAAGAACATGGTATATCTCTCCATCTGTTTATATCATCTTTAATTTCTTTCATCAGTGTCTTATAGTTTTCTGCATACAGGTCTTTTGTCTCCTTAGGTGGGTTTATTCCTAGGTATTTTATTCTTTTTGTTGCAATGGTAAATGGGAGTGTTCCTTTAATTTCTCTTTCAGATTTTTCATCATTCGTGTATAGGAATGCAAGAGTTATCTGTGCATTAGTTTTGAATCCTGCTACTTTATCAGATTCATTGATTAGCTCTAGTAGTTTTCTGGTAGCATCTTTAGGATTCTCTATGTATAGTATCATGTCATCTGCAAACAGTGACAGCTTTACTTCTTCTTTTCTGATTTGGATTCCTTTTATTTCCTTTTCTTCTCTGATTGCTGTGGCTAAAACTTCCAAAACTGTGTTGAATAATAATGGTGAGAGTGGGCAACCTTGTCTTGTTCCTGATCTTAGAGGAAATGTTTTCAGTTTTCACCATTGAGGACAATGTTGCCTGTGGGTTTGTCATATATGGCCTTTATTATTATGTTGAGGTAGGTTCCTTAATACCTACTTTCTGGAGAGTTTTTATCATAAATGAATGTTGAATTTTGTAGAGAGCGTTTTCTGCATCTATTGAAATTATCATATGGTTTTTATCCTTCAGTTTGTTAATATGTTGTATCACATTGATTGATTTATGTATATTGAAGAATCCTTGTATTCCTGAGATCAACCCCACTTGATCATGGTGTATGATCCTTTTAATGTGCTGTTGGATTCTGTTTGCTAGTATTTTGTTGAGGATTTTTGCATCTATGTTCATCAGTGATATTGGCCTGTAGTTTTCTTTCTTTGTGACCTCTTTGTCTGGTTTTGGTATCAGGGTCGTGGCCTCATAGAATGCTTTGGGAGTGTTCCTCCCTCTGCTATATTTTGGAAGAGTTTGAGAAGGATAGGTGTTAGCTCTTCTCTAAATGTTTGAGGAATTCACCTGTGAAGTCATCTGGTCCTATGCTTTTGCTTGTTGGAAGATTTTTAATCACAGTTTCAATTTCAGTTCTTGTGATTGGTCTGTTTATATTTTCTATTTCTTCCTGGTTCAGTTATGGAAGGTTGTGCTTTTCTAAGAATTTTCCCATTTCTTCCAGGTTGTCCATTTTATTGGCATATAGTTGCTTGTAGTAATCTCCCATGATCCTTTGTATTTGTGCAGTGTCAGTTGTTACTTACCCTTTTTCATTTCTAATTGTGTTAATTTGAGTCTTCTTCCTTTTTTCTTGATGAGTCTGGCTAATGGTTTATCAATTTTGTTTATCTTTTGAAAGAACCACGTTTTAGTTTTATTGATCTTTGCTGTTGGTTTCTTTGTTTCCATTTCATTTATTTCTGCTCTGATCTTTATGATTTCTTTTCTTCTGCTAACTTTGGGTTTATTTTTGTTGTTGTTGTTCTTTCTCTAATTGCTTAAGGTGTAAGTTTAGGTTGCTTATTTCAGATTTTTCTTGTTTCTTGAGGTAGGATTGTATTGGTATAAACTTCCCTCTTAGAACTGCTTTTGCTGCATCCCATAGGTTTTGGGTCGTCGTGTCTCCATTGTCATTTGTTTCTAGGTATTTATTTACTCTTTGATTTCTGCAGGGATCTCTTGGTTATTTAGTAGTGTATTGTTTAGCCTCCATGTGTTTATATTTTTTACAGATTTTTTCCTGAAATTGATATCTAGTCTCATAGTGTTGTGGTCGGATAAGATATCTGATACGATTTCAATTTTCTTATATTCACCAAGGCCTGATTTGTGACCCAAGATATGATCTATCCTGGAGAATGTTCCATGAGCACTTGAGAAGAAAGTGTATTCTGTTGTTTTTGAATGGAATGTCCTATAAATATCAATTAAGTCCATCTTGTCTAATGTGTCGTTTAAAGCTTGTGTTTCCTTATTTATTTTCATTTTGGATGATCTGTCCGTTGGTGAAGGGGGGTGTTAAAGTCCCGTACTATTACTGTGTTACTGTCAATTTTCCCTTTTATGGCTGTGAGCATTTGCCTTATGTATTGAGGTGCTCCTATGCTGGGTGCATAAATATTTACAATTGTTATATCTTCTGCTTGGATGGATCCCTTGATCATTATGTAATGTCCTTCTTTGTCTCTTGTAATAGTCTTTATTTTAAAGTCTGTTTTGTCTGATATGAGAATTGCTACTCCAGCTTTGTTTTGATTTCCATTTGCATGGAATATCTTTTTCCATCCCCTCACTTTCAGTCTGTATATGTCCCTAGGTCTGAAGTGGGTCTCTTGTAGACAGCATATATACGGGTCTTGTTTTTGTATCCATTCATCCAGTCTGTGTCTTTTTGTTGGATTTTGTATCCATTCATCCAGTCTATGTCTTTTTGTTGTAATGATGTTGCATTACACCATTTATATTTAAGGTAGAATCGATATGTATGTTCCTATTACCATTTTATTAATTGTTTTGCGTTTTTTACTGTGGGTCATTTCCTTCTCTTGTGTTTCCTGCCTAGAGAAGTTCCTTTAGCATTTATTGTAAAGCTGGTTTGGTGGTGCTGAATTCTCTTAGCTTTTGCTTGTCTGTAAAGGTTTTAATTTCTCCATCGACTCTGAATGAGATCCTTGCTGGGTCGAGTAATCTTGGTTATAGGTTTTTCCCTTTCATCACTTTGAATATGTCCTGCCACTCCCTTCTGGTTTGCAGAGTTTCTGCTGAACGATCAGCTCTTATCCTTATGGGGATTCCCTTGTATGTTATTTGTTGCTTTTCCCTTGCTGCTTTTAATATTTTTTCTTTTTATTTAATTTTTTTTTTAATTAATTTTTTTTTTTTTTTTTTTTTTTTTGGCTGTGTTGGGTCTTCGTTTCTGTGCGAGGGCTTTCTCTAGTTGTGGCAAACGGGGGCCACTCTTCATCGCGGTGCGCGGGCCTCTATCGCGGCCTCTCTTGTTGGGAGCACAGGCTCCAAATGCACAGGCTCAGTAGTTGTGGCTCACGGGCCTAGTTGCTCCGCGGCATGTGGGATCTTCCCAGACCAGGGCTCGAACCCGTGTCCCCTGCATTGGCAGGCAGATTCTCAACCACTGCGCCACCAGGGAAGCCCTAATTTTTGATAGTTTGATTACTATGTGTCTCGGCGTGTTTCTCCTTGAATTTATTCTGCATGGGACTCTCTGCGCTTCCTGGTCTTGATTGACTATTTCCTTTGCATGTTAGGGAAGTTTTCAACTATAATCTCTTCAAATATTTTCTCAGACACTTTTTTTTCTCTTCTTCTTCTGCAATCCCTATAATTCGAATGTTGGTGCGCGCCATGTTGTCCCAGAGGTGTCTGAGACTGTCTTCATTTCTTTTTATTCTTTTTTTTTTATTCTGCTCTGCAGTAGTTATTTCCACTATTTTATCTTCCAGGTCACTTATCCCTTCTTCTGCCTCAGTTATTCTGCTATGGATTCCATCTAGAGAATTTTTAATTTTATTTATTGTGTTGTTCATTGTTTGTTTTTAGTTCTTCTAGGTCCTTGTTAAAGGTTTCTTGTATTTTCTCCATTCTATTTCCAAGATTTTGGATCATCTTTACCATCATTACTCTGAATTCTTTTCAGGTAGACTGCCTATTTCCTCTTCATTGGTTTGGTGGGTTTTTACCTTGCTCCTTCATCTGCTGCATATTTCTCTGTCTTCTCATTTTGTTTAACTTACTGTTTTGGGGGTCTCCTTCTTACAGCCTGCAGGTTCGTAATTTCTGTTGGTTTTGGTGTCTGCCCCTAGTGGGTAAGGTTGGTTGAGTGACTTGTGTAGGCTTCCTGGTGGAGGGGACTTGTGCCTGTGTTCTGGTGGGTGGGGCTGGATCTTCTCTTTCTGGTGGGCAGGGCCACATCCAGTGGTGTGTTTTTGGGTGACTGTGAACTTACTATGATTTTAGGCAGCCTCTCTGCTAATGGGTGGGGTTGTGTTCCTGTCTTACTAGTTGTTTGGCATGGGGCCTCCAGCTCTGGAGCTTGCTGGATGTTGGGTGGAGTTGGGTCTTAGCATTGAGATAGAGATCTCTGGGAGAACTCTCACAGATTGATATTATGTAGGGCTGGGAAGTCTCTGGTGGTCCAATGTCCTGAACTCGGCTCTCCCACCTCAGAGGCTGAGGCCTGACCCCAGGCCAGAGCACCAAGACCCTGACAGCCACACAGCTCAGAAGAAAAGGGAGAAAAAAAAGAAAGAAAATAAATAAAAATAAAAAAATAATAAGCACAGAAATTTAAGAAATTATTAACAAAAAGAAAATAATTTAAAAAAAAAGAGCAACCAAACCAATAAACAAATCCACCAGTGATAACAAGCTCTAAAAACTAAACTAAGATAAACATAATTATCAGAAACAAATCAGTCACAGACAGCAAACCCCAAGTCTACATTTCCTCCTAAAGTCCACTGCCTCAATTTTGGGACAGTTCATTTTCTATTCAGGTATTCCACAGATGCAGGTGCATCAAGTTGATCATGAGGATTTCATCCGCGGCTCCCAAGGCTGCACGGAGAGATTTCCCTTTCTTTTCTTTGTTCGCACAGCTCTTGGGGTTCAGCTTTGCATTTGGCCCCGCCTCTGTGTTTAAGCCACCTTCCGTTGTTTGTTCCCCGCACAGACAGGAGATGAAAGCAGCAGCTGATTAGAGAGCTCTGGCCCACTCAGACCAAGGGGAGGGAAGGGTACGGTAGTCATAATTGGAATGCGGGGTGAATCTGCGGCGACAGACGCTGACGTGATGTTGCACCAGCCTGAGGCATGCTGTGTGTTCTCCCGGGGAAGTTGTCCCTGGATCACAGGACCCTGGCCGTGGCGGGCTGCACAGGCTCCCAGGAGGGGCGGTGTGGAGAGTGACCTGTGCTCGCACACATGCTTCTTGATGGCGGCAGCAGCAGCCTTAGCGTTTCATGCCTGTCTCTGGTGTCCACACTGATAGCCGCAGCTCATGCCCGTCTCTGAACCTCGTTTAGGCCGTGTTCTGGTTCCCCTCTCCTTGAGCACCCTGAAACAATGGTCTCTTGCCTCTTCGGCAGGTCCAGGCCTTTTCCCAGACTCCCTCCGGCTAGCCGTGGTGCACTAGCCCCCTTCAGGCTGTGTTCATGCAGCCAACCCCAGTCCTCTCCCTGGGATCTGACCTCCAAAGCCTGAGCCTCAGCTCCCAGCCCCCTCCCGCCACGGCGGTTGAGCAGACAAGCCTTTCGGGCTGGTGAGTGCTGGTCGGCACTGATCCTCTGTGCGGGGATCTCTCCGCTTTGCCCTCTGCACCCCTATTACTGCGCTTTCCTCTGTGGCTCCGAAGCTTCCCCCCCCGCCACCCCCTGTCTCTGCCAGTGAAGGGGCTTCCTAGTGTGTGGAAACTTTTCCTCCTTCACGGCTCCCTCCCAGAGGTGCAGGTCCCTTCCCTATTCTTTTGTCTCTGTTTTTTCTTTTTTCTTTTGCCCTACCCAGGTACGTGGGGATTTTCTTGCCTATTGGGAAGTCTGAGGTCTTCTGCCAGAGTTCAGTAGGTGTTCTGTAGGACTTGTTCCACACGTAGATGTATTTTTGATGTATTTGTGGGGAGGAAGGTGATCTCCACGTCTTACTCTTCTGCCATCTTGAAGGTCCCCCTCTAGACACCCATTGTTGATTGATGCAGTAAGTGGTGTAAGGCCCCAAAGTCTAAAAGCAGTATGTACTCTTAATCTGCTTATACATTTAAATGTAAAAATATGTTAAACACCCTTTGAAGCCTTGGCTTTCTATTCTCCCTCTATTTAGTTATTTAGAACATAAACTTAGCAGTTGTCCACATCTACAATTCAATTTATGATTATGCTTTTAAAAGCATCATTTGTCACTTGTATTAATAATTGGTCAAATTGTATTGGAGTAAAAATATTTTTCATGTGTTCATTTATACAGAAAATGTGAATTTGGCAATTATTATGAGATTTAAAATTGTGAAGTGAAAAAATATAGTTCCTAGACTGCAAGTAATGTAAAATTTAATTAAGATGAAAAGCCATACACTAGTGAAATATCACATCACTGAGCCAGACAGGATGTATTAAATGGCCTTGGACAACGAAAATTTTTCCACTTATTTTTTCTCATCTGTGAAATGAATTTGACTCTGCATTTTTCAAGCTCCAAAAGCAGTTGCCAAATTAGTGCTCTTGACATAAGTACTGTGCACCAATAAAGGATGGAAGAGGAATGATTGTTAGTTAAATGTCTGTAAAAAGCTTAGAGTTTTCTACTTAATGTGTTTTTCATTAACTATAAATTATTACTGGTCAACTAGGTAAAGGGATTACCCACCCTAAAAATAATGTATAGACTGTATAGAATTAAAGATCTGATGATATCACACTACCCTATTCTGGCCAAGGCACACTTGAATACTGTAACATCTGTGTTTCATTTAAGAAAAGATAAAATCTTTAATAGTGAAGATGCTCCAAATACTTCAAATAAGAAATGGGCCAAAGAAAATATTTTTTCATTCATTCACTCAAGAAGCATTTATTTAGTTTTGGGTTGCACGGCTGCCCATACGCATCTGAAAGAGAGGCAGTAAAACATCTTTTTAGCACAGAACACAGTTTTGGTGAGGAAGAATGAAAGGGAAGATGTTTGATAGACAGCTGTCTGTACCACAGAACTCCACACTTCTTTTGAGGAACTTTCGTTAGTTCCGTTTGGGGGAAAGGTCAGTCAATCTGAACCAAACACCACTGGTACGTGAGGAGGAACGAGACCCAATCTAGGCCAGACTCTCTCTCCCAGAAACTTGAATCTTAATGCAGCAACTACACCTGATTAATCTGCACTGGGGGTCCTGAAGAGCTGGCCTGGATCCTGCTGTAGTTCCCAACTTCTTGATGTCTGCTTCTTCAGTGCCTCCATCGACTCTGGAAGAAACTCTGTATCCTTCCAGGATAGTCCTTCTTTTTCTTTTAAATTGAAGTATAGTTGATTTACAGTGTTGTGTTAGCTTTGGGTATAGAGTAAAATGATTCAGTTATACATAAATATATATTCTTTTTCAAATTATTTTCCATTATAGGTTATTACAAGATATCAAATATAGTTCCCTGTGCTATACAGTAAGTCTTTGTTGTTTATCTATTGTATATATAGTAGTGTACATATGTTAATCCCAAACTCCTAATTTATCCCTCTCCCTCCCCTTTCCCATTTGGTAACCATAAGTTTGTTTTCCATGTCTGTGTTCTATGTCTGTTTCTGTTTTGTAGATACGTTCATTTTCTTAGATTACACATATGAATGAAATCATATGATATTTGTCTTTGTCTGACTTACTTCACTTACTATGATAATCTCTGTGTCCATCCATTTTGCTGCAAATGGCATTACTTCATTCTTTTTCATGACTGAGTAATATTCAATTATATATAATATAATATATATCACATTTTCTTTATTTATCTGTTGAAAGAAAATATTTAAGAATGGGCATAACTTAATTTTTCAATCAGCTGAAGGCTGCCATTGAGAAGTGTGAGTAAACGAAAACTACCTAACCACAAAGAATTTTTTAAAAAGATGGAGAGGATGTGTACCTCATTTTTCAGTCTGGTATATCATGGAACTGTCCCATCAGATATTACTTTTAAAAATGTCCTTATAATCAAGTAATTTTAGAAAACATGTTATATCAAACACTTGGAAATTTCCAACATATTTGTATATTAAAGAATCTAGGCGGTCTTGCCAAAATGAAAATTCTTTAGTATGTTTAACCCAGAATTTTCCAAGTTTGAGGCTATGGAATGTTTTTACACTTAGAGAACAACTATGAACATCCTTTGGAATTAGTATCTCCCAAAATACTTTGTGAAGCACTTAGAAGCATTAAGCAAGTTTCAGGTAGATCTTTATTTCTCACAGTTGGGCCTAGCCAAATGTGCATCAGGAAATTAAATGAGACTTTGTTTTTTGTCTCTGTATTTGCTTATCTGGAATCAGAATACCAGATGTTAGGTACGCTCACTTCCTAAAGAAATGTGCCAGATTGCTGCACAAGTCAGTACCAGATGGACCAAAGTCCATCACCCACCCACCCCCGCCATTTTTCAATATATAGAAAAATCAAGAAAATGAGAAGAATAAGAATGAATGATTATTTCTTTAGGAAGTGTTATAAGAGTTCTGGGCATTTCCTCCCTGCAGCCCCTGGTGTAGAGGAATGCTCTTTGTCAGATTAGCATTTCATAAAACTGGTGGAACTTGACATCTGTCCCCTTAAGTTCAGAAGACACAGAAAGTGTGCCTGGCTCTCCTGAAAAGGGTGTAAAAGTGAGACTCTGGAACTTACCTAAGGACAGTAGAAGGAAGTAGGACTCCAGTGGAGGTAGCCCACACTTCTAAGGTTTGGAGGCTGGAATTAGTAGGTATCGTACATCATCCAGAACTGATACTGTAAAAAGACATGTACACAAGCCAAGCAGTCTCAAACTCCCAGAATAAAGTGGCTCTCCAGGGTCCCAAAGTAGACATCACCTGCACCAGGAATGGTGTCAATGGAAGGTGACCATAGATGAGTTTGCCAGATTTCACAAGTTAAGGCACAGTCCTTCGCAAGACTGCCCTCACCTCAGACACCAGCTACA
Source organism: Balaenoptera ricei (assembly GCF_028023285.1). NCBI lineage: Eukaryota > Metazoa > Chordata > Mammalia > Artiodactyla > Balaenopteridae > Balaenoptera > Balaenoptera ricei. Next base: position 3,039,324 of record NC_082659.1, on the reverse strand, counting down.
AACTCAGGGATCCTGGGCCACTTTCCCTTCTGACCAGCAGGCCACAAATTTGGGGCTCCTATGTCCACCCTCAGTTTCGGTAATTTACTAGAATGACTCACGGAACTCAGAAAAGCACTGTGTGATTACGGTTTTATTAGAGCAAAAGGATGCAAATTGGAATCAGCCAGAGAGAAAGACTCATAAAGGGAGGTCTGGGAGGGTTCTGGGAAGCTTCTATCGGCTTCAGGAATGTGTGAGCTTCCCAGCCTGAAAGTTTGACAATACTCAAAAGAGTACCGCCAGTCAGGGAAGTGTACTCAAGCTTCAGTGTCAAGGGCTTTACTGAGGCTTCATTGCATAGGAGTGATTGATTGAGTCATGCGGGCCCTGTCATTGAACTCAATCTCCAACCTTTGTCCCCTCCCCAGAGGTCAGGCTAGTATCACTTGACTCATAGCCCCAACCCTCTAATCACATGGGTGGTCTTTCTGGCATGGCCAGAGGGGCTCACCACGGATCACCTCATCAGCATAAATTATCAGTTGTGGTCTGAGGGGCCCACTATGAAAAATAGAGACATTCTAATCACTTGGGCTTAGATTCCAGGGGTTTAGAGTTTACCTCCTAGGAACCTGGAACAAATGCCAGCCAAATACTTTATTACACAAGGGTGCACCTCTGAAGAATCGAGAAAACATCCCATAAAAGAAGGAGCCAGTATTTGGATATCAACCAATCAGGGAATTTCAACATCAGACGATAAGGGCAACATTCAAACAATACATTTTGATGCCCTTGCCCCAAACTGTGCTGCCCGACGCTGGATAGAGGAAGTAGGATTGGTGTGGAACAAGAAAAGAGGAAGAAATTGGAGCCTCTTTTTCCACTGCTGATTTCTGAACATTGATTTGTCAGGGAGCTCTGAGGAAGTAGAGACTTTTTAATTGGAACAGTGATGCATATTTCATTTACACTGGGCTCGGTTGTTAATTTCCGAAAATGTGATTGAGAGTGACTGGAAGGTTTTGCCTTCTGCCCCACATTTTCTCCAGCACCAGAGACAAGAAATCCAATATCGTAGGCTTGAAGAAGGATGGCGGGAAGAAAAACAAAATTATTTCACAATTTTGCCTTTCATGGTCCAGCTAGTTGGAGAAAGTATCCACAAATGTATTTCAGTCCCTTGGGAAATTGTAATTTAATTCTCCCAGTCTATGCTCAAACTTGCAGTTGCATGTCTGCATGAACTTGGTGGGAACAGTTGTAAGGCACCAGGATTGGCTCAATTTGTACTAGATTTTATAGATTCCCTCTAATGCTGAACTTCTATCCTCAAGTCTAGATGTGAGGGTATCATTGTGATCTCCAGTGTGAGGGGATCCACAGAAGTAGTGACAAGCTCCCTTCACTCCTCTAACCCTTGGCATTGGAGTTTATACTGCCTTTCTACTGAATCTGAATTTTTTAATTATATGGCTATGATTAACAGCAAACATTTATATATCACCTACCATGTTGGTATATTCCAAATCTTTTTTAAAATATTCATTTAATTCTCACAATAAGCCTATAAGTTGGGTCATTTTATTGTCAGCATTTTACCGTAGAAGAAACTGAGACACAGAAAGGTTAAGTAAATTTTGCGAAGTCACACAGCCAGTAAGTCTTAAAACCAAGCTATTTATTCAAGTATACTCTCTCCAGAGCCTGTACAACTAACCACTGTTATGCTGAATCTCATATAATCAAAATTACGATTGTAAGACATCTAAAGCCCAGTCTATTTCAAATTCCTCAGTATATATGGTTAAAGCACAAAATCAAATAGCAAGTTCATGAAGATGGTGCAGTGTAGCATCCCCAATCTTAATGACTGATTTTACAGTGCTCTTAACTATGTGACCATTTCACAAACTTTTGTTTTGCTTTCGTTCGAGGGAGCTTTTCTTCACCTGTAGCCTTGTGTGGAACCCGCTGTGTAAAACTGATAAAAGTGCCACTAGGCTATTTATCACTAAAGTAGGAAATCAGAGCCTTGCCTGATCCCCACCACAGGTTCTTGTATGGTTGACCTCTCTGTGCCTTTTTGTGCTTCTCTTTTTAGCGTTATCTTTTCAACCTGAGCATTTGTAACACTGTGCACCTCTAATTCTCACCCTATCCATGTTATTTTTTAACCTTGTTTTGGGGACGGGTACTGCTACTCTTCCTCTGCTCACACTTTAAGTATAGAGATATGGTAAAGTTTTAGGTGACAGCACTGCATGGATGAGGAATTGAGCAGAGGAGGCGGTATTTGAAAAGAGACTTGTAAGATGAGTAGTAATTTAACAACAAAGAGGAAATGGATGATGGATTACCTCAGGAGGAGGAGAGTGCCGAGTAGGGGTTAATTCAGGTCATGCTGTTGCTGAAGTGACAAGGTGAGAGAACACCTATCGTTAGACTTAAATAACATATACCTTTCCTATTAATTAAAATAGGATTTTTACTTTCTTCGCTGTCTTTAAAGAGCTATAGCATTCCCAGTGGGACTTAAAGTCATTTTTTAAGGAGATTATCACTGAACCTAATTAGCCTATCATTAAGAAAACTAAAGAGATTCAAGAATGTATATCATTTATACTTGGAGCAGAGAGAGAAGCTAGGGAGATATGCTTTACCATTCATCTGTGGGACTTGGTACAGTATAACTACTAGAACAAACGGCACAGGACTTACACATAGTCCGGTGTTGCTTGACTCTTCTATGCATGTTTGAAGTGGAAGCAATTCATAACTTAATCTGTGGAGACAGATGTGGAGGATGAGGGTCAGCATTTTCTTTCCCTCTGATCACTTCTTTTTTTTTGAATTTTATTTTATTTTTTATACAGCAGGTTCTTATTAGTTATCTATTCTATACATAGTAGTGTATACATGTCAATCCCGATCTCCCAGTTCATCACACCACCACCACCCCATTTTCCCCCCTTGGTGTCCATACGTTTGTTCTCTACATCTGTGTCCCTCTTTCTGCCCTGCAAACCGGTTCATCTGTACCATTTTTCTAGGTTGCACATATATGTGATAATATACGGTATTTGTTTTTCTCTTTCTGACTTACTTCACTCTGTATGACAGTCTCTAGGTCCATCCATGTCTCTATAAATGACCCAATTTCGTTCCTTTTTATGGCTGAGTACTATTCCATTGTATATATGTGCCACATCTTCTTTATCCATTCGTCTTTCGATGGGCATTTATGTTGCTTCCATGACCTGGCTATTGTAAACAGTGCTGCAGTGAACATTGGAGTGCATGTGTCTTTTTGAATTATGGTTTTCTCTGGGTATACGCCCGGTAGTGGGATTACTGGGTCATCTGATCACTTCTTAAGTTGCTCATAGGAACATTCAATAACTATGTCCCAGACACAAAGCTAAGGAAAGAATCCTTTTTAATGACTAGATAATAACTAACCGGTGAATTGCCAATTCACTCAAACTGGGTTAAGTATGTAAGAAACATGAGGTGATACCTTGCATTTAAGGATGAAATAGAGCTATGCATACTGGAGTATAAATATGAATTTTCAATTATTAGCAAATTTAAGATTGTATTGAATATATTTATACATACCCAGTTTAGTTTATATTTCTTGGGTATAGGCATATTCTTATATAGTCACGAGATATTCTATAACAGTGAAGACAATTTTCTGTATTAACTGAACGTATGTTTACATGTCTTAGGAATTCTTATCAAACATCTGAATATGAACAGTCTCTCAATATAATGACTTCCTGCTCCACTAAAAGCCATTGGGGCTGTCGATAATTACAAAGTAATTATACATATGTGGGTGTATACACATTCACACATGAAACAACTCAGATATGTGCGTGAATGTGTCAATAGGCATTTGATGCTTTATGACAGTTATAAGAACGCTTCATTATGTAATAGCTTTCTACAAAATAAATATTATTTAAATTTTATTACTACCAGAAAATCGCCTCTTACATTATATCTTAGACAAAGATGGCTCATGAATTCACTAAAGTACAAAGACATTTTAAAAAAAAGACAACTTTGAATAATGATTTTCAATAATGGCAGTATAAGAAAATGTCTGAAAGATGGCAAAAAATATATTTTAGCACTGTATCTCTATGTACAAGATAAGGCACTCTGATCTTAACTGTCAGTATGGATTTTTTGTTTCAATTTATAAAGACCAAATTCACATTTTTGAAGTGAGTTACTATTGCATATCTTCATTTAAAGTCAAGCAAAATTTTGGACATGTTAATCAAAGAGAATACTTATTGTCATATCTCACTTCTGACATTTAAGAAAAATTCTTCATGCAAATGAAGTATGTGACTAAACTTTCAAGAGAGTATATCAAATACTTAACACAGAAATACAATGAACTCCTCTGTATTGACTGCAGTCCTTCATGTGCCTCCTCTCAAGTGCAAATGAGACTTAAATTTCTTCTCTTTGAAGTCGAGTTACCCTTGTCCATACGCTGTTTAAAGCATACTGATGTCTATCATTAATCAAAATTAAAGTATTACTTTAAAACATGTCCAGGCACAGGGTGTTTATTTCTTATAAAGATATATCCAATCCAGAAGGAATGTTAAATTCATCAAGCTATTTTGTGTAACTTATAATTGCCTTTTTAAAAACTTGAAATATCAGTTCATTTTTCCCTAAGATAATTTCCCTCAAATACTTGACTTTGTTACTGCATCTGATTTTTAATGATTTCCTGCCTATTTTGCTCTACTTTACAGTCTATTTATTATACAAATTGTACTTCATCAAATAGGAACCTTAATTGGATGTAATAGGGATGGAGGTGTTCTCAGTCCTATTTTATGAATCTTCAAGGCAGGAGATAATAGCAAATAAGCACTAAAGCCTGCAGTGTCATATGCCCTTCTTTCCACAGCAGTGACATTGGCCGGGAGACTGTGGCAGTCAGATTTTTCAACTGCTCACTCTCACCAGAGTTTACATTGCTAGAGGGACCACTCTAAATGTTAGAATCTTTTATTTGTCTAAGGGCCCCTTGGCAATCATGTGCAGCAGAAAATAGTACCTTGTTTAATCGAAGAGTGATTTCCCAAAACCCAAATAAATAAGTACAACCAGAATGCTAAGCGAGATTAGAATGACAGAGAGAGAATAGGGCCTGCTTTATTCTGGTTTAGTAAACATTTGTTTAGCTTTTACTATGGCCCATCACAATACTGTGCTGTTAACTCAAAAGTGAACAGAACATGGCATTTACTCTTGGAGATCCCCTCAGAGTCTCTTCCTTTTATGTCCAAGATTTATCTTTGATCATCCCATTTATTCCCTCTTACCTTCACATTTAATCGTCCTATAATGAACTAGAGAGCATCATACAATTTCAAAGAATAAAATACTGTTGCTTAGTTTTATGGAGTCATATCATGAACTTGTTATCTAATTCTGATATATTTATCTCCTGTTAGGGTCCGATAAACAGAACAATGAAACATCACCTCTTGTTTTACATCTTACCTTAATTTCTACCAAATGCTTTTTTGGATCACAATTATTTTGGCATCGCAATAACCCTGGCTATGACTGTTTATCCAATATAAGCCCCTGAAAAGCTTCGTCTGACACAACCATGCAGGAAACTTCATTACATTTCTGTAAAATGTTGTACACATATTGTTGCAGGTCAGTTTCCCCGGGAAACAGACTCTGAGACGGAGATCTGTGTGCTGGAAGTTTAATAGGGAGTGATGTTAGGATCAACTCCCAGGCGAAGAAAAGAAAGCAGGATTACTAGGGAGATGCTGGGTTGCTGGATGGTGACAACAAATCCCTCCATTGATCACTTAGGTAGTTCTGGAGCTAGGATGGCTTATAAAATTGTCCCTGGTTACAGCCTGGTAGCTGGATCTCTACACTTCGCAACATTCCTGTAACAGGACACAGATGGCCACAGAAAAAGGGATATCATCTTCAGCCAGAAAATCCCTTCATCAGTGAACAGTCAGCAGAAGAGGCAACGCTGTGGTACAATCGTCGGTGGTCCCAGCATCCAGAGAGATGCATGCTTTGATTCTGAAAGGTTGAGGGGACTGGTATTACAGTAGAACACCATAGCATCCCTATGTATCGGGATTGAACAATGTTCTTTTTCTTGAATTTTTGGAATTAAGAAGTCAGGACACAATTGTTCACTGAAAATCCAAATACTTCCCCCTTTGACATCACAGAAATCCTGGGGCGCTGATAGCACCAAGACATGTAATTCATCCAAATAGTACCTTCTGTTTCTTTCTTTTTCCCCTATCTTCAATTCTTTGTACATAATATTATTTGTTCACTTTGCTTCAAGCAAAGTGAGAAGCAACTAGAGAAATGTTCAGTTGGTCTTACGTCTCCTGTTAAAGGAAGGGAAGTGTTTCCCCAAGTCAGACTGGATGTAACCAGGCAGACCATGAGTAGCCACTGAAGTCTAGGCAGCAGTGTGATGCAAAAAGAGAACATGCTCGCACCCTTTCTCCATAGACTAGCAGATACAATTCTTTTTTCTTTCCAGTTTATATCCAACTATTTGGGCAGATATACTGGTAAACGTGGATCAATTTTCTTGGATAAATAAGTTATTCATTATGACATAGGCAGATGGAATAAAACAGGAGAATAAATGCTGAAATAATTTGAAAACTCAACAATCGGCTTTTAAAATTTTTAATTGACTGTATGATAAAATATTGAAAAAGAGTTTGGGAACAAGATAGAAGAAACATAGTGCATTAAATAATTGGATCCTATGGAAATGTTCCTATTCAGTGGAATATCACTGGGTACTCTTCCAGAGAAAGACTTAGGTAGAGCTGTGAACAAACTCAGATTAGAGACTAGAGCCCAGGACCCTGAATACTGAGTCAGAAGTATTGAATGTAGCATAGGTTCAACCAAAGCACGAAGGATTTAGAAGATCATGGACCAGCAATAAATCTCTCAGAAGAATAAATGGTGCTATTAAGCACAAGGGCATTACAGTACTGTGCCAACTTGCTTACATTCCAGAAACTATCCTAGAATCTAAACTATTTAAATGCTGAGCTTTGCCAATTTTTTAAGGAAAGACCTGACTTCAAACAATGGGGAATGTAGAGGAAAATGTAAGTTGATGTATAAGGAAAGACAGAAAGAAGAAAATGGTTTTTTATAGTGTACCTCTTTACCGGGTATTTGCTAAATAAGCACTCTACATAATTATATCCTTTCATTTTTGTGAAAATGAGATAGACATAATTATGCTCATTTTATATTTGAGGAAACTGGCTTGGTAAATTTAAGTAACTTGCTTAAGTGAACACAGCCAGTGAGTAATAAACCAGATTTCAAATCTTGTACTTAAAGAATCTAGGAATATAATCCATGGGGTCCATGAACTACCAGGTGTGTGTGTTTTTTGTTTTTTGTTTTTTTTTTCTCTCCAGTTTCTTTTCTACTCCTCTGAAAACAAACACATAATATAAATTTTTTTAATTTATTTTTGGCTGTGTTGGGTCTTCGTTTCTGTGCGAAGACCGGCGCCGGTCTTCATCGCGGTGCGCGGGCCTCTCACTATCGCGGCCTCTCTTGTTGCGGAGCACAGGCTCCAGACGTGCAGGCTCAGTAATTGTGGTTCACGGGCCCATCTGCTCCGCGGCATGTGGGATCTTCCCAGACCAGGGCCCGAACCCGTGTCCCCTGCATTGGCAGGCAGATTCTCAACCACTTCGCCACCAGGGAAGCCCCAATATAAATGTCTTATTTCACTCCAGACTATAGAATAACTTTTGACACTGTTTACAATCATGTGAGTGGTAGTCATTTTTATTGCAGTATCTGTTAAGTGTCCACTTGTAAAATTTGAAGAAAAATGTACTGATCAGACATTATAACTATGGCATGTCTTTATGTATATATTGGAAAATATAGAAAAAAAGCACCAGAAATCATACTTATTTTTTCCATATTTATTTGGAACCACAAGCTACGGTACTATTTGGTGGGGGGCAAGCATGAAGCTAAAAGCTAACAGAAAAAGTAACTTTTCTGGAAGAAAATGGCCCCATTTGAAGAGGTTGGAATTTTACCCAAAAGCTTTCATGTGAATTATCCTTCAGGGTCACTGGTTGGATGGCAAATCAAAAGAAGTCACTTGATATTGGAGAAAGCATGGTAAATTTATATATCCTGGAAGTGACTTAGCTATTTCATAATTTAAGTAGGGTAGGAAATGGAAGTAGTATCTCTGCCAAATGATGTCATCACTTCTGAATCACTGGTCTTTCTTCAGTATTTTGAAGTAGGTCATGGTAGATGTTTCAGCTATGCCACTTCTTCTCAGCAGGTACCTGCACAAAAGTATTGGTACTTCTCAGTAACCCAGTTTCTAAACCTCCATCTAAGGATATGCTGAATATTAAAGGAGAATTTCTATCTTGTGATGCCCTTGTGGAAACAAGAAAGGCAGCTGATAAATTCAAAGTCATGAATCATTTCTTTCTTGAGTAAAACTTTGATTGGAAGAAAAGTCTCCTCACTCTGAGCTCAGATGACAAACTTGTGGCATTGTGTATTACATCTAATGTTGCCACATGAATGAAGGGTACACCTCCAGACGGCTTTGTGACTCATTCTTTCTATGTGAATATCCATTGGCATCATTGCCTCTGCTAGTGAGACCAAAATGTGTTTTTCCTACAGATGTGAAATCTCAACTTCACAATCAGGGTCATGAGAAAGTCTTGATTAAAGAAATCTCTAAAAAAACTGAAGGACAACATATAATGAATGCTCTTGCCTAGTATGCAGATGGTCAATGGATTTTACAAAATAGAACATGTCTTAAAACTTATCTTTGGGGATAAATATTACTTGTGGAAAAAAAAAGATTGTTTAATTTCAGAATAATTCAGGAAGAAGGATTTCTTTTAGTGTTTCTCTGTCTTGGATCTTTTTGGCCACATTTATGAGATATAGCTTTACTTTTTTAAGACCCCGAGATCACCATTACAGATGCTGTTAAAAGAACTATCTGGTCTTTTCCATGGTGCCACTCTGGAAGAGGAGCTACAGAACTCAATTATGCAAACTTTGCAAAGCTGGAAAAAGCACTTCTTCAAGACGGAATTGATAACTACAAAGTCTTGTCAATTTCTCTGTGGACAGAAATCTCCAGATACCTGAAAACAAAAAGCACTTTAAAATATTTCCTTTAGATGACTTTAGAATTGAAATGTGGATTCGTAATAGCTTCCTTGCTAATATAGACAGCATTCATAATGCAGCCCCTAACCAAATTGACTTTAGCAATAAGGATATAGGAAAAAGGAAACATTCTGACATTAATTTAATTCAAAATAGTCATGAAGAATTCTGGCATTATTTGACACAATTCTACCTTCATCTGAAGAAAAGTAAGTATGAAAGTTCCGAGTATATTTGAAGCAACACTCATTTGTGAGCCAGGTTTTGCATTTCCAAGGTCATGAAACATGAAAATATATTATATTTGTTTATGTTCATTGTTATAAGAAGGAGGAGGTCCTTAGTTTCAGCAAAGTATCCAAGGAAATTGTTACCCAAAGTATTTAACTGTTCAGCATGATGATTTCTCTATTAAAAGTAATAAAGGTTCATGTAATTATAAAAATAGTATGCATTTTAATATCATTTTATGATTCATAATAAAAATATTCTTGTGAGTTCTGATTTCAGCATTTAAAAAATAAGAAATAAGTAACTGAGGGAGGTTACTTGACTTGTTTAGGGTAACACAACTGGTAAAATGGCAGATCCAGGATTTGAATGAGTGTCTTTTCACTCCAAAGCATGCACTGTGCTGTTCTTTTGAAGGAGTTGTAAAGAAGGGATCACTTAGCCCTGAGGGAAGGGTTAATTCTAACTGGTCCTTTAGAGAACATTTTAAGGGGAGTCAGTGTTTGAACTGGGAGTTGAAACAAGAATAGAATTTAATAGGAAAGGAAAAAGCATCCACTAACTTGTAAGGACAGACTGAGTCGCCTGATGCAGCTGTTCACATGAGATTTTGAAAAATTATTATTAGGTTCATCTCCCTTTGGGAAATGAGGAAAGGAAGAGCAGATAGACTTGGGCTGAGGAATTTCCTACAGCATGTTATAATTAACTTAGTTTGGATAAAAGGAGAGATTAGAAGGCATATGGTTAGGTTCTGGACATCTTTGGTTTATAACGTCCTATAAATCAGAGATAATTTGTAAAATTGAGAAAGTTTAAAATTTTGAATGTGATTAAGGTTTGTCAGTTTAGTTATGTCGGCTTTAGGTTGATAATTATTAAGCCCTCATTTTCTCTGAGTTGTGTCTTTAGAAGTCATGGCTGAGAAGCCCCCAATAGCGGTTCAGTTTTCCTTCCATGCTGGCAGAACTTATGCTCTTTCATTTGCTTTCCTCTCTCACTGAGATTCAGAGGTTTGTCCTCATTTGGATAAGCAAATCATTTAGGTCTCCTACCTCTTTAGAGTTGTGTTTGTTTTTTTAGGCATAGGTATTTAGTGCAATTTTAACAAAACAACAACAAAACCACACACACACAAGAAGAAAAGGACTACAACCAAGTTGTCACATATCAACCGATATGCTGCTAATGGAAGAACAGGAGGAGAGCAGGAACCTGGGCTGTTAAGGACATGGTCTCACTAAACTAAAGTACTCCTCAAACCACACTACTTAGTGGTCCTTATTTGGTGAGCTGAAAAATATTCCTTATTGTTTGAGGTAGTTGAATTGGAGTTTTCTATGCCTTACAATGGAAAGTATCCTACCTGATACATATGACCTTAGTAAAACTAATAATGAGCTATAAGCCTTTTCTTCTGAAGAGAATATTAAAGCAGACTGTCATTTATTATCTAGTTAAATCAGAAAGTTTGCAATAGGACCCAAAACATAAGATGCATAATAAGATGTAACAACAAATTAAGGAGAAAAGCAAATACTTCTTCTAAGAAGGGGAGCTTAGAATGGTAATGAAGGGTTATCAGTAATGGAATACTCCTCTTGTGTTTTAGGAAGACAATTCTGATGGAATTTCTGTAGAAAAGTAAAAAATTGGAGAAATGTAAGATATATCAGACATGTTAGATTAAAGATGGCCATAGATTCTCTATGGTCACAGCGTAGACTGCTGGCTGAAGATGGCTGCCCATTTTTGACACTTTCCCCATTGTGAGTATGGGGTCTATTCCCCTCCACCAGAAGCTGAGCTGGCCTATAACTACTTTGACCAAAATAGTATGGCAGATGCTGTGACAGTGTGGCAGTTCTGAGTCTTGTCTTTAAGAAGGCTGGAGGATTTGCTCCTCCTTGCTCTCTTGGAGGATTTGGAGTTGTCAAGTCAGAAGTCCACTCTGCTAGTGAGACCACATGAGGATTCCCTGACATGGCCTTAAAGAGGGAGCGTGGACAAGATGAGCCCATTCTTTCAACTGTCCCAAATGTCAGGCATATGAGTGAAGCAATCCTGGACTCTCCAGAATAACTCAATATCTAGTCCAATACCACCAAGTAATACCAGATGAAGCCACAGGAGCAGAATTTCCCAAATTCCTGATCTACAAAATGGTGAGATAAAATGGTTGTTGTTGGATGACTCTAAATTTTTGGATAATTTTTTTTTGTCTTTGTTTTTGTTTTCTTGTTTGTTAACACATCAATAAATAACTGAAATATGTATAGTTGCCAACTTTGAGGTTTTTGTGGTAATTCAGACCCAAATTACCAATGTTCTGAATTAAGGCATTAAGAAGTTAAAATAGGCAATTACTGAAGAGAAAGTGAAAATTGACAGAAATTTGTGATACATTAAATGTGAGAGTCAGGTGTAAGGGATTTCCTAGATGATCATCTGATGCTATCCTAGAAGGCAGGGTATGTTTTATCAATTGTCTTAACCTATATCTGGAACAGAGTAGAAAGAACACATTTCTAGGAAAGAGGTATACAATAAGTTTCACATATTCTATCCTGTTTGTGAAAATAAATTGTAAATTTTAGAAGTTAGAAGATCAAGAAAACTGGAAATAACATTTGGAAGTCATAGATAAGGCAAATTGTTCAAACCATAGGAGTAGTTGGTAAGATGAGGGAGTGTAGATTGAAAAGAGGAGAGGTGCATGTAATTTTAGAGGAAGTTCAATTTCAAGGGAATGTAGGAACTTATTATAATCTTTTTTCCTTATTAAGATAAAGTTCTGCCTTTTCTTACCACGACCAGCTCATAATTTATTGCAGGTCTACAATTTTCCTTATAGGGGTTATAAAGGCCAACATTTTTCTAAGGTCTAACAGAGACTTACAGAAGTCTCTAGACCCTGGAAATTCTGAAATGACTTAAATAACTTTGGTTCCCAGGATGAGCCAAACATATTAGATTAATTATTGAAGAGTTTGTTCAGATGATACCTTCATAAAACCAGTTGAACTGTTTTATAATAAGAATGAATACAAATATAAATAAGAACAAAACTGGCCATTGCTCAACATCTGTTTCCTCTATGTGCAAGGGTATTACCAAGTTACTGACACCGATGTGTGGAGATAACCATGTTAAATTCTGTTTTAATGCATGTGTAAAGGGATGGTTGGGGAACTTGTTGCTCTAGTTCATTCACATAGAAAGTGTATATTTTATTCTATTTTGTTGGATTCTGTTCAAAATTCCCAGAGAAAAACTTGGTCCTTTTAGGTCAACTTTTTATAGATAAAAACAGTTTTCTTATTTATCCTGTTGGAAATCAGCTAAAAACGTGTGGAATTTTATTGTTTTCTGTGCTTATTTCTCTACCAAAAAGAAAAAAAAAAAACCCCACATCTTTTATATAATAAAAATTCAAGTATGTAACCTGAATTATTTCTAAATTGAACTATACTTGCCTTAGAAACCTATATCTTTAATTTAGGCTCTGATTTAAAATATAAAGATGTGTGAAATCCATAATTTTATATTTTATTTTATTCCATTTTCATAATGTGAGGTATTTTCTACAATATTTAAAATTTCCTTAAACTTTATCAAAATATAATATAGATTTAAAAATTGGCTGATCCATAGCTTGTTCAAGAATATTTGAATATTTGTCCAAGAATTATTTCAGACAAAAGTTTGATTCTATGATGAATGTCCTTTTGATGGAAATAAACCATACCAGTATAGGTAAAGAACTCTCCTATTGAAGTAAATTATCACTTCGGGGTGTCCTTGAAGCCTCAGCAATTTGATGGCCATGTCTACGGCTGAGTAAATAAGATTTTACAAATATTTTTGAATATGGTCAAGTCAGTGTGAATGGTGACTCCAACAATAAACACCGTAGGTCTAGGAGGGAAATAATATTGTCATCAGTGGCACCATCTTATAGTACTAACAAATTGATATTTCTGGGATAGATGTCTATATCATACTTTGTAAGAGTAAAATTAGATTTAAAGCTATTATACCAGTTTAAATCTAATTACCTGTTTTTTTCCTGATCACTCATGAATGCCTGTAATTATATTTAAAACTGAGAAGTTTCATCGGAAGTCCTTCTGTATAAGATTTCTGCTATTATTTTTTAATTTTTTTGTCTTCACATACACATGCATACACACATAGTCTAAGGACAAAAGGGTGAGAAGACTCAATAATATATTGTCATTAAAAAATAAACAGATAATGAAATTTTTATATGCATAGATAGATATGTATAATATAATTACGCACATATCTAGTTTTACACAACTTGGATTTTGCTTATTTGAGTCAGCAAAGGGAAATATTTATACATATATTTTGATCAGTTCATATATATAGTCATACATATATTTTTTCCCTCAATCATGGACGTATATTCATTGTGGTTAATCCCCTACAAATGAAATTTTCCATCGTAAAATTTTGGACTACTTACATAAAATTATCTTAAAATAATATGAGATATTTATTTATTTTCTTCCTTCTACCACAAAATTACACTAAAAGCAGTTATATACCTACAAAACAGAAAATAATATAAAAAGTTGAATATGTGATTCAATGTGCAACTTTATATGGCTATCTAGGCCGTCTCAAATGCTGGTCTTATCAGCTCTTATTTGGATTTAGACCAGAAGCTGTCCTCTATGTCTTAAACTTGGGCACCATTTGGATTGACTGCCATTAGAGGGCGCGACTACACCAAGGGTAAAACAGAAGGGTAGTCGTGATCCGTACGTTTCTGTGTCAATTTGACTGGGCTAAGAGATGCCCAGATAGCAGGTAAAATATTGTTTCTGAGTTTGTCTGTGAGGTTGGCTCCAGAAGAGATTAGTATCTGAATTAGTAGATGGAGTAAAGAAGATTGCCCCCACCAATGAAGTGGGCATCACCCAATCTGTTGAGGGCCTGACTAGAATAAAAATTATTTGTTCTAACTAGAACAAAAAGGGAGAGGAAGGGCTAATTTGCACTCTCTGCTTGAGCTAAGACATTCACCTCCCGCCCTCTTGGTTCTCACACTTTCAGAATCAGCCTGGGACTTAACACCATCAGCTCCCCGATTCTCAGGCCTTCAGACTCAGACTGAATTACACCACTGACTTTCCTGGTTCTACAGCTTAAAGATGACAGATTGTGGGATTTCTCAGTTTCATAATCATATGAGCCAGTCCCTATAGTAAATCTCCTCTTAAGTGTCTTTATATATCCTATTGGTTCTGTTTCTCTGGAGAAACCAGACTAAAACAGTAGTTCCAAAAACTATTCCAAGATTTCAGAGGAGTTGAAGGTTACTCTCCAATGATAAATTTGATCGTTCGCAGCACATCCCCTTCAACTACTTGGGAATATTAATATATTAACAAACTATAAATATAAACTATATAATATAAACTATATGATGTAGTTTTCCTGGTTTCCCAGTATTGGAGGGGCTTACTGGACAAAGGAGTTTCTGTTCTAAAATGGAGAAAGCACCGAGATAGCTAGAAGATGTTGATCACCTTAATACAGCATTACACAAGTGTATAAGATGAAATCACAGCTATGAAAAGGGCATGGTTAAAGACGATGTCTGCAAGCTGACCTTCCAGACTTGACTCCGTTAAAGGTCTGAGATAATCAGGTGCTCTCTAAACTACTAAGAGAGCAGTAATCACTGCTCTCTGGAGTGCAGAAAATCTTTAGGATTCAGAGTGACAAGAAACGTATGGAAGGTGGCTATTGAGTGTAATTTGGACTAATACATTAAAGAGAAACAGAGTTCATTATTAATGACCTTGATTAATATTGTTAGTGAGGCGTAGAGATCCTGCAGGGCCAGTGAAAGGCAAGGAATAAAAACTTATGAGAATGATACAGTTCTGGTGGGCATTTTCTAATTGTCAGGAAGATGCTCAGTGTTTTACATACATTATCCAATTTGATCCTCAGAGCAACCCTATGAGGTAAATACAGTATAATTATTTACCGTTACAGATAAGGAAATCTGGTCTCAGAGGTTTTAAGTTCCTTGCCTTAAAACACAAGAAGCAGGAAGAGAACGTTAACACAAAGAATCTTTCTCAAGAGTCTACATTTACAACAGTGAGGTGAAAATCCTGGTTCCACTGTTTTCTAATCTTGTAATCTTGGGTAAGTAATTTAACCTCCAGAGCTTCAATTTCTTCTTCTATAAAGGGAAATGAGCATACTAACAAAAAGGGGTTTCATGAGTATTAAGTGTAAGTAGTTCTGAGGATTATATGCAATAAAGGAGGAGGATTATATGCATAAAAAATTTGTGACCCAGAATCTAGCATATAGTGGACAATTATAAATGTCTTTTATTAATGCATTATTAACATATATATACATATATGTGTATATAGATAGGTTGATAATTTTTCTTTTTCTTTTTTTTTTTTTTTTTTTTGCCTAAAGGTTTTTGACAACTAGACCATCTAATAACAATGAAACTCCAAGGTTTCCTGCAGGGGCTATAAAAGAATCCTAAGTTGCTTACTACTTAGTGACTACTAGGTTCTTTATGATCATATTGACATAGCATAGATCATATTTACAGTCCCTTTGCAAAGTTTCCTATTTTGTGTGAAGTACTAATTCCTTCTATACGTATAATATTATAATTGTTGTCTTTTACAAGATGGCCTAAGAGAAACGGGGCACTTTAAAAAATGTGGGCTGTGAAATTGCCATTATCCTGGACTTGGCCCTAGAATCATTACTTTTTCAATTAGATAAATTTCAGAGGTAACTGCAGTGATGATGATGTGAAAATATATTTTTTTATCCTGAAAGAATCCTGAGAGTTTGTGGAAGAGGTTATATAATGAAGAAACTGGCAATTCTAAGATAATCCTAAATTTCATTTTTTCAGATTCTATACTTGATTTGCTTGATTGAAGAATAAGCTTAGGTCATAGAACATAACAGAAAGAGAATAAAATTTGTTCTGTAAAAGTTCAATTTATGTAAGCCATCTCCATTTAGGAAAAGGTTTTATTATATTAAAAACACATACAGAACAGATACAATTTAGTCATACAAACAAAAGCAACATCGGCATTTTTGGGGTATTTTAAATATTTGAATGCATCTGATTTTATATTTATAATAATTCAGATAACTTTTTCCAAATAACTTCTAACTCAACTGCTTCATAGGACCTGATACTCTGGGCAGATATCCTTGATCACTTTTTAAATGAAAAATAGATCTTAGAGAATAATATTTAAATCAAGGCAACTTGCAGAATTAGGAGCTTTAAAGAAGTAAATCAACATCCGCATGATCTTGCCTCATTCATGTTTTGCTTGCTGTTCATTATCCAAGCTCTGCTGCCATGGTAATTATTTATGCTGTGAATTATTGTCATACTGTTAAATACAGCTTTGAAAGTGACAAGACCAATCTTTTTTATTTGTCATCAACCAATCATCCTGCCTAGAACCAATAAAAGTAAATTATATTTCTGTTAAGCATTTATCAAAAACACTGCATTTTATCACTCTGCTTCTTAGAAGAGGGGAACCAAACAAAGTGAATCAAACAGCCAGAATTCCTTTTTCTCAAATACCCTTTAAAATATGTATGAAATGGCCTAAACTTAATATGCCATGCCACTACAATAAGAAACAAGAAATGAAGTTTTGATCTTCATCGGCAGAGCTGCCTCTCCCTCAGATAGCCTCCTATCAGTTTCTCTTTTACTCCACAACTGAGTTCTTCCTTCAAGTGTATCTAATCTCTGACCACTACTCCCCATCTCTGCTGCTGCCACTCTGGGGAGAATCACTGTTGTTTCTATGCAGATTCTTGCAGTAACCCCATAACTCAGCCCCCTCCTTCTGCTTCTGCCAGCCTGACATCTATTCTCAACCTGGCAGGCATAGTGGACACCATTAAAACAAAACCCTTCAGCTCAAAACCCTACAATGACTTCCAAGCTCTCTCAGAGCTCATCAAAAGTCAACCTAAAAGTCTGCAAGGTTACGGGATCTCCCCATCCCACTCCCAATGGGGTGGGATAGCCCCACCCCAATACCACTCTGGCCTCATCCCATTAATTCTGCCCCTGGCTTCCTCTGCTCCAGTTTCACCGACCTCCTTTCTGTCCCCAGGAAATGCACTTGCTTTTACTTCAATGTTTGGTCCTTCTTCAGAAAACCAGTGTGACTCCCTCACCTCCTTACACATATGGTTTCCCCTTTTGAAGCCCTCACTACACTCTTTCAAATTTCTTGCATGCGTATGCGCACACGCGCACACCTTCCTACTCCCTCTAGCCCCTTCATGCCTTATTTTCCCTGTAGCCCCTTAACACCATCTAGCTTATTATCATTATACTTATCTTCCAAGAAGGTCTCCTCTCTGTCTCTTAAAACTGAAATGTAGGCCGCTCAAAGGCAGGGATTCTTGTCTGTTTTATTCACTACTGAGTGTCCAGCACCTAGACTAGTGCCTGACATGTAAGAACCACCCCTTATGTGTTGAAATGAATGAATGTGTGGCTGAAAACTTGGGAAGCTCTACCCATGACACTCTAATCAGAGTGACCCATGTCCCTTTCTTCCAGGAAGCATACAAACTTACCTACATCTGTACCCAAACTCCCCTCCTATGTCTGTTATAATTTTTCTCTGTTCAAAAGCAAACCCCTCTACCTTTGCAGTGCCCAGAATGAGTATGTACTCACATAAATAGGAGCTTTAATCTTTTGACTTCTAAACATCTTCCCATTTATTAAAGCCGTGTTAGTACTCCTCCTCCGTATCAAGTTTGGATTACAGGAGCCTATTTTAGCTAACCTTTTGCCTGTTTTAGCTGACCTCTCTGCCTCTCTGTCTTTTCATTATATTCCTTTAGGAAAAAAAAAACCTAGATTAACCAGTTCTAGAGTAGACTTCCTCCAGGCTTGACTCTGGGCATTATTGGAGAATTTGGATACTCAGTCATACTGGCAGTTCTGCAACATGACTCAGGTCAATTGTGATCAATTCTGTACTTGATATTTCTATTTGCATGTCTTAAAACACTCAAACATCTAAATGATAGCACAGGAAACATTTAGGGAAGATTTAAGATATTTCTAGTGAAGGTCAGTAAAGGATTCAGAATTAACTAAAAGCAACAATTGAACAGAGTCCAAATCTACCTTAAGGATACCTAGGAAAATAAACTCTAAGGTGTCCCCTGCATGGCATCTTTCAAGGTCTTCTGTAAGAACTGAATTAGTGGTGGAACTGAAATTTCACAGTTGATGCCCTTTAAATATTAAAACAAACAAAACTGGTAAGAAATCTCTAACAAATGCACTTGTGATGTAGCTTATGATGAGACTTAATAAAAAAATTAAAACTAAATTTAACTAGTTTGTTAGTATCAAATCAGAAAAATCAGAGAATGCATGTTCATTAAATTCCTAGGAACTAACTTATATATAAAATATTTCTACAGCTGAAGCTGAATTTTTTCTTCCCTTGTAAGATTTATTATATTTAATAACTCACCAATCTTCCTCAGTGCCAGATCTTAGAGACTTAACCCTCGAACAGAGGCAATCTCATAAAAATTAAAGGCCAAGAGCACATTGCACTCCAATTTTGTGTCACATCCCTCAGGTGCCCAGGGGTTTATTTCTCAAATCCCCTGATCATTTTGCTTTTATTGTTGAATCTCATATGATAAGGGAAAATATATCTAATCAATAAAATCAGTAAAATTTGAGAAATAAAATCCATCACTACTATATAGCAAATGGAAAGAAAAACAAATAACCTTAAACACAAATTTAAAGTTGAATGGAATCTTAGTAATTATATAATAAAATCTGATCCATACAATTGAATTATACTAGATATTATTTGATAGAGTAACTAATAGAATAAAAATCTATTGGTCTGCTCCAAACTTAGTCCAATCGATATTTTTCAAACCATGTTAAAATAGCTCAGGCTTTCGGATCTCTGCTACCAAATTAACAATTTGATCAAACCTATAGAGTAAGTTGTCAAAGAGACCAAGCCTTCCATTACTTTTGAATTTTTTTAAATTGTATTTTTGAAACTTCCTAAGGTAGATGATAGAGTACATTTTTACTAATAATTGTGTATTTTAAAAATATAAAGTAGAATTCATCCAAATAAAGAAGAAAAAGTGTCTAATCTTCTTAGTAAAAATATGGAAAATCATCCTTTTCTCAGTCAATTGGAAAAAACCTCCATTTTATTATACATAACAAAAATTTTAAAGACATATTTACATTAAGCATATACCTTTATAGATATAACAGGAAACATAAATTTATAACTTGACTTTTTATTGGTAAGACTATCTAACTTGCACATGTATATGTGTTCTTATTATATGTAGCTTCTTCTCCTTACTCTCCTTTCTCTGGCACTAGTCCGTTATCTGTAAGAGATGAGTTTCTTCTACATCTAGTAAATTCTTATCTCTGATCTGACCCAGATAAGAAATTCACAGGTAGTTCATACCCTAAATATCATAACAAAATTATAATTCTTCCTCAGTCTCCCTTCTCCATCAAGTATGTTCCCTCAAACTACATCGGATATTATCTAATATTAAGACACAAAACCGTATATGTATATGATTAGGTGATTCCAAAAACAAAAGATAAAACCTTAACAGAGGATTCAATAATTAGACCTTTAGATAAATTTTTAAATTTTTCCACAAAGTCAGGAATAACTCAATATTGTATAAAAAATATAAAGTTAGTTTAAGTACCTACTGACTTAATGCCCTATGTTGTATAAAAGGATAGGCATTGTATTTTATATCAACAACAAAAACTTCTTTGGTCTTATCCTAAAACAACTATTTTAGAAAAGTTGCATTTGCATTAAGCTACTTTAAGCTACTTTAAGATTTAATATTGTGGCTTTTCTACCTATAAAAAATTTCCATAGGTTTGACTGTAAATATCCTTCTACAGAATCATGTTACTCATATTAAATATAATTTTTAAGTGACATATCTGTCAGAAGCTCAAAACCAAAACAAAGGCTTAAAATATAATAGCTCTTAACTGTCCTCTGTATGCCTGTTCTGTAAGTTTCCTCATGCTTCCTACAGGTAATCATGGGATGTTTAGTATAATGAATCCCTGATCTCGAGAGGTAAGGAATAACCAGTTGCAGAGTGGTCTCGTGCAAAGCATGAAAACTGGCTACAGCAGAGTGCTTAAAACCATCCATTCTGGTAGGGTCCGAATGTGGTGAATTAGGTCACCTGTCAGCCAGGTGCTATGTGCTGCAACCACAAGGCTTGGACTCCAGCCTCCAGAATCACCCCATGAGAGGGGCTATGCTCCCCCAGTTACAGGAATGCTGAGGAAGTAGATCAAACATCTATAACGGAAAGGCTCAGGTCACTCCAGGAAGTGGAATGAAGCGCACCCTCCCACGAATGAGAAGAAAATTGGGCTAGAGACAAGTATTTGCTGTTGAATCCCTGGCTGCAGGTCTACTGCTTCCCCAATCTCATAACTTGAGAAGTCCCTCCTCCCTCTCCCAGACCTGATGTCTGTCCCTGCCGGGTCCCTGTGCACTGAATCAAGGTGCAGTATGTACTAGGAGACCTGCATACCAGTTATGTCTCCTGCTTCTGTGAGTTTATCTTAGTGAACATGCCAGGAGGCCTAATGTGTGAAATAACTTTCATTTTTAGTTATTAAGTGGCAACAGCATGAGGTTCAGTAGAGAAGATTGTGCATCACTGAGAAATCCTGGACTTTGATATGAAGTAACTGGATAGACTTTTGGTTATAACTCTAAGGAAGGGAGGGAAAGTGTTCTAAGTGTGAGAATAAAAGTGGACACAGATTTTTGAGGGCCAGAAGCATGGGCTATTATTAGCTGGTCCACCAAATTTTATTTTCACCTTTTCTATTAAACAGAATAGTAGCCAGGAAGTAGATGCCCATCTACGACCTCCACATCTCATACCACTTTGTAGTTAGGTGTGGCAATGGGACTAATCTTTTCAAGGGGTTATGAGCAAAAGCAATGCATGCTTCTCCCCGGCAAAGGGTTTAAGATGCAAGAGTGCCTGCCCAAGCTATCTTCCCATTTTGCCTCTTGAAAGCATCCAATAATGAGGTGCTCAAAGATGATGGATTCATATAAATGAAGTCTAGGTCACTGAAAGATCACATAGAGAAGAGCTGCCCCCCTGAACTTTTATGTAAGCAAGAAATAAATTTCTGTGGTGTTGTGCCTTTACATACTGTATTTGTGTTTCAACCTAATTCACGCTAATGTATTCAGTACTTTCTTTTTCCCTATACTACATGTTGAATTCATTAATACCCTGTACTCAAAAACCAGAAAGCACTGTCTGGATGTAAGGCTAAGAAAATAAGTGAATCTGGGATCAAGTTAATTGAAAGAAAGTTGGATTGTTTTCTTAAAGGGGCAAATTTTATACTATTTATTGTACTTGCTGGGAGACCAGATGACCCAGATTCACAGATATGAGAAGAGCAGCCTTAAGTTGGGTAAAGCAGGAAAACACTTGGCATACCCCAAGGATACAGATCATAGGAAAAAAAGTTTAAGAGAGAGGGTTAGTATTAATGCAAAGAGGAAAGTAATTCTAGAAAGGTAATTCCTATTAACTGATAATCTGATTTTCCAAAACATTAGCTGGTAACCATGTCTAATGATGAAATAATCTAGCTAATTTCAGTATGAGGTGTACTTTAATATGTGAGCCATTATAAGTCACCAGCTCATTAGTTCTCACTAATATGTAGGCTTTAAAGTCTTCAATTAGACTGTAGTCTAGGATAGTTAATATATCTTTTTTTTCTTTCTTGCCCCCCCCCTTTTTTTTTTGTTAATACTTTCCCTGATTGAGCATTCAGGTGAGTATGTGTGTCACATCTGCAACAATTCACACCTCTAAAATCTTGGAGCTCCCACGCACATAAATGGTCTGATTTTCTGCCAGGATTCCTCTCTCAGGTTAGTCCTTCCATGGGCTATATATATTATTATATAGCTGCTCTTGGGAGCAGATCATCTGTATCATCACCATTGGACCCAGCTCTGCAGCTCCTCCACCCCTGAGCATGTAGATTATTCTCAAAAAACAAGCTACAGTGTCTTTTGATAACTTAAAACAGATGCCCTCATTTCTCTGCTCAAAAATTCCAGTGGGTTCCTGTCTCAGATTAAATGCCAGTGCATTCAAAATGTCCTCAAGGGCCTCCACTGCCCCTGAACTGTTTACAATGTCCATCAGGTAAGCTCTTACCTCTGGGACTTTGTATTAGCTGCTCCCTCTGCCTGATCTATTCCCATCCAATCCTTAAAAATTTATAAGTAGAACATCCGGAGACAGAAGACATATATATCAGAGTAGAAACAATCATGCCTGCTCTCCCAGCACAGAAGTCATAGCTCTACCTGCTTTGGACAAGGGAAGTGTAGAGCTTGATTTGCATTTGAAATCAGAAGTTTCAATTGGAATTTACTGAAAAGTTGGCATTTCCTGGAAAAGGACTCTAAAGTTGTCAGATCTATGTGTTATATTGTTAAGGGAAAAAGGGGAGGGGGGATTTAACAAAACATTGTAAAAATGTGGGATTAAGAAAAATAGAAAGAATTTGTTTTCTCTCTGAGTTGAAACTCCTCAAAAATCAATGGTTTTATTTCTAGTGTCATAAATGAGGTTGAGTACTATTCTGAGTTTTAGGTTAGTTTAGAAGTGAGATAAAATATAATCTAATTTCTGTATTTCCTCAAATGGACCCAATGGCTGGTTTAAGAGTACTATAAATATTATGTACAGATATTATTCAATGATAATTTAAAGGATGTGTCAAAATCCAAATGCCTCCAGAAAGTAAGCAGATCATTTATGAATTGGATTTAGTGTAAGAATTAGGGAATATAAGAAGCAAAACTGTTGTTATTAGTAAAACAAATCCTGTCTGAAAGAATCATTGGAGGGCTACCTCTTAGCATGCTTCAATATAGGGAATAGAGAAGTTTGGATATAGAGATATCATTTAGAAGTCTTGATACTTTTCTCAATTACTTAAAAATGTATTTATGGAGATTAAGTAAATAAAATTATATATATACACACACATACATACATATGTAAAAACAAATAGATATGAGAGAACTTCCCTTAAAGAAAGGGAGGTGGAGAAAATTTACTTCTACACAGAACTAATCAGGAGACACAAACATTTACTAACAAAATGACTTGTCAAGTCCATTTAAATTCTATGACCTACTAATAAATAAATATATGAATCGCAGTTTGTTTCCTGATTTGAGAAGTATCTTTTTCTAAAAGAAAATTTTAATACTGGAGCCAGATTTGCCTTCAAATTTGACATAAAATCTCCATATTACAAAAGTATTTGTCTTTAATTATTCATTTATAGGTATAATATAATGTACAGTTATCTAACTGATTGTTGTATATATTTTTTGCTTATAAAATAACCTTGGATTTCATGACTAATGGAAATAAAGAAAAATAACATATTGATACTGGGTGCACATAAAGTAATTTGTATTAACTTTCTTACTTAATCCACACTATACTCCATGAGGTTACATGTTATTATCACCATTTTACAGAGTAATATCCTTTGACGCAGAAAGTTTATGAAGGTTTCCCAAAGTCACATAGAGAGTAAATGGTAAAGTGGGCATATGAAACCTAGTTGCCTTACATTTAATCCCATTCTATGTAAATAAAATATTATGTACTTTAGCTTGCCTTTAGAAAACTTTATATTTCTGAATTTGGAGTTGAATATACCATTTAAAAACATTTAGTGCAGAATGGATTGTAAAACTGTATTTTGGAAAAAAAAAAGCTCAATGAAATGAATTGAGCTTACATGTATACTCTAAACATACGTCAGTTTATGCACAGAGCACAATATTAGTCATTTTATTTTGCCATTTCAAGTTTATCTAATTTGGGCATTCTACAGCTTAAGCATCACTGTCCGGGCAAGAAACAGGTGGCACACACAAAGCATAACCAAAGAAAGTTTAATTAAGGGAGTGTGTACAAAGCTGGGGCGGGACTGAAGAACTAACCAGGGAGAGTGAAGAACCCAGCAACTATATAAATAGAGAGAAAGCGTTCATCAGTCCTGAGGGGCAAAAAGGAAGAAGCTGTTAGGAGAGCTCAGCACTTACTACAGCCCTGGGAATGGCCTCCAGACAGCTGTTCTGGCTTTGGTAGAGGAGCACAGACCTGCCGAACAAAGCTGGAAGAGAGGAAATAGAGGAACAGAGGAAATCAGAGCCCTGCATCTCCTTGCCTCACTCTCTGACCTCCAGTGCCCCCATCAGCCAAACCCAATGTCTTAGTCAGCTGAAGGCATGGCATACTCATGAGAAATGCAGATTTCCTTTCCTATTCAGTTAAAGAGCCATCTAAGGTCTTTATTTTTTCACCATGACAAAGCACCTCTGTAACAGTAATGAGTAAACTGTTAAGGATTTAATATATATAATTTGTACTTCATTGTTACTATTTCAATCTTGAAAGTATAATTTTCGTTACATTCTTAGAGACAAAAATCTCCAGTTTTCAAAATTGAGCAGATTTTGCACATTGGTCATTTGTGGGTAAATCTTTGGCTTTTTAAAAACTGCATTAAATGATTGATTAAACGGAGTACTTAAGCTGGCATCCAGTAGACACAAACTCAACTGTATATATTTTTAATGATTTAAAACAAGTTCCTCAAAAATACATATGGAAGAACCATATTTTACCTGATCTGGTTGAAAATCCGATAGAATAATTATTTGTATTGATGATTATTATGTTAGAGTTTGCCAGAGATTTGTAGGGAAAATTATCTTTCATTCTGAACATCTACAACTAAAAATAAATATATGCCTTAAAACTCATACTTTATTTTTCTTACAGTTTTCAAGTCAAAATATGTAAATAAATGTACTTAAGATATTTCTATACATTTGAAAGTCAGATAAACTTACCTTACAAATTACTATAGTGTAATTTGTAAATTGTAAGATAAATATTTTTGGCTCTAAAATGCTTGTGAAAGTATTGCAAGCCAACTTAAATAACATGTTTTAAAACTTATTAGAAAAAGAATAAAGGATCATTTTATATTTCTTAAAAACATAGTTTTAAAACAACCACAATTGTGGAATTCTCTCTTTTTGATTACCTAGAATGTACTATTGTGATGTGGATAGATATTAGTTTAAAGCTATTTTCTCTCTCTCCAGTTGGAAGTCCAGGGCCTTAAAAAAAAAAAAAAAAAAAAAAAAAAAAATATATATATATATATATATATATATATATATATGGCTGTACTATGCAGTACTGTGTTAGCAATCTCTTCTGAGCACTGTGAATAAATGCCTGGGAAATCTTCGCAACACTACCCATGTATATAAATACACACTAAACTTCACACATGATTTTTTCTTAAATGATCTAATAGGACAGTGTTAAAAGTTTAGGAGTTTCTTGAAGAAATAAAAGAAATCACTTTTGTGTTTTTGTCACAATTATGTTGTTTTTGTCCGAAGTTTCCTTAGAGACAATAGACTGTACAGTGTCTTGAAAATCTTATAAGGCAATAGTCACATCTTTTCTCTTTTTAACTCCTCTATTTTAGTGCGATCTTACTCCATTCTTGCTATTATTGTGTGGATTTTGTTTTTCCTCTAGTTGTTTATATGACTATTAAACAGCTTTACAGAAAATACTTTTTACAAAATAAAATAACTCATTTGTAAATTTACTTGACACTTGATAAATAACTGAAGTTTTGACTGATTTGTCTAGCTATTTAACTAAACTGATTAAATCTGTTTGGTTACATATCAACTTAGTAGATAACTAAATGAAGAAATGGCTATCTGTCTCAGTGACTACACAATTTAAATAAACTAGTTAGATAATTTAATTTTATTTCAATGAAAAATGAGTAAAAGAACATTTTTTTTGTAATTCAGACCAAAAAAATTAAAAACCAAACTTGTGGGCTGTCATCACATTGATTTAACATATTTAATAGCTTTAGGATTTATTTTTGATTATTTCTGAGTTTTCTAATATTTACGGAATTAAGAGCTACCTGTCAATATTAAGTCAATGTAAAATTCCTGTACTTTAAATATGAGTATGAAATAATTTTAAATTGTACCAATTACAATGTTTGTCAAGTGTAAATTAACATTAAGACCGTTTCATATATTCCCTTTTTTTTTTCAAAAAGCAATTATAAGAAGAAAAAAAAAAGAACAGAAGAAAGGTGGGATGACTGTAGTGAAGTAATGAGAGTTGTGTCTTCTAGCTGACTCTTCACATTCTTCAAATGTGAGTGCCACGATTATATAATAAGAAGAAAAAGAATATGTTTCTTTACAAATAAAACCTTAAAATGAATATCACCTCAATTATGGGAGCATTTTTAACTCAGTTCTTAGAGAATATATAAAACATTGAGGTTATATAGTTTTAAGTGGGAGGAAATATGATACTATTAAATATCACATAAATACCTTTTTTACTATATTGCCTTATTTGCAAATCCTCTCTTCATTTTTCATACTCATGGTTCACCTGGGTCAGGAAAAACTATATAATACATGAATAGGATATGCACACAAGAAAAATAACTTGTGCTTTCATTTCTGAATATGAAGAGACAAGTTAAATTAAAAACATCCTTATTGAAAAATAAAAATAACTTCTACTTAAAAAGTATCTCCTGCCATTGGATCCCTAAGTGTTCTGTATACCCTAATATACACTCATACTACCCTGGAAATATAGAATTGTAGTATAATAACTGTTCATCAGATACATAGAACCCATATTTCTACATTTTGACATAGGTGAGATCAATTCTATTAAAAGTATGTGGAAATAAAAGGAAATTTCTTCAATTAACCTATGTAAGACCCGTATGGTATAGAGATAGCTAAAGTTTTACACTGATTTTTTTTAACTTGATATATTCATATTGTTACCTTAGTCTTCCAGTTGATTTTGCTGATAAAGATCAAATGAAATGAAGGTTATATTTGTTTTTTCATTAATTAGCATTTCAGTTGTCCATATTTGCAATTTCAAATATTAGGGTGCTCCAGTTTCCTTACAATCCCTGCCCAGGTGGCTAACTGCATCATTTGGTTAATGTACAATGAATTAAAGAGGGAAAAATGTTAGCATAATTTTCTTATCGCTGTAAAAATTGGTGACATTTTCTTAAAA
Source organism: Balaenoptera ricei (assembly GCF_028023285.1). Taxonomy (NCBI): domain Eukaryota; kingdom Metazoa; phylum Chordata; class Mammalia; order Artiodactyla; family Balaenopteridae; genus Balaenoptera; species Balaenoptera ricei. The sequence continues at coordinate 3,011,532 of NC_082659.1, read as the reverse complement.
ACAAATTAGGTTTTATGTTAATAAAATAGAAAAGTACATTTTTTTTCTTAATCACAGACTATATATTTAACAAGACTAAAACATTTTTTGTGAAACCTAATACTGAGAATTAGTAGACCTTTTAATGGATGCCTTTGGTGGCAACACTCATTTTTTTTCTAGGAGAGAAGCTGCTCCAGGGAGTCAAAGTTTGGTGGCTGCACATTAAGGAAAAGACATTGAGAGTCTTAAAGGGAACCAATCCTACCATAAGGAGGAAGGAGAGTCTAGGTTGGAGATTCCTAGAGCATAAACTTGGGGTTCAAGTCCGTAGGACTATTACACTGATCTTAGGGAGAAAATTAATCACAGAAGCCATGGATATCAATCCATCAGAATACACAAGAACAGTTTTCAATGTATGGAACAGCACCAAAGCAAATGTACCATGAAGAAATTAGATTCTTCATTTTGCTCTCTTCCTAGAACATGGAAGAACTGAGCCCTTGAGACTAAGAGAACAATTTTTGGACACACAGGAACTGGTGGAGGTGACATTAGTATAACTATTTTTCAGGGTCAGTGGTGCTTAAGTGTTTCCTTAGAAAAGTAAATGAGATACAACTGTATTTTAATCCTGTGTTCATGAAACTCTATATCTATTATAGTCTATTATACAAGGTATCCTGTTACATTTAGCCCTGATTTAATTCAGCAAATGTTTATTGAACATCTATTATGTATCAGACATTTTAATAATGCTCCATAATCTATAATACATTTCACCAGTCATTTTTCATCGACAAGCCCTGCTAATTTGTTCAAGTTTAAGCTAATTCATTTCTGAAATGCTTCAACATGTTTTTTAAGGTCAAAATGACATCTAAATATATTGTCAATTTCTACTCCCTGTATTATAGACACTTTAAAGTATCCACTTAGCTATGCTCCATTTTTATTGTCCTAATCGGGATATTATTCTATCAAACATGGTTTCACCCATTGTTAGAGATGCTTGTATCCTTATAGAAGACATGGTGATTGTGCCCACGTGACATCAAATCTTTTGGATAAAAAGGAAAATAATGTCAATTATCCAGATGTTGAGTTTATATAATCTTGTGTTGCCAAATAAATTTTTCTTTATTCTGAAAATCTTTAATTTGAGAGAATGGAGACTTAAATGGCAGTCCCCAAATATTTCTTAGCCCCAGATTAATACACAGGAATTTGTGTTAAGTTGTAAAGAAGTTATTTCAAAGGTGGACTGATGCAAAAAGGCAAAACCTGATACTTCACGACCACACCCAAAAGAAAAGAATCCTTCTATTACCATACAAGCAAAGGGATTTTCACTTAAACATTTTGTCTTCAAGAATATATTGACAGGTCCTAAATCACGTTTTGTTTACCAACATGTAACAATGCTGTCTTCTTCTTACAAAATAAAAATTAATTAATGACAGTCACTCCTTATCAAAAATATATTAAAGGACACTTAGCCTGTTTAAAATCTTTTCCTGTTTGCTCTGAAGAAGGATGACCATTGATAAGTAATTCAGGGATCAACTGAATCCATATTGGAACAAAGAGATCCCCTTATGTATATGCATTTAAAAATCCCTTTCTCTCTCTGCTGTGTTCTGGGTGAATTTCTGGAATTATTCTCCAGTTCCCTACTTCTCTTTGTGTGCAGCCTAGAGTTTATTGTCTCTATCTAGGTCATTTAACTCACTTTATGAACATTTTTCAAGTATTTCCAATTCATTAATTTTTCTTTTTTTTTTAATTGTGGTAAGAACACTTGACAGGAGATCTGCCCTTTTAACAAATCTTTAAGTATAAAATACAGTATTGTTAACTACAGGCACAGTGTTGTACAGCAGATCTATAGAACTTATTCATCTTGTATAACTGAAACTTTATACCCGTTGAATTCTAATTCATTATTTTTCATATCTACTTTCCTTGCTTCATTTCTCTTTTAAAAATAATTTCTTTTCCTTTTTATAAATGCTATTTTCACTTACATTTTGAAAATCTTGAGCATGTACGTTTCACAATCATTTTTAGATCGCTTTACTCTTCTTTTAGTGAATTTGTCTCTTAATTGTTCATTTTGTTGGCTAATTTTCAAAGGTTTCCTCATAGATTTTGGAATTTTGGTTTGCTCCCTTAAGTGGAGTGAATTTTCTCTCTCTGCTTTTGTGATTTTTGTTTGTTTCTTTCTTTCCTCCTTAGGACTCCCCTGGGTCCCCAACCCTGGGCCATATTTGCAATTGTTCTATTAACTGGGGCAATATTGTGGACTCAGGAGCGAAGTCAGCTGGCTGGTATGGATGAAGCCTCTAGTCAGCTTCCTCTACATTCCCAGACAGACGGATTCACAGAAGCCCGGTTACAGGTAGGGCTCAGGAGGAGAACTTTTTAGCCTCCTTTCGAGGGCAGAGGGATTCCACAGTAAGACTTTGATTCATGCAGTGCATCTGGCTCCAGTTCTACATGTCATATTGGCTGATTTAGTTTCTCATAGTTCTTCAGAAGATGGAACCCCAGGCCACCTTTCCTTGCTTCGATTCCCAGAACAAGCCTGCAGATCTAGTTTCATTTATTTTGTTTGCTTGCTTCTGTTCTGTTTCTTGTTCATGTACATTTTTATTTTTTGACTGTACATTTTTATTCTATTCATTATTGCTATATATTTGAAGCAGAGAAAGAACTCAAAGAGTGAACTTGCAATGCCATATAGATTAGGAGTTTCCTTAGCATAGAAATTTTATACAAAAAGATGACAGTACTAGCTTTGCCTTTGCTCTTTGCATAGAAATCATAATAATTACTTTTCACAGTGTTTCAGACCCTGCACCTTTATTTCGAAGAGCCTCACCATTTGGAAAGAGTGAACATTAAGTTTGCTTCTTACTGCTCATACCTTTTTCTACCACTAAATATTTTTTCTTTTTTATGCAAGAAGAGTGGGATGGTAAAGCCTAGTTATTAGAGAATGACATTCAGGAAAAAATCCAATAGTTATGAACCTGTTAACCTATTACTTGTTACAGTTCTATTCTAAACATAAAATTCCTGCCCAGGTTTCATAAGTTCTGTATTAGATGTCTTATACTGTTTCACATGTCACTCTTCTTTAACTCAAAAATGCTAAAAGTGACCTTAAAGTGACACCATCTATGTTGCCTGGCTTTGTTTACATGAATAGCCTCAGGATTTGTGCATGTTGGAGATTCTGACAGCTTTAATTATTCTACACATTTAACTGGTGAGAATTTAATTATTCTAGTGTTCCCAGAGGGCTGATGACATAGGTGAGATATTAAAAAATAATAAATAAATGAAAGTATGTACAATCTGTGACGCCTTCAGTTTGTGGCTAGGAATATTTTAGAGCCCATAAAATATATCTTTTAAAATCTCCATTTAGCAATTCTTTAATTTTAGTATTTTCCAGATTAGTATCTAAAGGTAACTGAATACAATCTATATATAATATAAATTATTATTATATATATTATATATTAATATAACATATATAGTTTTTAAATATATAATTTTAAAATATTTTAATTTTGAATTAATTTCAGATTTGTAGAAGATTCACAAGAACACTTTTTATGTATCCCTCCCTTCACTTAGATTCTTCAATGGTTATGCAACATTTTAAATGTACGTTGCTTTTGTGATGTGCTTTTATCTTTAAATACTTAAATGAGAGTTTCCTAAAAATAGGAACAATTTTGTTACTTAACCCGGTACAATGATAAAAATCAGAAAATTAACATTAATAAAAATACTATTATCTAATCTGCATTCCTCATCCAAATTGTGCTAATTATTCCACTAATATCCATTATAACAAGTATGGACAAATAAATTTTCTTCTGGTCCAGGATTCAACCGACATGTGGCAAATGGCCAATTAATGCCCTTGAATCTGGAACAGTTCCTCAATCTTCTTTGTCTTTCATATCTTTGACTTTTTAAAAAGAGAACAGGCCTGTTGCTTTGTTGAATGTCCTTCATTTGGCTTCCCTGGTGTTTCCTCATGATTGCATTATGCATTTTCGGCAGGAATACACAAAATTAATGTTGCCTGCATCCTTCTCAATGCATTATAGCACCAGTCACATAATGCCTAATTTTCCTTTTATTGGTAAGGTTAACTTTATTTGGTTAAGTTGGTTTCTTCACTTTAAAGTTTCTGCTTTCCCTTTGTAATTAATAATATATTATGGGGAGATATTTTGAGACTATACAAATATCCCATTACACATTTTTCAGAAGTTTGGATCAAAAATAAAAAAAATAATGAAATCAAAATGTTGTTCTTCAAAGTCATGAGTATTGCTTCAGGTGAAAAAAAATTTGATTAAATATGAGAACTGTAAGGGTCAGTTATGAGCTACAAAAATAAAGCTGTCTTCTCTAATAATATAAACATTTCTTAATTATTTGGGTGTATAGGAATAAATATTTTGATGCTTTTATGTTCATCTTGGAAAATATTCATATTTATATATTCATATTAATACATTTACTGTAGGAATAGCTTTACTTGTTAATTTAGTAGTTGTACCTATAGCAATAATTATAGTTTTCTTTAAAGGGATATTTTGATATTACTTTTCTTCAGTTTCTTTCTAAAGTAAATCACTTCATCATTAAACATTTATATCACATTCCTTGAAATGTTCTTTGTTTTGCAAGACATCAAGGCATCCAGTAAGCAATAACATTAACATTCCTTTTATATATTTTCATTACATTCCATCCAAAGGCTATCTGTTTTACTAAATATTTAATTTTGCTTAAATATATCTTATGAAACTTTTGGTCCTGTGTTATTATAGCCATTTTTTGTTAGTATTAATTAGTATAATTATGGTCATTGCTGGTATTAATAGTAAGAGCTGATTATTAAATTCTCTCTCCAGTGAACTCTCCTGTAGTAGTTTCCCAGGTCATGTACTTAGTATTGGTTAATTAGTCTGTTTTTCTCCTCCCGGAACACTAGGTTTGTGTGTTGAACTGTGTTCTCCTGAAAAGGAATGTGGATGTCTTAACCTTAAGTACCTGTGAATTGGACCTTGTTTGGAAATAGGGTCGTTGCTGATATAATCAATTTAAGATGAGGTCATTCTGGATCAGGGTGGGCCCTAGTCCAATCTTTCTGGTGTAAAAAGAGAAGGAGAGACACAGTGACAGGTGTACAAGGAGGACACTTGACAACAGAGGCATGGAGTTTACAAATGGAGAACACAAAGAAAGAAGTTTTTATAAAGAACTAAGGTACTGAAAGCGACATCAAACAGTCTCAACCATGTATAACTGAAGTCCTTTAGACAGAGGAAAGACAATGTGGCAGAAAAATAATGTTTACAGGAATAAAGGCAGGAAATTTGCAAATTTGGTGAGACAACGTAAATTGACAGATTCCAGAAGTTCAGAAAATACCTGGCTGGATAAAAAGAAAGAACCCCATGCCTAGGCAAAGCATAGTCAAGCAACTGAAAATCAAAGACAACATTTTCAAAGCATTGAAAGAAGTATGATACTTTAAATAAGGTAAACAACAGTTCAGAAATCCGCTGACAACTCATTGAAATTGTGGAGGCAGTGTTAATAGCATCTTTAAATTGCTGCAAGAAAAACAAAAGCCAAAACCTTTGAACCAGAATTATATCTCCAGCAAGAACATCTGTAAAGAATAATAGTAAAATAAAGACATTTTAGAGTATAAAAATTAAGAATGAAAACTAACAGATTTCATCACCAGCAGACCTGCAATACAGGAAATGCTAAAGGAAGTTCTTTAGGCTGATGGGAAATGACACAGTTGGAGCTGGCCTAAAATGCATATAATACAGCTCAGACAGTGCTGACAGACCAATTTATGGCTTTATATATTTATATCAGGATAGTATAATAGGTCTAAAATTTTAAAAATGCAAATTTAAAATCTAGCAAAAGATAATAAAAGACAAATATGCGTAGAAAATAATAATAATAAATATGTGTAAAAACAAACAAAATAAAAAGCAACAATAGAGAAAATTACCAAAGATCAATATTGATTCCTTGAAGTAATCAACAAAATTGATAACCCATCAGCTAGACTGATTAAGAAATTAGGAGAGAGCACAGAGTAACAGTTATCAATATCAGATATGAGAGGTGTTTATAATTAAAGAGAACATAGACATGAAAAAGGGAATAATATGGGAATGTTATAAACAACTTTATGCCAACAATTTTGTCAACCTAGATGGAAAGGATACATCCCTTAAAAAAAATACCATTTACTAAAAATGCTCCTAAAGGGAACAGAAGATATGAAGGTAATTGGAACAAAATAGAGTACTTAGGAATAAATATAACAAAAATATTGAAGACTTTTTGATGGAGAATGTTATGTAAATTTATTTGTTACTATTAAATAACTTGAGAGACCTTTTCTTAATAATCAAAACATGCAAGCACTTCAACATGAAATTTCTTTTTAAACTGATCTTTTGATCCAATAGAGTTTTCAATCATAACCTCGATATGAATGTTTGAAGGTTTAATAAGCTAAGGCTAAATCTGTTATAGAAAAGAAAAGATATTAATCTGTGATATGGTTTCATCATATTTACAAGCTAATAAATTAATTTATCTCTCTTTAATGGCTGCTGGTAGAATATAAAATATTTCTCTGGATTAAAGACAAAGGATCAGTACTCATGACACAGCAAGCAGCAATAGTTTCTCTTACCTCCAAGTCTCATGAAAGGGACCAGGAGGGCTTCAGAAGGTTTCTGTACATGTAGAGGATTGCATTACCAGTGAAGAACACTGAACTTGGGGAATTCATCTCATTTTATAACAAGCAGCAATTAAGCCCATAATTTGTACTCAAGGGTGAGATCATTTCATCTCTCAAGGATGCTGATCGCAAACACAACCATGGGGAATGGCTCTGATAAGGAAGGATCTGAGACATGCATTTTTGCAAATAGGAACCTGAGAGACCCATGGAGGATCATGGTTTCCAGTATAAGGGTGAAGATGGAATATTGGCTTGGAGTTAAACTAATTGATCAACAGAACTGAACCGAGTGCCAAAAAGTAGATCCTCACAAATATGGAAACAAGATATGATGCCAGGTTTGGTATTGCAGATAAAAATTTAGAAAACAGGAATCCAACAAATAGATGGTGCTAGTAAATTGGTTATCTATATAAGGAGAAATGAAATTGGATCTTTACTTAACATTATACTGTAAAATCAATTCCAGAGGATGTAGAGTATTTTATATGAAATGAAACTATTCTAAATTTACGAGAAATATAGTACAAAGCTTTTATGATTGAGAAGGATAGAAAAGGATTTCTAAACAAGACGCTTCAGAAAGCAACTTTTGGAAGCATGACTCTATTCAAATGAAGATACTGTGTTCACCAAATGATACAACAAAAATGGAAAGAATCAAAGGATCTTTTCACAAATTAAGAGAATATATTCATAGCACTTTAAACTGATAAAGAATCAAAGTCTGAAAATATAGTTTAATGATTTGTCGTGAACGAAGATGTTTAAAAAAAAAGCTGAAAAGGGAGAGAGAACACAGAGTAAAAGCCATGAAGAGACATACAAGCATTTCACACAGAAAAGAGTACACATTCCGAGATTGGTCATTTGAATTAGACCTCAATTTCCTTAGTAATCAAGGGAAAATAGATTAAAACCACAACAGGCACCTTTGTGTAGTTCCCATACCTCAAAAATGAACAAGTCAGAGACTAAGTGAAAGCTTTATGGAATTTTGGGGCAGTTTATACTGTTTTGAACACATTAACTCTATCATTACCTAGCTAATGGAAGATGCATATAGCATACAAAATCTTGTATATAAGGGGAAATGCATCTAACTGTGCATGAGATTACATAAAAGTGTTTTCAGCAATATTACTTCTATAGTAAAATATTGGTAGCAATTCAAATGTCCATTGACAGTAAAAGAAATAAATTGTCCATTCACAAAATGGAATAATATGCCACAGTGGAAACAAGGGAACAATAGTTATATAGCTTAATATGGATTTATCTGGGGAAAAAATGAGTATAAAAAGGTATAGTCACAGAAGAAAATCTACAGTATGGTTTTATTTATATCATTTTCAAAAATAGTTATAGTTGACCCTTGAATAATGTGGGGATTAGGGGTGCCCACCCTGGAGCAGTCAGAGATCCATGTACAAGTTCATAGTTAGTTGGCCCTTGTATCTGAGGTAACCCATCCACAGATTCAACCAAGGGGGGTGGGCGGGTCTTGTAGAGCTGTAGTATATATTTACTGGAAAAAAATCCATGTATAAGTGGACCCACGTGGTTCAAACCTGTGTTGTTCGAGGGACATCTGTACATCTATTATATATCATGAGACAAAAATTTCAAAGCAAGAAAATAATTAGCACAAAGTTCAAGGCAGTAAAACCTTCAGTGAAAAGAGGGCACTTCAGTGGTATTTGTAGATTTTTTTATTCAGCTTGGTGTTGGTTACATGAGTGTTTCCACTGCAAGCAATCATAGAAATATCAAATCCATGTGTGTTATATATTCTCTCTTTTATGGCTGTAAATAAAAAGGAAGTAAGGAAGGGTTCATTGAATGCTGAGCAGGATGGGTGACTCATTTATAGGCATATTTTTGTGATATTTTTGAATACCAAAGTAGAAAAAAAAAGTTTTCAGACAGTAGAACAAAATAGACCTAAAAGTAACATGCCACTAAAATGTAATTAAAGTCAGTTAGCCATCCTATACAATGGAAGCTAAGATGACAGTAGAGCAAAATTTTCTATGCACTAGGAAAATTGCCTCAAAGCCTAGAATTCTATGCCAATTAAATATACATTAAGAGGCTGCTTACATCCCATATTCACTTTTTGAGAATTTTTTTTGAGAAAATGCTTAAGCAAAATAAAAATGAGTATATTCTTTGCAATAAACATTAGAATTGACCAAAGAATGACGCAAGAGATCAATTTCAGTGTAAGAGCTAAGCTAATGTTTTAGGTATTATTTGACATAAATTAGAAAAGAACTCATTTGTCCCAATAAGACTATCTTTAAAAAGAAAAGTGGGGGCTTCCCTGGTGGCGCAGTGGTTGAGAATCTGCCTGCCAATGCAGGGGACACGGGTTCGAGCCCTGGTCTGGGAAGATCCCACATGCCACGAGCAAATGGGCCCGTGAGCCACAACTACTGAGCCTGCGCGTCTGGAGCCTGTGCTCCGCAACAAGAGGCCGTGACAGTGAGAGGCCCGCGCACCGCCATGAAGAGTTGCCCCACTTGCCGCAACTAGAGAAAGCCCTCACACAGAAACGAAGACCCAACACACCCAAAAATAAATAAATAAATAAATAAATAAATAAATAAATAAATAAATAAATAAAAGAAAAGTGGAATTATTTTTATTTAAAAGGTGGTATAAGCAAAAGCCTGGCAAATCTTAGTGATTGGTAAAGAAGGCATAACAAAGATAAAAAGAAAAGCTGCATGATGAAGTCATGATCCAGAATAGAAAAACAAACCAAAATGTGGCATTATTTGAGCAAAGGAGTCTTGTAAGAAATAAGAGGGCCTTAGCCCTGCCAACAGGAACAAATCCATGTCACTGTAACAACATTTTCATCAAGTTATGATATTGATCTCAGGATATTGCTTGGGGGGTTGCAGAGAGATTCTACAGTGAGTAATAATTTGCTATATTCTTTGCTAATATTAAATTATACCATTTCACTCTTTCCAAGTCTTGAATATACTAATTGGGGATGCACAATAGAATATAAAACTTTGAATCCTGACAAGAAAAAAATTTACACCAGTGGATTAAAATTTTTCAGGAGTAAGAAAGAAATGAATGAAGCAGGGTAATGTTAACTAGGGTGAACTGGAGAGTTATGAAGATATAGATGACAGAATTTGGAAGGTGGTTGGAGAAGGGAGGCTAAAAAAAGAAAACATAATATCCTTATCTTACATATTGAGGAGTTTAAAAAAATTAAGAAGTATAAGTGTGATTGACTAAATGTTTGTGTAGCTCCCAGAATTCATTTGTTGAAACCCTAACCTTCAATGGGATGGTATTTGGAGATGGGGCCATGAGAAGGTAATTCCAGGTAGATGTGGGCATGAGGGTGGTGATCTCATGATGGGATTAGTGTCTTATAAGTAGAGACACCAGAAAGTTGGCGCTCTCTACACCTTGTGAGGACACAAACAAAAGGTGACCACCTGCAAGCCAGGAAGAGGGCTTCACCAGAAACTGAATGGGCCACATTTTTATCTTGGATTTCCCAGCTTCCAGAACTGTAAGAAATAAATTTCTATTGTTTAAGCCACCCAGTTTGTGGTATGTTTGTTATGGCAGCCTGAGCAGATTAAGACAAAAATCTTAAGTATTTTATTTAAAATTACAAATGCAATGATTAGAAAAAGTAAAATTGACAATAAACATGGCTAAATAATAGGAGGGAGAAGTGAAAATCGAATACATTTTAAAGATCCAGTTATTTCACTGCAGCCTATAAATGGATGCTGTTTATAGCTGGTAAACCAAACAGCACTATAACCATGATATTTAGGCAGTCTTTATATATCACCTGATTTTAAAGAGTTGCCGGAGTCTTTATGTATCATCCCTCGTGTGCGTCACTTTGAATCAAAAAAGGAAAATAAAACATGCAGAATGCAGCATTATCAATGGCTTTGTGAGAGAGATTTTGCATAAACATGGATTATAAACCCCTGAAAGTATGAGAGCTGCCTTTTCGAATCCCCTGCATCTCATCATAATGCATAACAGAGTGTTTTGCAAGTGGTGGGGTTTAACCAATGCTGCTGACTTCCGAAGTTTATGTTAATAGGGAGATAGATGCTGCAGGGTGCCGCACAAGAGCTGTGATCTTTGTGGTTTACTTGGTGCAAATGCTTAGGCAAGGACCAAAAATTGATCAGTTTGGAGCCTAGCTCATTCAATTAGTAATGAAAGCCAGGGATACTGGGACCATAGATTCTGTCATTTCCCTTTATACATGAGAAAAACAATAAGAATGCTTATGACTTTAGGGGAAATAAAAAATATTAAAACCTAGACTTGTCTTGCGAAAGTTAACTCATCATGGACATAAAACCTAATCAACTTTTTAATTCTATTTCTTCTTTTTTTTTTTTTTTTAAACATCTTTATTGAAGTATAATTGCCTTACAATGGTGTGTTCTTTTTTTTTTTTAACATCTTTATTGGAGTATAATTGCTTTACAATGGTGTGTTAGCTTCTGCTTTATAACAAAGGGAATCAGCTATACATATACATATATCCCCATATCTCCTCTCTCTTGTGTCTCCCTCCCACCCTCCCTATCCCACCCCTCTAGGTGGTCACAAAGCACCGACCTGATCTCCCTGTGCCATGCGGCTGCTTCCCACTAGCTATCTATTTTACATTTCGTAGTGTATATATGTCCATGCCACTCTCTCACTTCGTCCCAGCTTACCCTTCCCCCTCCCCGTGTCCTCAAGTCCATTCTATTTCTTCTTAATTGACTTTAATTGCCAATTCTTGTCAACAAGGACAAACAAAAAAAAAAAAAAAAAAAAAAAAACAAGGACAAACAGACCTTGCATTTTAAATGAAATGATGCAAGCCTATTAAATGCTGCCTTGAAATTCCAAAATATTTCATATGCATGGAGCAATAGCTATAGTGGTCTTGGCTTCTACAGTGAAGCAAAAGAATTACACAACATTCAATATTTCAGATATTCTCAGAAAACCTATACACTGAAAATGCATATTTCATGCAAGAGTTGCATTTTTTTAAATGAAATCTATCATGAGCTTACATTTAAAAATTAAAATTATCTTAGCTTCCTAACATTATTTTTGCCTTTACTTAGAGCTATATTAAAAGAGAAGTCTCCTTTTGTCATACATTTTTGGATAATAATCATCCATTTTCAAGCCAGGTGAAACAAACTCTCTAAGCTACTACCACAGTAGAAAACCTCTGGGGCTTTGTATACAAATGTGGGACTTCAATTCCTTTGTTTCTCAGAAAATCATCTAACAGAAATATACTCCTGATTGCTATCACTGTACCTTTCAAACTCCAATGATAATCTCACTGAATGCTTAGCAATCACACTGATCAAAAAGTTGTCCACAAAGAGAAGCAGGAAGCTTTGAATATTTATTCATAGACTCACATAATAACAGTCAATTAAGAATGTGTGAATTACAATCAAGTTGTTATACCAATGCTAACATCAGTTTCTTTCTAGAAAGTTTCTGTTCCTTAGCCAGGAAATCATGAGGGAACAAAAAACCTGGTGAAACTAAGCAATTGTTCTTACTGTCCCATCTCAGGCAAACTAATACAGATTCAATTTCATGTGCCCTGTCTAGAAGTTGAGAGTACTTATGTCAGTTTTTGTCTTTTAAGGATTTATTGAATTTAAGTTAAAACATCATCATGCTAGTTCAACAATGTGTGGATAGAGCAAAAATAGATTTTGGTGAGTTGATACATGAACAATATCTTATGCATAGTGATGTAGAGTAGAATGGACATATACTTTGTCAGAAAGCTTCTGGTACGTGTTTACCCTTTGTATCATATCTAATGTTCTATAAATTGATATGCATACATTTTATCTTTAAACATATATATAATATATTAAAAGAGAGATTAACACTTTCATACTTTATATTTTTAACTAGATCTCTTTACCAAAAGCACTATGCTTCCTTAATGTAGGTGCAGTTTGTTTTGTTTTTTTTAATTTGAAGAAAATCTGCCTTTGATTTTACTACTCTTGGTCATAGACAGAGCTCAATGGGAATTGAAGTATTGATATTCTACAAGTAAAAGCCAAACTCTGCATCCAAAGAAACATTATTCTTTGTGTAAAGCTTAACTAATATCCCTGGTGTTTTTTACTCCTTAGTTCCTTCCATTTTTCATTCATAATCATAAAATAATTGTTGTAAATTCATAAAATTATGTGCTTTGGTGATGACAAACAAATCATGTTTGTTAATTACATGTAACAGCTACAGTTTTTTATTTTAGCCTTTGTAAGTGTTTTAGTTGTAACTAGAGAATTATCTTCATAAAAAAGTAAGATTAACAGTGCTTGGATTCATATTATTATTAATACATATTAATAATATGTATTAATATATAATTAATAATACATATCTGTAGGCACTTAGTAGAGAAAATAATAGCCATTAAAATGTAAAACTTTTTCAAATGGCTAAATATCCAGTGTATGTTTATGACATATTTGACAATCACATTAACCAGAGCACTTTGAAAAAATCTACTCCTATATATAGTATTAAGTAAAAAAAAATGAAGACTACCAAATAGTATGGATGGCAAGATTCTGATGTTAAAATACGGTAATAATTGTATCTGTTAAGTACAAATAATGAACAGAATTTTTACCAAAATGTTAACTATGATTGTCTCTGGATAATGAGCTTTTGATAAATTTTATCTTTTTAAATGACATCCCTGTTTTTCCTTGAAAATATATTATTGTCATAAAAAATGATCAAAGGAAAATATTCCTCTATTGAATTCTACAAGAATTACATGTTACAGCTACCTTAAAATGTTGTAGCAAGGACAGAATTTTTATTCTTGAAAACTAAGAATGTCACTTAAAATATTCATATATGTATTGTAGAAGGATAACTTTATCTAGGGTAAGGATTTTACCCTTTGAAAGGACAAATATATTACTTACAAGTTATTGTTATTTTACTTCCTATAACACGATTTTTGTGATGAACTGAAAAAAGGGGCTCCAACAAGTCCTCCTGGGGAAAGGAAATAATGTAGGTCCTGCTGCTGATATTAAAGATGAATTTCTCTTCTAAGGTCAGGATGAGTAATAAGCAGTTATGCCATTCAGGGTTGAGTTTAAAAATACTTGGTGTTTATGTGACCTTCCATGAGTAGTTTAGTATATTTATAAATATTTGCCATTTGTTTGCCTTTTGTCATTGACTAAGGATTGACCTGTGTCACTTGTCACTGACACCTAACACCAAAATGAATTGAAATTCTGCCTTTAGAAATAGGTTTCCTTGATAACTGTGACATTTATAAATGGGCCTTTAAAGACTGCACTTTTTCTTTACACTTTGTTTCAATTTCCTGTCACTCTCAAGTGGAGATTTTTATAATACTAAATATATCACATCTCTCCAAGATCATTTCTCTGGCTCTAAGCGTCTGGTATGCACTTCATCTCTGCAGGAATCTCTATTTACTTTCTCCCCCTTCAACTTACAACAAAGTGTATATAAAAGCACTCTCAGGACAGGATATGACATTCCTTTTTAAAAAACAACTGGAGTTATAATGAACCATTGGTTTTAACATTCAAGTTAATTAGAAGGCTTATCATGATGTAGTTTTTGAAGATAAGCCATTTTCAGAAAATGTCAGCCTCAGCCTCTTTTCTTTGTTTTGTGATAGAAGTTTAGATAGAGGCAACTATTTAATTGGTCTTGTCAGTATTTAAGCTACAGCTTACCTACAGTTCTTTTTTCTCTCCATCCTGTCTAGAATGGCTTTTATCCATCTTATTTTCTCTTTTCCTTTTGTGAAGGAATTTATGGCAACTTTAAGCTTTTCTCTGCTATGTGAATTATGTAGCTTACTGCCATCATTTTTGCACTTTCTGCTTTTTTTTTTAAACATCTTTGTAATTTTTTATAGTCTAGTATTTTTCATGAATACAGACAACTGAGGTACTCTTCACACAGTTATACAACCTTAAGAATTTTTTTCTCATGTCACAAATAAGCTTATGATCACAGTCTCCATAACAAGTCAGATTGAGGAATTAAAATATTAAAGAAAGGAAAATCCCAATTTGGGAAATTGGTCACTATTTCATTTTCAAAAACTTGACGTAAAATAAATTTGCATTTTGTCTCATGTATGTTTCAACATACTGACACTATTACTGAACAAAAATGCCAGTTTCCAAAATAACTAAACCAGTTTAACAGCATACTTCATTCAGGGTTTTAATTATACATTTTAGTCCATTCTTCAGTTTATTAGGTTCCTTTTAATATGTATAGTACAACACTATTGCCACAAGAAGATAACGTCTGGAACTCAAATGTCCATTGGGCACAACTATCGGCATTTTTCCTCTGCTGAGGTCGTGAACCCAATTAATCCTCATTGCAGAAAGGATAAAGGAAATACCAGTGATCATACACACTAAATGTTATCCAGATCTAATCTGACAGTCATTGCTGATTGAACTTGGGATATACCCTGAAGCCTAAGAAAGGAGTCTTAGGAAGCCTACAGATTTCTCTGTATTTTACTAATAGCTACTCCAAATGCTCTTGAGAATCAGCAAAAATGGAACTGTAAACACACCCGTGAGATTAATTTTTACTGCATAGACTATTACTGAGGGTGAATATCTGAAAGTATTTCATGATTTTATAGGAGAAAACACAAAATCTTTACTAAAAAAAGAAAACTTGCCTGTGTTTCTCTGACATCCTTTATATGAAATTGATAACCCATGGAATAAAATGTTAGTAAGTTCATCCTAGTAGATGGTTAATATTTTTCCTCTCCATATTTTCAGTAAAGAGGGATCCTAGTGATATGTCTAATTCCAGCCTTTCACATGGTTCTTGGATCATGTTAAACTGTCAATAAATGTTTGCTGAGCTTTATATAATTATATATTTATATATACATAATAGTTTATATATACATAATATGTATATATTTATATATACATAATAGTTGCAATTATAATTTATATATAACTATATACCTACTATTTTTGTATATTTCTTCATATTATTATGAATTTTTCATAACCATAATCTCTAGTATGACTCTCAAATCTATGTCTTTTTTTTGTGGTTTTCTTAATCTACAGTCTGTATGTTGGAATATATACTAAAACATATTACACCTAGGATTAAATTATATACTTCATACTTAACCTGTCAAAACTAAACTAAAGTGCTTTCTCACTAGAATTAGCTCATCCTACTCTATTTCAGTCTTACTTGTACAGAATCTGCCACTCATCCAAAGTGACAATGAAAAAGTCATTTTAGATGCTTCTTTTTTCTTCCCTATTCATATCTAATTATTTACCAGATCTTCTCTGTTCTAATTCCCAAATATTCCTCAAATCTCTCTGCCCCTGCATCACTTACTGAAGGTTAATCATCCCTTTCCTGGATTACTGTACCATCCTCCTAGAACCTTTTCCCATTTACAGCCTAGGCATCCTCAGCTGGTCCTCTTCACAGAAGCTCTGAATTGCTTTCTAAAATATTATATTAGCCATTACTTCACCACTCCTTAGAAGACAAAAGTAGCTTCTTTTCTTCTAGAGGATAAAATTAGAACTTTATAACACAGCCTACAGGCCCATCATAACCTGGCTCCTGTCCCTTTCTCTAGTTAATCTATAAGCATCTCAAGGTTTTCATACATCCTCAACAAGCTCCTTACATACTGCCTTTTCTCTGGTGGGCGGTCCCGGATGATGTTAACATATTGTGCAAAGGTCTTGACACTTGTACCATCTCCACTGGGCCTTCTTGTCCCCAAATTTCTATTCCAATCTCCAAATATCTTGCCTTAGTATTCCTCATCAGTCTTTGATTTTAAGCTGTATTGTGTGTAGAGTGAGATTTCAGAAAATCTATCAGAGAATCAGCGCCTGGGAGGCTAAAAGCTGAACAGACATTTCAAAATTTTCTTTGTTGGAGAAATATTAAGACTCTGGTCCAGACAGAATGGAAAGACCTTTGAGAATATTTCAGGTATTCATTTGAAAGACTACATCATAGGAGTGAGTACTATGCCTTAAGAATAAGATCAAAATTGGATATAGACATACCCTAACAAAACCCATATCCAAAGTTTAAGAGGATCAAGGAAATCCACTAATAATTTGACTGCCTGCCAAAACAGAATATGGCATTATTTAGAGAAAGTTAAATGTCAGACAATCTATTGAGGTGCTCACTTTGGCAGCACATATATTAAAATTGGAACGATACAGAGAAGATTAGAGAATCTACTGAGTATCGTTCATAATATATAGTGTAAATTAAAAAATTACTAGACAAGGAAAGAAATAGGAAAAATCAATCAGTAATCTAAAGGTAAGACAGTAAATAACAAGAGATTTAAGAGATGATTCAAATATTAAAATGAACAGGCAAAGATTTTCAAACAACTGTAACTAATATGTAAGTAATTTAGAAGATAGGCAATATGGATAAAAAGAAGTATTAACAACAGAATATTAGAATCCATACCATCCAATCCAACAAACCTTTTAGAAGTGCAAAATCCTACTTGAAATGAGGAACACTTAATTTAACACCAAATGCACCCAGCCAAAGGTAGGATTCGAGAATTTGAATGCAGTTAAATTAAGAAAAAAATCTGAACTAAAGCACAGAGAGAAAAACATGAAAATAAGAGAAAAAAGCACTAATATACTGTAGAGAATCAAATTATCTAACATGATGTAAGTGAAGTTTTAGGAAGAGAGGAGAGCAGTAATGAGACAAAAACAATACTTGAGGGAAAGTCTCAAAATCTGGTGAAAGATTTTCCCCTCGTGGGCTCACTGATTGAAAAAAGTCATCAAACGTCAAGCAGAATAAATATAAGTAAAACTTCCCCCAGATATGTTGTAGGAAAGTACTAAAAAAAATTAGACCAACAGCAGGAAGGTCAGGTGACTTCTCAATAGAAATTACAGAAACTAGAAGATAATAAAATGGAATCTTTAAAGTTATGAAAGGGGGGAAAAACAGTCTATATAGAATTCTGTACCCAGTGAACATATTTTTGAAAACTGAAGCAAAATAAAGATGCTATGAGAAGCAAAGCCTTAGACTTCATCACTAACAGACCCAAAGTATGATAAATAAATATTAAAAATAAGTCTTTTGGAAGCATGGAAATATAACAAGGAATGAACATCATTAGATACTGTAAGTATATGAGTAAATTTATAAGAGCATAGACTATTTAAAGCAATAATAATAAATACAATAAGAATAATGTGTTGGTTTATAAGTTATTTAGAAGTAAAATATATGAAAGGGGCCAAAAAAGGCAGGAGGATGCTAAATGCAATTAAAACATTATATCATTTTGTGCAATGTTTGAGATGTGGGAAAGTATTAGTTTCATATAGACTAAGTTAAACATGATTTTGTAATTCCTATTGTAAACCACCAGTAAGGCAATATTAAAAAGTATAGCAAAAAAGCTAATATAAGCAATTAAAATAATAAAAATATGATTACTATTCAATGAGATAGAAAAAGAGGCATAAAAGAACTAAGACCACATGGGACCAATAGCAAACCATCAGCAAGGTGTCAAGTAGTCCTAGGAACGGTACTTGTGGGTATTTGTGGGAGCTGGCAATATTATATTTCTTAACATGGGAGATTCACTATAGATTTCTATTTGGTATATATTTTGGTTTACAGTTTTAAAGAAAGGTAAATAACAAACAGACCATTTAGTGTATCTGGATCCACATTCATCCACAGCCACAATCATCTGGTTCCGAATAGCAAAACCCCCAATTAACGGGGGCGTGAACCTGTAGGGTGGTCCATTTCTCAATAGGCCTGCTTCCTATTAATTTATTGCCTATCCTTTATGATAGATTTTCTGGTCTCTTTCCTAAACCCTCCGCTCCAGGAAACTCATAACCCCTTGTTTTCTTCTAAACTTCTTCATGAAACCAATTACTAATAAAATGACAGCAGCCATTCCTAGGTTTGCTTGCTTCCTTACTTCAATAGTTGACTTCACTGAACACTGATGACATGGATAGAGAAACTACATCACCTACTGGTACTAATTGAGGAATAAGTGACTAGTGGTCATTTTTCTAAGCAGTTTTTTTTTTTTTTAATTCAGAGATCTTAAATCCTCACCCAAAGCGGTTGGTGGGATGGCAGAACCATATACATAAGTCAATATAGTGGTGATGATTATGCTAACAGTTGTTGACTCTTTCACTTGCCCTAGGCCACATATGGTTTGGTGGTTGGATAGAAGCAGTGCAATTCCTCAGTCCTCCCTGGAGTCCTCTGAGGTGTACAGACGTTGCCCCCATTTTATAGATGAGGAAACTAAGACCCAAAGAAGTGAAGACTGCACAGAATGTAAGTGCCTTACTTAATTAAGTAAACCAAATTACATCAGGGTAAAGGCATATAGTCTTTATCAGGGAGCTTTTTACATTGTACATATGCCATCGTAACAATATTTATACAATAAATGTACTTGCATGAAGCAATGTTACTGAAAAATTTGTTATATTAAAATATAAAATGAAAAGGCATTTTATAAGGTTATATGTTGAATAACTAATGTGATTTACATATTTGATTTTCCATATCACATGAGTGGTAAAATGAGGCTAATGATAACAACAAAAGGTAGAAGTTTGGTGTTTATGCTTTTATCTGCACATCAATTTACCTGGATGTGTTGTTTTTCATTGCAGATACTATATATTTCTCTATACAAGAATTTTGGACTTGAGATTCTGTGGCTTTTATAAAATAATTCAATGGCTCAACGGGGTAAAGTGTAGCTTAGACAGAGAGAGAGTTGCAATCTAGACTATATGTCTTCCAAGTTGAATGTCGAAAACATTTATTTTAATCATGAAATATCTCTTAGTAAAGTTTCCAAAAGGTAATTTTATGATTCATCTGGCTAAGATTTAAACCAAACTATTTGAAATATATATCGCTAACTATACATTTAATCATTTTTGGGTTATCCATATTTTCTAAGAAGACTAAATAAGATGGTATGGAGAGGCTACAACTAAAGTAATAAATATATAACTGACATTTCTACTTTCAACATAGTTTAATTTAGATAAACTTGACCTATTAGATTGAGAAAAAGAGATTATGGACTCATACTCAGTCTTGCGAAGATTTCAGATTTTAAGGGAAGAAAAAATGATATGGGGAGGATGAAATTATGAAATTAGCATATTCTTACTTCTCTTTTCCCTGAAATATGACAGAAAAGGGCAAGTTGAGTATGAATGTGTGTGTACGGGAGTGGGGAGTACTCCAGACGCCTCATCTGCTTAAAATGTGAGAGGTTAAATGTGAAGTTAGTTATCAAAGTATCAGAAATTCTGGGCCCGAGAGGGGAAGAGAGGACAAAAGTGAATTCTTGCTGGTAACTGCTGTGATAGAAACTCAGCCAGGAGTCCCCCCCTCGCCCCCTCTCACCTCCCAGCTCTAAGTGCCCCTCTGTCTGCAAGTGCACAACCTAGGTATAGGCAAGCTGATCTTTTAGTTAGAAAATAAAGTCATACCAGGTCTGGGGAAACAGAAGCTGGCCTCTCCTTCAGGAGAAGAAAATAAAAGACAAATGAAGAAGGGAGAATGCAGGCTCAGCGCCTCCATCACCACAATCTAATTTTAGAACATTTTCATCCCCCAAAGGAAGTCGTGGTCATTAGCCTCCAGACCCTGGCTGCCGGCAACTTCTAATCTACTTTCTTATCCCTATAGAGTTGCCAATTGTGGGCAATTCATGTCACTGAAATTTTGATATATATGGTCTTTGAGTCGTAATCTTTAAAAGGGAAAACTGTATAGTATTTGGATCATATCTTTATGAAACTTTTTTAAAAATAGGGCATGTCATAGGGAAATGGCTAATGTCCACTCAAAGACAAGCTTGAGGTGTTCTGGCTTCCTCATCTGGGAGACTGGTTTCCCCTGAGATGGTTGGAAGCCCAGGAATTGGGACAATCAGGAGCATTCAGGTAGTAGTAGCTTCCTTACCTGAACGCAGTTATCAGTTGGACATGAAAAATGGTAAACTCAGATATTATCAACTCAAAATAGTTAATAGAAATGAAGTTTCTAGGGATCTTATGAGCCGAAACCACTCAGTCATTAAAAATAAATTATGTACCCATCAGGTCCAAACAGAGAATTGAATGCCTCATCGTCCTGTTCAGAATTTTATAAAACTATACCTCTCATTTGGGGAGTTGATTAGATTCTATCCACAGATAACTCAAAGAAGTGACCTGCAGTTCTTCTCTTCACAGATCCTACTTTCAACACAGAATGATAAATTGGCAGTTGGGAGACTCAGGATGTGAGGTAAATATTTTATTACATATGAAAATTTGGATATTTGATCCAACTCTTTGTATTGGTAACTTACTGTGTTCTAAGTTTGTTTTATGTGAAACTAAAAACCTCTGAAAGACAGACAACAAAAGTAAAAAAATATTTATAATTGCATTTGGAACATTCTAAAGGAAATGTAAAAATAGGTTTGCAACTAAAATGTGTAAATCAAAATGTAATAATTTATTTTATAAATTGGTTCTTACAGAACTTAGACACTGTGGTAAAATTATACGACTACCAAAATTATTCCACTTGAGGATTTCAATCAAGTTTAGAAGTCTCTCATGATTCCTGATATTAATTTGATTACATGTACTGATATTTTAAAATCAGATTTTAACAATCAGGATGATTCAATAGAAAGAAACATTTATATATATTTATATGCATATATATATATATATAATTTTTGAGTTTTTTTGAAAATTGGATCCTAACCCTAGCTAAGGGTGGTAAAATATAAATAATGTTAATAGTGCCTCTAAAAGTAAAGAGTTAAATGAGATTTCTAAGCAAACCTCAAAGGTCTGGTTTTGCCTCTTCAGTTTTATTCATTAAAGCTTTTTATGGCATATGTAAAACATTATCTAAGCTATTAAGTGTGTTATGTGTTTTTAAGTGTCTAGTTCCTCCCATTGTGTCTTTTAAGGTAAGTAATACTGTGGGCACATTCTAATTGTGACATCATTTGAACCAATTTGCTAGTAATTTAATTCCAAACATTTGGATAAAAACTCAATGTAGGTAATTACTAGTGAGAGTATAAGTCGAGGACAAGGCCTTATTTTTATCTTCTCTAGTTAAGTCTTTTCACATTAGAAATAAGCATTCCTTTCCCAATTCAAACCTTTGGGTACTTAGCAAATTAATAAGATTGGGTCTCAAATCAGAAAGAAGGATTATGGAGAAATTGCTGATTTTTTGGTTAGCATTTTCGTTTTTGAGGGTTTTTAAATTTTTGGTTTGTTTTTCATTGAGATAATGGATGCTGAGTGCTGAGTCACTTCCTGGCCCTCCGTTTATGTGTCCCCATATTTCCCTTATACTTCATTCTATGTCTCAGCATAGAATGAGCAAATATAGAAGATAATACAGCTTAAGAGCAATTTTGCTGTGCTAAATTTTAACACATTGCTCAGGCAACAACTTCCATCAGGGATTGTGAAAAAGTCCAAAATCCTAGATTCACTAGTACTCAGGAAAAAACAGAAAACCCTAGAGCAGTGAAGCCCAATGGAAAAATAATGCAAAACACAATCACAAATGTAATTTCAGACATTCAGTAGTCACGTAAAGAAGTCAAAAGAAACAGGTGAAGATAATTTTTAAAATCTATTTAACCCAAGATATGCAAAATATTATCACTTTAAAATGTTGGTATAAAAATTATTGATATTTTACATTTAATTTTTCATACTAATTCTTTCAAATCAAATTTGGACTAGGCACATTTCAAGCTGGACAAGGCATTTGTTGATTTTTCATCACTAAATGTGCATGGACAAATTTTGCCACGAATGTGTTGTCTTCTTGGGAATTGTATTCTTAGAGTGAATATAGATTTTTCAGAAAGTGGAATTAATGGGGATGGAGATTGTTGGGAAACAGCTAAAGTATCTTTGAATTACTTAGAATGGCCTTTTCCCTAATTTCTTGCAGTAATAAGGTGCTTTCTCTCTTTCTAGTTGGACTCATGGGTATGAATAAAAATGGGTATATAATGACCATCTTACCTTTTTCCTGTGGCTGATCCATTCCCCTTTTAGAGTCATTGGTTAAGAAAGTTCTTTTGTAATTTCACAACCCTCGACCATCATTTAGGATTTGACCATCACAAAGCATGCATTATGTGTTAATTTGATTGCTTGAATTACAAAGGGAAGTTAGGGGATGGTGAATCCAGTCTCATTAACTTTTAGCTGCCATGATATAGAAGATCACTGAAATTTCAAAATCAACAAAAAGGCAGAACCATGCATTATAGCATCAAAAGCATGAAACATAGCACTGCATTTTTTGTTAAATTAATATATAAATGGATAAATGGAGAAAGGTTTAAGAAGTGAATATGAGAAAAAAATGTGTTTGTTTTGCTTAGGAAATGGGAGAGGGAGGAATAAATAAATCTGCAGGGACAATTGCTTCCTACAGAAGTGTCAGAGTTTTTTGTTTTTGTTTTTGTTTTTTTTAAAGGTGTAGGCTTATTTATTTATTTATTTTTGGTTGTGTTGGGTCTTCGTTTCTGTACGAGGGCTTTCTCTAGTTGCGGCAAGTGGGGGCCACTCTTCATCGCGGTGCACAGGCCTCTCACTATCGCGGCCTCTCTCGTTGCGGACCACAGGCTCCAGACGCGCAGGCTCAGTAATTGTGGCTCACGGGCCTAGTTGCTCCACGGCATGTGGGATCTTCCCAAACCAGGGCTTGAAGCCGTGTCCCCTGCATTGGCAGGCAGATTCTCAACCACTACGCCACCAGGGAAGCCCAATGTCAGAGTTTTATGAAGGTTAACGACCTCTGCTTTCTTAGTTACAAGAAACATGCAGTTAACTGGAGTTGACTTTTAGAACAGAATCTTCAAACTGGAGTACACCTACCCTTGGAGGTACCCAGACTTTCAGAACGATACCCTGGAATGAATAGTTTTAGGGAATTCTGCCAATTCTATTACTGAATTGGTCTACTGGACTTGCGGTGGGCTCCTACCCCAGGCTGAGACCCCCGTGTCTCGGCCTGGGAGGTTCTTTTTCCAATTGGATTCACACAGCCAATGATGAAATCGATCCTGAGACTGAAAGAGCTCAAGCTTTATTCAATGGCCAAAGAATGGAGAAGTGGGAACCTAGTAAGAAAATCAATTTCTTGACCCAATTTGGGTGGAGACACCAAATATATAGGACAGTCTAGGTAAAAGGGAGTGGGAGGAATACTCCTGAGTTATCCGAGAACAGGGGTGTTTGGACCCAGAACTGATGCAACACTCCTGTTCAGTTCTTGTATGTGCTTTTCTGATTGTTGTCATGGCAGTTGTCAACTCTCATGGCGCTGGTGGCTGTGTCACTTAGCATGCTAATGCATGACAATGAGTATATAATGAGGCTCAAGGTCTAAGGGAAGTCAGATCTTCCACCATCTTGTGCCTAGATGGTTTTAACCAGTTCCTGGTTTTTTTCTCTTTGCAGCTTCCTCCTGAAACTTAGATAAGATTAATTGGTTACCATTCGAGGGAGGAGCAGGAGTATAATTCTAGGGCAACAGCCTTGGTAACAATTCCATTTACACAATTTTCTTAAATTGATCTGTTTTAGATCCCACCTGGTCTTTTATAACTCCCCTTTCAAAATTGCCTTACAAGAAAAGCATAGATCTCTCAAATGTCTTAAGTATAGTGCGTTACCCTATGGGGTATAAAATTTCTTTGTATATAGCAGATAATTCAAAATGTTTCTCTTGGGGTTGAAAAAATGAATGACTTTAATAAGCAGGTGATACATCTTATCACCTTTTGTGAGACAATTGGTTTCCATTTTTTACATTTAAAAAAATTAAAGGAAGATTTAATTGAGTTTTCATCTGGTAGATAATTAAAAATAATTTTTAATTATAAATTACCATATGATCTTTTGTATATAACTTTGGAAGAATGTAAAGTATTTTATAACATTGTTACAAAAATTCCTTCCATTTTCATCAATTTAAGTGAAAAGAGCTTTTCAGTTTTTTTTATCTTTATATTTTAAAAATTATTTTTTAAAAATGGGAAGAAAACTGATGCTAAATAGCATTTCATTCAAGCAATAAGTTCTACTCATTAGTATATATAAGAACTGATTTGAAAATAAATAAAACAGGCCTTTCCGTCCTTTAATAGATGCATTTCAAATAAAATTTTCTTTTAAAAATTATTGATTAAATTTGATAATATATTAAATTTTTGATACTAATAAAACTGAAATGGTAAATCAATCCAGAAGAGATATTTAAACCTTACCTTCATAGAGAATTCTTTAAAAAATACAGATAATTCATGTACATGTTTTTGTTTCAGAAGAGGATAATAGTGTTATCAGTAGAAGACTTTAAGCATAAAATTATATTTCATGAAGACAAAATTTTGTGGAGAAAGTGTAATGGAAATATGGAGAGAGAATAAGTGATACGAAATTTCTGGCTTTTAAAGAAACTCATACACGTATATTTTTTTAAATTGATAGCTGAATCGAAATTATCTTCTATTTTAATTTTTTTTAAATTTTTTTAATTTATTTATTTATTTATTTATTTATTTATTTATTTATTTATTTATTTATTTATGGCTGTGTTGGGTCTTCGTTTCTGTGCGAGGGCTTTCTCCAGTTGCGGCAAGCGGGGGCCACTCTTCATCGCGGTGCGCGGGCCTCTCACTATCGCGGCCTCTCTTGTTGCGGACCACAGGCTCCAGACGCGCAGGCTCAGTAATTGTGGCTCACGGGCCTAGTTGCTCCGCGGCATGTGGGATCTTCCCAGACCAGGGCTCGAACCCGTGTGCCCTGCATTGGCAGGCAGATTCTCAACCACTGCGCCACCAGGGAAGCCCTTATATTCTATTTTGATTCCATTGGGCACATTTAAAATCATGATGTGCAATTTATTTTAAAGTGCCAATGTTTGCAATTTCTCAAAATTACATTATTTGCAACTCTTTAAATTATGACAAAATTTTATATGTCAAGATAAAAATACATAAGAAGATACAAAAGCTTTCAAAATATTTTAAGTGGTTAATTAAGCAAATAGTGTGGTGGACAGTGGTTTACAAGATACTCGGACTACAAAATCAGGAGTGTGCAGCTCAAAAGAGAAAAAAAACAGGATGTCAGCATCCAGAACAGCAAGGGAGAAAGTAATTTTTATGCTGAGAAAGTACATTTTAACATTAGAGGAAGTAGAAAAAAGATAACTAAATGAGTAAATGAAACCGTTCAACTCATCGAAGAATAATTGGGTGGAAATGAGGCAAAGGAAAATGAACTTAAAATTTGAAGTCAGAATTAAAATGAATTCCAGTGTTATTACAAATTAACTGTTCAACTTTGCACCATTCATAAAGCATATCTGAGGCTCAATTTTCCCAAATGAAAATGGGGAGTCTCTCTTCATAGCTTATTACAGACTGAATATGGTTATATGGTATCACTTACCCCCCAACATTCGACTTGACGAATATTTATTGAAAGAATGAAAATTCAAGTAATTCTGAACACAATATACTTTTTGTTGTTTCCTACTGGAGGCATACATATTTTTTTTTGTCAGCACCCCAATTAAAGAATCTTAATTAGGAATTGTTTGTACTAGCAATCATAAATCTATGTGGACTTCACGAAGCATCTGATCATTGGATTAATGCCCAGAAAAAAGATGGAGTATTCATCATTTCGTAGACACGAACACCTTCTCCTTGGGAAGAAAGGAATGCATTGATTATGCCAATAGTGTGTTAAATACGTGAAGTTATGTTGTTAAATTTGCTACAATCCAAATGCTTAAAATACACATTTTTTGCATCTATATGTAAATATTTAAGGTGTATTTATCTGACATTTGACTTGCCATAAGGGGATTTCAATTCATTCCCTGCGCATTAGGGATGTTAGTTAACCAATGACAGAGGGAAACAGGAAACCCATATTTTTGCAAGAGTTATAGTTAATATCGAAGAAGATAGTATGTTGTCCTATGAAACCAAAATACCAAATATGATTAAAATTTTTCTAAGTGTTGCTCAGCAGCTAAGAACAGGTCTAATCAGAGTTCTGAGCTACACAAGTATATTATTTGAAAAAAAAAAAATTTACCCTACCTATTGTACACTCCAGGCAACAGTAATTTGACTTGAGTCCTTAGCAACATTGATACCCAAAATATTGTTATTTCTTCTGCTGAGTTAACAACAAAAACAAAAAGTGTTTATTACCATCCCCTGAGACATGGTAGCATGTAATTATATTTATATAACTATTTCAAAATATTAAGCTTTGTTTTTTTAACTTTTTGGATTCTGTTGTCCTAAGTAATGCTATTCTATATTGAAATGTAATAGACAACTTTGGAAATATTAACTGAATCTCAGATAGCAGTTGTTTTCTTTCCTTCTTTTATTTATTTATTTATTTATTTATTTATTTATTTATTTATTTATTTATCATATGAGACTTTGACCTGAAACTTATGCTAATGACAAAACCAAGTAATCTTTCTGTTTGCTCAAAGTCATTATCTGTACTGAACTCCAGAAATATGTCAAAGGAGAACATGCTTTTGTCTGACAACTCAAGACCTTTCGTGCATTCTTAAGTGAGAGTTAAAGATACAGAGGCAAAAATGTGTTAAATTAGCTAATCAGATCATCAAAACTAGACTTTTCGCTTTATATTTTTATGAGAAAAAATTTCAGTTCTTTTTACTGTACAAAGTCAGATAGTTCACCAAAAATGACAAAACAGTGGTTTACTTTAAATTATTTTTCATAAATGCTATAAGAAATTCAGCTTAAATCATGAAGAATTAAAGATAAAATATGGTCAAAATGTTTAGTTTATATTGTGAGAAACAAAAATCAGTGTTCTGTTTATATTTACTTATTGTTCAGGTGACCCAAAATACTTCAAAGTAGACTTTTCACAGTGTGACATAAATTTTATTAGTTTTAAACATGAAATTAGAGTTTCATAATAGCCTAATAGTCACAAAAGTAACACCAGTACCCTCATTAGTTTTTATCCTCTTTATAGCTAGTTCTTACCATCTTTTCCCAACAAAGTACTCAAGTACTTTCAAGTTTTTTTTCTAAGTATTTTCTCTGTTTATGGACTTATACTCAGTAATAGTTTTTAAAACCAAATAGCCAAAGCAAGCACTAAAAATTCATCTCAAGTGACATATTAATGATTAATGGTGTAAAAGTTAACATTTGTGGTGTCTTATGTACATATAAATGCTAAAAGTATTTTATTAGCATGTGATAAACACTCAAATATTAAGCAGCTATTGCTAAACTATTATGCAAACTATTAATAATGTATTAGTAGCTAAATACTATTACTTTTTAAAAATTAATTACTGGAACATGGTGTCATATTATAATGGTAATACATTTCTATGTGAGCAGACTCAATTGAATGAGAATTTCCTGAGATTCAAGCATGCATGAAACTGGATAAGCTAAGAAACTGGGCAAGTAATGAAGCTCCAAATTACTTTTTCAATTTCTAAAGCCAGTTCTAGGCAAACTGCCACTGGGTGGGTAACTCTCTTGAATGGTGATGCAGGCTAGTTACACAAAGATTGTTTGATGGCAATTATTGTTCATGTTAGTAGGTATCAATCAGCAATATCTTGTTAATTTCATTTTAGAGAGAGAATTGACTTCTTGCAAAACTAGCAAAGTTTTTAACTGGCCTTGGTCTTTCTACTGACTGCTCCCAATTAAGAAACCATGTTGAAGCGATTTTCATGATACACTTTTTCATTCTATGGGGGGAAAAATGAAAACTTTGTATTTCCTTCTGTTTGCGAAAAGGTTGACCAAGGCACTATACTGCTTGGTAAGTCACTTTATTCAGAGCAATTCACTCTATTCCCCTTTTCTTATCAATAAATAATTTGTGTTAAATAATTTTCTTAAAAACTCTCCTTGATTGTTATCAAAGTTTAAAATAACAAAAACCTCTCTTTTGTGCCATTTTTAAATTTTTTTAAAATTAAATTTTGATCATACAGAAATTTTGAAATAATTTTACAGTATACACCCATATGTAATAGCAACAGATTCTACCATTAACATACATGGTACACATTTGGTGATTTAGCACATATTAATCCACCTTATTTTTGATGCAATAAAAGTACCTTGGAGAAATCAAAACACTTCCAGCAAATACATCAGTATTCATAATACAAGCTCGGATTCAGTATTGTTTAGATTTATTTCTTTGATGAAAATTTTTTGTACAATGAAATGCATAAATCTAAAAGTGTGAGTTTGCCTAATTTTGACAAATGCATATATCTTTGTTATCAAAATATAAGACAGTATAATCATCTAAGATAGTTTTGATTTATCCCAGTACATCACCACTGCAAGGTAATCAATTAGGATCAATTCTGGTAAACTGAAAAATTAAAAGTTGGAGAGATGTCATTCACAATAACAGACGAAATGAGTAGAGATTTAATGACGTTTATTAGCCTCTCAATCCTTGGACTGATCAGAAGAACGTTCTCTGTGAAAAACAACAATATGCCAGAGACACTTTTATTCTGCATTACTAATACTCATTTCGCAATTGATTTCTTTTATATTATGCAAGAAACATAACCTTGGGAAATCATTCTTAAATGGTAATATTATGCCATCTACCTAAACATATTTGCTACATTATAGTCCATAGACAAATCTTTACAGTAGGGTTGAGAACAGATTTTATTACTGTAGTGAATGGTTTCTGGACCAGAAAACATGTACCTTGCTTTTAAATGTTTTACAATGTTCTCTTTCTTGCTCCTACAGCTAGGGTTTGCTCATATGTTTCTTAAAATGCTGTTCCCTTTATTGACTCAAAGATTACTTTCAGATGTCACCTACACTACTTAACCGTATATCATAATGCCCATTAAACTATGCGCCTATGAATGCATGGAAATAATACTAAATAATGCTGGGCACAGAGGCTTAGTGCATCCATGCATCAGGATAAGCAATAAAATGCTTTACTGACTAGAGATGTGGTACTTTAACACAGGGTTACAAAAGGTCCCCAGGACTCTCTGTAAGAGAATATATCAAATGATATCATCGGCTGTTATTCCCATGTAAACTAACAAAACGGGAGCTGTATCTAAACTATATCAATCCATCACCTAGAGAGAATCACTTGAGTTTAAGAATTTGCTAAGACCCTCATTGTTCATTCTGTCTTTCTCAAGGAGTGACACAGCTGGGTGCAGGGCATAACTGCACATATAGGGTAACTATTATAAACTGCTAGAGCATAATTATTTGGTTTATAGCATGAGAACTTTCCATTCAGCTGCCATTACAGAATAGAGAAGTGCAGAGTAGTACCATCAAAATCAACACAGACCTGGTGAATATGCCGTACATAATATTTGAGCGTTAAACACTAGCCAAAGTATTGTTTTCTAATTCTATGTAGCATTGTCTTTTTTTTTTTTTGTAGCATTGCATTAATAATAACAGTCAGTATTGCAAAACAGGTGAAAATCTGTACAATTAAATCATGTTGTCTAAATTAAGAGATTCTACCTGCATTTGAATATTTATCAGCCCCCATGTTCACAAAGACTCCTTCAAACATACTCTAAATATTTTACCTTAATTTGAGGGACAAAATTGGGAAATATCACCCACAATTTTACAGTAATTCTTCATAAATAACAGATCCTTTCTTAGCTGTGAGTATTAGTGGATGGTGGTTAATATAGGCAAAGTTGTAAAGATAAATTTAAAGCCATTAATTATTGAAATTGTTACTTTGGTAGTCATTCAGGCACTGCAGGCACGTGGTAGAATTCTCCTTTCCCACTACTTGAAGTTAACGTGATCATAGGATTTACTTTGGTCATTGGATTGAGAGCAGAGGGCCTCCAGACAGAGGTCTGAAGATCCAGGGAGGGTCTTTCCAATGTCTTCTTACTGCCGTGGTGCCTTGTCGTGGTTGAGACGTGGTTCTTCCATTATTCGGGGCTCTGCAGGGAGGCACGGAGTAGAATGGAGACCCCAAGCAACCCAATAAGTGTATAAAGCACCAGCAAGAGATAAGTCATTATTGTTTGTTCTTACAGCTAGACTCTCCTGACGGGTACCGCTAATGGGTGCTGCTGTAACAAAGCATTATAAATGTGTCATTGTCTTAATGGTTGATTGGAAAACAGGAAAGAAACAGATTTTGCAGGATGGAATGCTGTCGATCCCCATTATACGGTGGCAAAGAATTTGGTAAACTTTTGCCTCTCTTAACTTGAGAAAAACACCATTTTCCTAAAGAATTGATAGCTCTAGGGAAAGAGATTGCAAAAGTAGAGTGTTAACTCTGTGTTTATTAAAAAGCTGAATTTGGAAAATGTGGTATAAAAAAATAGGCAATCTAAGAAAGAAGCAGGAATAACAGCAGGAATAAAAGAGAATAAAGTACAGAAGTCTGGAGACTTGCAGGATTAGAAAGGGAAAGTATTCCTCAATCCCAAATGATAAATGATAAAATGAAAAGTTACTTGAGAGTCAAGACCAATTGGAACTCAGCCTTGTGGCAACTATCAAATCAATGCTGTGGTCATCACAACCATTGTTAAAAAATGTAAATAAATTAAGATAATTAAGATGCCTCAAAGCAGAGACATTTATGGTAGTGGCACTCAGTAAATCCTTTGAATTTAAGAAGTGGTTTGGAGAAAGACTCAATATAGGACTCCTAAATCTCCATCTCATAAAGTTAAGGTAACTACAGTTAAGTTGTGATAAAGGGAATGGGGTTATTAATGTAATATGTGTAGCATATCTAAGAGTTGTCTAGAAATAGCTTTGGATATAGCTTTTAGCTCTGGGAGATCCACAGAATAAAATAGCTAAGAAGCCAAGTAAGTTTTAATAGAACTGTCCTATTCAATAAGTACATAAGGAAATAAACTCATAAGCCATAACCCATAAGGCATAAGAACGTCTAAGACTTTGAACCTCCAAAATTTAATGGTAAGGAAGTAGTCTGAGGAAAGGAATTACCTCAAGGGGAAAAAAAAAATTCTCTAATCCTCATAACCTGCAGACAAGGAGAGTAGTGGAAAATGAAGCATCTCCGAGTAGATGAAGAGTCAGGGAACAGGGATAGTATGACTGGAGAGTCCCATTCAGATAAAAGACTTGTGGCTTAATTAAGAAATATTATCCACCACCAAAGTCAGGGACCATCCCAACAATGCCCAAAAGGATGTTAGAATCTCTCTGATCTCCCAGACCACATCTTTCCCAGTGGGAGTGTTTACTGTGGTTGCACCTGCCCCAGGCCCATCATGTTTTTATTGGATATGTAGGGCATCTACTTTTTCTTTATAGTTCATGGTTTCTGAATAGAAGGAGCCTCGTGCTAAGTGAACGATGAAAATATCAGTCATCACTCAAGTCCTTGAACTTTGAGGTGGACCCAGTGACTGAGTGGCATTTGACGTTTATCTGTCATGAAGAGGGAGTGGGCAGATTTAGGATGTAGGAAAGAGAATACACTGAATATCTTGCAACAAGAAAGTCAGACTGTCTAGTCATTAGTGACTAGACACCTAATGTTCCAGTTTTGCTCCTGGACCTTCTCCACCACCTTAAAATTAAGTGAGATCATTTGAATTGTCAATTAACATGAAAAGGCTTGACATTTTAAATGTGCCTCTTTTTAAATGTGCCTCTTAAAAATGCTGTTTTAAGATTTAAAAATAACAGATTAACTTTTAATCTAAGATGTTAATGGTATTTCTTTATTTTCTTAATAAAAAACAAGATCTAATTCACCCCTGTGAATATTTGCTGATTGGATTAAGCCATCATTTTTCCACGAATAATTGAAGCCCATACACATAAAAACACATGCTGTGTCTACACATATATTGACTAAAGTGAGTAATAAAAATGAAATATAAAATGTATTCAGAAGCATACAAATACTCCATTCTTGGCTATTAGTATAACATTTATTGTCTGGATAAAACCAAAATCAAGTCTCTCTGTCACTGAGAACATGTAGATAATGTAGTTTACATGGTAGTTAACTGTATAGACATTGAAAGAAGACTACATTACTAGATTTGAATCCTAGTTTTGCTATTACTGACTCTGTGACATTTCTAAGTCAATTATTTTCTCAAAGTTTCCATTTTCTCATCTATAAAATGGGAGTTATGATAATTAGTACTTAAGCTGTGAAGTTGTAAAAACTCAGTGTGGTAATACACTTAGGTACTTAGTAACATTCCCGGCATAAAATAAATTCTCAATAAATTTTATCCATTATATTTCAAAAGTGACATTCATAAAAAATTTTATATACCAGCAGAATGATAACAGTATGAAAATCTTACTGGCTAAGAAGGATAAGAGTATATAAAATGGAAAGAACAATGAAAAAAACGCAAATAAAGACGATTTCATGCTTCACGAGTGACAGTATAGAAACTATTCTGAATAGTTCACTATCTTAAGCTATTTATTCACATTTTCTAGGGCCTCTCTCCTTCCCACAAACACATTAATCTAAAATTTATCTATATTTTTTTTTTTATAAATTTATTTATTTTATTTATTTTTGGCTGCATTGGGTCTTCATTGTTGCGCGCGGGCTTTCTCTAGTTGCGGCGCGCGGGGGCTCCTCTTTGTTGCAGTGCGCGGGCTTCTCATTGCGGAGGCTTCTCTTGTTGTGGAGCACGGGCTCTAGGCGCGCGGGCTCAGTAGTTGTGGCACACGGGCTTAGCTGCTCCGCAGCATGTGGGATCTTTCCAGACCAGGGCTCGAACCCATGTCCCTTGCATCGGTAGGCGGATTCCCAACCACAGCACCACCAGGGAAGTCCCTATCTATATTTTAAATTAATTTTTCTACAATTTTCCACCATCTCTCTCCAGATTTACTTCCTATATCACCTCCTATTCTCAGGCACCATCATATTCCCCCATCAAATTTGATTGCATTTATTTGTAACTGTTAATCTCCCTGATCCCAGGCTAAAATGTCAGTTTCCGAACAAAAGCCATTATGCAGAAGAAGTGGAAATGAATGTGTATAACTGATATTTTAAACTCTCTAACTCAAGTGAATATGTAAAATTTTGTTACTTTATCAGTTTTAAAAGTTTCTCCCACCTTTTGGGAATGAGAATGTGTTTAAGATTCTGGGTTTTAAGAAGTGCCAGAATTTCCAAAAAAATCTGAATTCAGGGACGTGAAATGCATGACATGAAGAGTGCTAGGAATTCCAGTGAATCTATGTTCAAGGATGTGAAATCCACTGCCAGCCTACAGCAGGATTTGCCAAGTAAGTCCTTCCCTGGCCTGATGAATTTTCACCCAGACTTCAGCAGACTTAACACAGGAAGCAGGATCAACTGAATAGAATTTGCCATTGCTGTGTTAGCCAGAATATGCCATCTCTCTTCATTTTTCATGTTTTCATAGTTCTCACTTAAAAAACAGTAATAATTTATACTGAATGACAATAAAATTGTTTGCAGATCGGACAATTAATTGTAATTTTGGTAGATTTTATTGATGGCCAATTTGAAACACATATGTGGAAATAATTTATTATGGGTATACAGGACAGTCATTAAAATATGTTTATAGTTAACAAGATTTGTAGGATAGAGAAAGGTAAAGCATTGTTTATGTGAGAATTTTTCTGTGGAATAGAGTTATGATTGTCTCCCTTCATAAATAAGTGATAAAACAATCCACTAATGAGTATTTTGGTTTAAGATGTACAATTAACTGGAGATAAATATGTCCTGGTCTGCAACACTGGCCAGAAAAAATGATTTGGTTTATATTATTGTCTGACTCTAATTACTAAGGGAGATCATTCATTTGGATCAATCTCCCCAAATGGATTTGAGGAAGAAAAGAACCTTTGAGAAGTTGTCACTATTCTTGGGGTTCTAGCCTTGGAGGAAATGAACCACATGGAGCCTGAGTGGTGGCTGGGACATGATGGTGTGGAGGTGGTAAGAGTTCACCAGCAGAGCAGCTGCAATAAAAATTGAGGTCTAGATCATGCTGTGAAATCATCAAGGATCTGATGATATTCCGAGGTGAAATAACTTGCCTAAGGTGGCAGAGCTAAGAAGTATCAGAGAAGAGACATGAGCTTGCAGGGGTGTAACTAGAGGCAGTCTGGACTTGGAGATAACCATGAAATATCACTTCTTGACAGTGAGAATATCCTGCCTCACTTACAGATCCAACAGGTAATTAATGATACTTCTTTCTTTAAAATGTTTGTCTTCCCCTCTCTTACATTGGCCAATGAATAGCCTAAATTTACTATTTAAAGAACAGTAAATGATAAAAAATAATAGTAAAAAGAAATTGGGACAAAGTGGGCTCAAATTGGTCAGTGCCAACAGGTGGCTTAGGGAAAACTGAAATAAGCTGGCTCAGAAAGTATTCTACAAGAAAGGATAAAATGCTATTCAATTCTTTCACCAATATTACTGCCACTGTTCCATTTTAAAAATATATACTCTAAACATTTTTTCCTTTTAATCTACTATACAAGGCCACATGCAAACTACAAAAGAAAATACCTTCCATATAGCAATAAGCAGGCACTTAGAAACTCAGTGAAAGATCATACAGTTTCCTAGTGGACAGAGTGCTTAACTCCATTAGTGCCATAGGCTGATTAAATCACCCACATTACATTTCAACCGTGTTTCAGCCAATTAAGCCAGTTCAATTCATCTCTGCTTTCTGGGGTCATAAAGACATTAGAAACAAATGTACGATCCAGCTTGTTAATGAAATGGCTTGTAGAGTTGTTTTAAAATCAGGGTGGCTAAATTAATAATAAAAAGAAAGTTTAAAATGATCTGAAACAAGTAATTTTTTAAAATACTTAAAGCCACCATGATATGGCCTTAATTACATTCAGAAAATGCTTTTTCCTTTCTTTCTCTGAGCAGACTTAGAAAGCAGTGAACTGAGCAAACCAACCAACTGGAACAGAGGAAGAAATAAGCTGAATTCATTTTCAGTCAGGTGACCACATTGTGGAACTATCTTCTTATAGTGTTCAGTTCCCCTGAATGATAATTCCACCAGGCAGCACACAGGAGAGGGTAGATTTGAGCCCTGAAGCAAAATGAATCTAGTAAATGCAGTTTAGCCAATTAGGGTGCAATTTCTAGAACTATACATATATTGCTTCTGATATCCATGCCTGATTCATCAAGCTCACCACCAAGCACCGTCTATCATCAGACCGTTGACCAAAGTGCAAACAAAGAACTGACCAGCATGGGTTAAAGAAATTTATGTAAATTGACAGCAGCAAATGCTACATGAGTAAATTTCTATTTCATTATGCTGAAAAAAACCATGAGTTTTTATTGTTCATGATACAGATTATAAAGGGTTTAAAGATACCTTATACTGAAGGAGCTAGAATTTGACTAATTTTTAATCAGAAAAATGATCATGCAAAATATATATTTCTACAATGAACTCACTATCAGAAATTTGAATATAGTTAAGTCTGGGGTCAATCATTAGAGCATCTTTCACTTATCATAAATAACCTTTGGATTCAAGACTCCTCTTTGATGGTCTTAAAATCAATTTCTCTAGTAATTGGTTACAGTATGACTCTGTTTAAAAGAGACACTCATGTTAATAGTGGCTTACATAAAATAAGATTTGCTGTTGTTTAATTTCTTCACTTTTTTCATCTAATGCTCCACAGATAGCAGATGCAGGGCTAGCATGATGGCTCTGTTTGAAAAATTCATCCAAAGACCAGTCATTGTCTATCTTACTGCTCCATCTTTTCTATGTTGTTTAACTTCAAGCCATTGTTCAATATGGTAAACCACACCAATCCTGCATTTTGGCCAGCAGAAAGGTGAAAAGGGAAAAGGAGAAGAAACCCTCTACATTTAAGAACACAGTTCAGAAGATGTATATTTCATTTGCATTTATATGTCATTTTCATAATTTAGCCATATGGAAATACGTGGCTGCTAACGTGGATGGATGATGTTGCACTGTTCTGGCCAGATCTATGGTTAGCTTACACTCCTATTACCATGGAAAAAAGGGAGGATATATACTGGGAGACCGCTAGCAGACTCCATTATGGATGTGGAATATATAATCACCTTAAATAGATAAGAAACAAGAAAAGATGTTCCAGGAAGTCAGAGAAGGAAGATTGCACATAGTACAGTGTGTGGGGTCTTTATTCCTATCTAGTCTCTAGTAATGAGGTGTTGAAAAGTGCATCTTCTGATAAAGCCGCAATCTGCAGTGCTCCATAGACTAACCACCAACAAATGCAAACTGACACCTCTGAAATGGATTAGTGTGCATATCAACAATCTCCTAATGGCTTTCATCCTTTCTATCACATTTGACCTTGCCTTTTGGAGGCATTTGATAAATGATTAATTATTCATTCTAGAACTTGATCCTTGAACAACTAAGCTACTTCCCGGAAGCAAATATGGCTGTGTATTAGAGCATCAGAATCAATCAATTATTCATTGATTGTATGCCTTGTGTTTGCCTAGTGTGTGCCAATCTCCCAGTTACGCAGTCTGTGAGATACAAAAATAATGGAATCCATGGTCTCTGACCTCAAAGGACTTACAATTAGAATGAAACAAATACTAAACAGGATGTGCAGGCTGGGGTTGTTATGATTGACTATTTTAGTGTCTATCTTCAGGGTCTTCCATTCAGTGCTGTGAGTCTGGGCCAAACTACGACCTATCCCCAGAGTAGTTGGGAAGAAAAGAGGATTCAAAACAAACAAACAAAATATGCAAATGAACAACAACAAAAATTTGGTAGTAATGAGGGAAAAGGAAAAACACCACATATCCAAATTTTATATTAAAATTTTAATATACTATTGTCACCATACAGAAAGAAGGGAAGAAGCAAATACACCACTCAGATGTTAGTACCTCAGTGGGTTACTGACAGAAAGGAGGAAGAAAAAAAAATGAGTAATCACATGGCAGAAGTGGAAGAGGAAAGAAAATGGAATAAGGGAAATGAATGTGCAAAGAGTTATATCTCAGAGAGGAGAACAGTGTTGAGACCCAGGACAGTCGGTCAAAGAGTCAGTTGTAAATCAGGGCTATGAAGGGGAGAAAAGCCCATGTTTGGACTGTCTGAATTTAGTAAGTTTTGACCCAAGGGAAGGTTCATTCTCAATGCCTGAGATTGGTAGGACTTCCATAGGTCCTATCAGGATCCTCCTTATTTCCATGTCCTTTGAAGTTACAGGTGTTCTTTTACACATTTTTACATGGAACAATTATGTTCACATATCTTGGTTTCTTGAGGAAATACCAGGAGTCTATTTTTGAAAACTAGTTTTCTCTGTTGTCAAGGATCAACAGCTGATCCCACCGTGATATAATAATACCATGCCACGAAGGAAGAAAGGGCAATTCTGTAAGGGGTAGGTTTAGTGGGGACTTTATCACTTGTCCTTGGCAACTTCTGAATTTCTCCCTTTATGGGTTGCTTCATATGTGATATATTTGGGAGGATTCCTGGTAGAGCTATCACACCAGTGAGTTTAAGATGAAGGTTGTTAGACCACATGCTGGGTGTTGTGTGATGGTTGAGGACCATGTTTGGAGGCAGATGTAACAGTTATCACAGAGACAGCGTTGGTCATTTGAAAGAGAAGAGCACTTGGTGGGCGATAATGAGGAAGACAGACATTAAACAAGACAGAGGTGGTTAAGAATTTCACTGCAAAATTAGCTTAACAATTTCTCAGTCTCTACCAAATTCCAAGGTTTTTTGACCTATTTTCTGCAAAGTCCTAAGAGAGCTGTTTTGGTCCTCCTTCAGTATGTTAATTATGCTGCTCAAAGGCAAAGTGACAGAGAGATACAAAAATTTAAGAATTCTCGCTTAGGGTTAAGTTCACCCAATAAATTATTTTTTTATTGATAGGTCCTTCAAATTTTAACATTTCCCTTGAAGACTTTTGAAAAATATTTGGTCTCATTTTAAATGTTTAGTTAATTAAACGCATTATATATTTCTAAACTGTACTAACACTTTAACATTTACAGTATTGAACTACACTAAATCGGAATACAAAACCTTCTGGGACACTAAATATTTTTAAGTGATAACATGTAAAAGATGTGTTTCACTTATTAAAGAGGGAACAGCAAGATGATGAAATTGGTTCAATAATTATAGGACTCATACAAAAAGAAACGTACAATCTAAATAAGTCTTTATCTTTTAAAGAAATTGAATTGATAATTAATAACCTTGCAAAAGAGAGAACACCAGGCCTTTATGGGTTCACTAGTGAATTCTACCAAACAGTCAATGAAGAAATTATACCAATTTTCTACAATCTCTTTCAGAAGATAAAAGCAGAGGGAATACTTCCAGATTCATTCTATGAGGTCAGCATTACCATAATATCAAACCAGATAAAGATATTTCAAGAAAATAAAACCACAGACCAATATTTCTCATGAACATAGATGCAAAAATTGTCAACAAAATATTAGCAAATCAAATCCAACAAAATATAAAAAGAATTATACTCCATAACCAAGTGGGATTTATCACAGACCTGCAAAGTTGGTTCAACATTCAAAAATATGTTAATGTAATCCATCACATCAACAGAATAAGAACAATTACATGATCTATCAATCAATACAGAGAAGCATTTGAAAAAATCCAACACTCATTCATGATAAAAACTTTCAGTAAACTAAAAATAAAAATGAACTTTTCAACGTGATAAAGAATATATTCAAGAAACCTACGGCTTACATGATACTTAATGGTAAAAAAACTCAAAGCTTCCCCACTAAAATAAGGAACAAGATAAGGACGTCCCCTCTTACCACTGCCCTTCAACATTGTACTGAATACACCAGGTAATGCAAAAAGTCAAGAAAAGGAAATTTTAAAATTACAGAGTAGGAAAGAAGAAATAAAACTATCTTTTTTTGCACAGATGATATGTTCATTTCTGCAGAAAATCTGAAAGAATCAATAGAAAAATTTGTAGATATAAGATTAATATACAAAAGTCAATCACGTTCCTATATACTATCAATGAATAAGTCAAATTTGAAATTAAAAACACAATACCATTTACATTAGCACTCAAAAAATTAAATATTTAGGTGTAAATCTAACAAAATATGTATAAGGCTTGTTTGAGAAAAACCATAAAACTATAATAAAAATATCAAAAAGGAGATAAATAAATGGAGACATATTATGTGTTCATGGAAAAGAAGGCCAAATATTGTCAAAATGTCAGTTCTTCCTAACTTGATCTATAGATTCAATGCAATCCCAATCAAAATCCCTGCAAGTTATTTTTTAGATATAGATAAACTGCTTCTAAACTTTATATGGAGAGGCAAAAGACCCAGAACAACCAACACAATATTAAGAAAGAAGAACAAAAGAGCTGATACTACCTGACTTCAGCTAAATATAAAGCTATAGTAATTAAGACAATGAGGTATTGGTGAAAGACTTGACAAAAAACAATTAAACAGAATAGAGAGGCCAGAAATAGACCCACATAAATACAGACAACTGATCTTTGACAAAGGAGCAAAGGGAATACAATGGAGCAAAGATGGTCTTTTAAACAAATGGTGCTGGAATAACTATATCCACATACAAAAAATTCAGTCTAAACATAGATCTTACACCCATCACAAAACCTGATTCAAAATGTATCACAGACCTAAATGTAAAATGCAAAAATATAACTCGTACAATATGACCCAGTAGAAAATCTAGATAACCTTCGATTTGGTGATGACTTTTTGTATGCAACCCCAAAGGAACAGTTCATGAAAGAAAGAATTGAGAAGCTGGACTGTATTAAAATTAAAATAAAATATTTCTGCTCTGCAAAAGACACTATCAAGAGAATGAAAAAATAAGCCACATAGTGGGAGAAAATATTTGCAAAAGATGTATCTGATAAAGCACTGTAATCCAAAATATACAAAGAAATCTTAAAACTCAACAATAAGAAAATAAACAGCTCAACTAAAAAGTGGGTCAAAGACCTTAACAGACATATCACTAAAAAGATATACAGATGGTAAATAAGCACATGAAAAGATATTCCCTATCTTTTCATGTGTCATCAGGGAATGGCAGATGAAAACAACAATGATATATCACTGCACACCTATTAGAAGAGCCAAAATCAGAACACCAAGTGCTGACAAGGATGTAGAGCACAGAAACTGTCACTCATGGCTGATGAGAATGCAAAATGGTACAACCACTTTGGAAGACAGTTTGGTGATTTCTTTAAACTAAACAAACTCTTACCATACAGTTCAGCAATGACACTCCTTGGTATTTACCCACATGAATTGAAAACTTATGACCTCATGAAAACCTGCACAGAGATGTTTATAGCAGCTTTATTCATAATTGCCAAAACTTGGAAGCAACCAGGATACCCTCTAGTAGGTGAATGGATAAATAAGCTGTGGTACATTCAGACAACATAATATTATTTAGTGCTAAAAAGAAATGAGCTACCAAGCCAAGAAAAGACATGGAGGAAACTTAAGTACGTATTACAAAATTTAAAAAGCCAATCTGTAAAGGCTTCATACTCTGATTCCAACTATATGACATTTTGGAAAAGGCAAAACTATGGGAACAGTGAAAGATGAGTGGTTGCCTGGGATGGGGGAGGAGGGAATGAATAGACAGCACAGAGTATTTTTAGAGCAGTGAAACTACT
Organism: Balaenoptera ricei; assembly: GCF_028023285.1. Classification (NCBI taxonomy): domain Eukaryota; kingdom Metazoa; phylum Chordata; class Mammalia; order Artiodactyla; family Balaenopteridae; genus Balaenoptera; species Balaenoptera ricei. The sequence continues at coordinate 2,969,716 of NC_082659.1, read as the reverse complement.
CTATATGGTACTATAATGGTGGATACATGTTACTGTAAATTTGTCCAGACCCACAGACCCTACTGTAAATTTGTACAACCCACAGTTGTACAAAATCAACAGTGAGCCGTAATGTAAACTATAGACTTTGGTTGGATGTCTCAATGTAGGTTTATCAGTTGTAGTAAATACACCATTCTGGTGGGGGCTGATGACATCAGGGGAGACTCTGCATATGTGGGGAGAAGGGGAATACGGGAAACCTCTGTGCCTTCCACTCAATTTTGCTGTGAACCTAAAACTGCTCTAAAAAATAGTCTATTTAAAAAGAAGCAAAGGAGATACAGAAGTATATAGAATCACTGCAAGGAAGAAAACTGGAAAGACTGTGAAACTACGTACAAAACTGATTAATACACTGTAGGGCAATGCAAATATAACTCTGTGTTTGATCTTTTCTCTTGCACAGAAATCATTTGCATATCTGTAGAACAAAATCACATTGCTCTCAGACAAAAATCTATTGCACTGCTATATATTGTCAACAAGTTAACCTCTAGCTTTACAGAGTTGTAAAACGTATTAATCAACAGTGACTAATAGTAAAACAAACATACATACCTACAGAGAATGAGATAATATTTAGATTGGCTTGTTCGGCATCAGCACAAAATGACAGTCATCTTTTGCTTATTTCCAAGTTTCCAATTTTTTTTAATAGTGTACCACTTCCAATGATTTAAAATAATCTCCAAATTTTTTTATTACAAAAATGCCACAAAAATTGTGTTTTCACCCTATTTATTTATATATGATCTGCATCTTATATATACATATATATAAGATGCTAGTTGATATACCCTGTAGTGTGGTCAGCAAATCAAAAGTCATACAGTGATGAATAACTACTAAGAACATAAAGGTAATTTCCATTAAAAGATTTTAAAAGGAACCTAGGATTGTATTTTTAATATGCTTTATCACTCCTTGAGTTAATATTATTATCATTGTTATTACTTGCTCTTAATATTATGAAGTGAAAGAAGCCGATCTGTAAAGACTTCATACTATACATGATTCCCATGGTAGGCTACCGAACATTTCAGTTTGCTTAGGATACTAAATCTCAGATATTCATTTCTGTTTCATCTGCAGTATCAATAAATATGGTTACACTGCCTCTCCAAAATCTGCTAAGTAACTTACGGATGGGAAGAGACTTATTACCTGTAAAGGGACACTGTTAGTTACAGAACTGTTATCAAATGACTTTCCTAGGAGGGCTTCCTAGGTATCGTTTTCAGAAAAAATATGCAACCCCCATTGTTTTTTAACGGTGCACCAACTATACCTCTTTAGATAAAATTTATTTTCAAATATGACACCCCAGAAAATGTAAACACTGTTTCTGTTTGAGTAGTTGATTTGTTAAACTGTATCCTGGTTTTTAAAAATGACTGATTTTTGTTAAATAAATACTTTTACTGCCATTAAAAGTAAAAAATATTTAGTAGAAGTGTTTGTTCCTGAACCCTGCATGACTAAATTAAAGATGACATACAGGTAAAAAGGGAAAAAATATCTTCTTTAAATATATATCAGTGGAAAAAAAGAGAACTTTCAAAATAATATCAACAATATTCCAAACAAATAACCATAATTAACTGTTCTTCATCATTTCATTCATTCTTACTTAATTGATATTTGTTCCAATAGATATTGTCTCCTGTCAGCTTTCATAAAATCTTGTACATCTCCATAAAAATGTCCCGAAATTGCTGACTCAGTACCCTAGCAGATTCAGACATTTGTCTATGTGATATCAGCTTAGAAGTCTGTACTATTAGTCTTTCCTTGAAGTACCAGTACTAAAGACTAACTGGCATAGCTCTGTTTATGAAGCTCAGACTGGCCCTCCTTGTGGTAGAATACATTTCTAGTTTGTCAATTTTAGCAGAGCTGGAGACCATGAGAGATCAGAAAGCCACCTACAGATGACAAGACTGGATGGTTGTCTAATTTACTACACTAACAAAAAATATTAAGAGTGGAGGGGAATAAAAATACTCTCTCATAAGTACAATAAATAGCTGGCTCAAAAAAGACTTCATTAGTATTTCCCCTGAAGGTACATAAGACACATTCCACGAGCAGCAAGGGAACTCCTCTAAAAGTACACAATCTCTGTAACTTACTCGTATTAATAACAATTTACCTGAGAAAAAGGTACCTAAGGAAGGATGAATTTCCCTTTTATTACTCTTTTCAGGAAGCCAATACATTTTTGAGCTAAGTAGGAAATATGGAGCATACCAAAAAAATTATTTCCAGCATTCTACTTTTTTATATAAAATACTGACCACCTGGAAATCTTAAAGTTAGTTTAGATGGAAAAGACAGCTTACTTTTTTTTTTTTTAATTGAGAGATTAATCTCAGGAAGACAAAATCACACGAGTTGTCAAAGATAGTACTTAATGTGATTAACAGAGTAAGTTCTTGAAAACAATGAAAGTTGTAACTTGCTGCCTATAATTCAGAGTGACAGAGTTTATTTAAAAATATAAATATAAGAGAGTAGCACAATCATAAGGAATCTCAGTTCTTTCAAAAGTGAGGAAATTTTAATTGATTGATTGTTTATTTTAAATAATCAAGGGTATAAAAAAGTCAGTACCAAGTGTAGAAAATTACTCTGGTGAGATACAAAATCTCTATCAACCGGAAACCTTACAGAAAGGGGGAAGAATAAATTTTACTACCTCTTGTTATAAGCAGACTAGATATTGTAAGATAATTTATCATTTTAATGGAGAAAATGAAATTTTAATTTTACATTATTATGATTTGTTACATTAATTATCCATATACTTTTTTAAGTGAACAAAGTTGTCGAAATTGAGCAAATTTGCTAAAATTTTAGCCCAATCTATTAGGTCTTTTCAGACTCTTTATTTGTCATTATTATAAACCAAGGCAAAAATGTTTCCCATCTGCCAAACTTCTATGACCTTTTATAGCCATTCAAATTTTAATTTCACTATCTTCTTTCACATTTGCAACAAGACATTTCTCTTCAAAGAAAACTACTTTCTTTTTTCCATGAAAAATACATTCTTTACTCTTTTTCATAACATAATATGTACAAGAGAAAAATTATTTAATATAAAACATCACGTGTGTGTGTGTGTGTGCACATGCACATGTATGTGTGTGTGCTGGGTTGGGATGGGTGGGTGAGTATTAGTCTGTGCAATGCTTATAACCAATGTTGTAGTATTCTCTCTTACTTAAAACTTACATAGGTATCTAAAATTTACTCATCATTTAATGCTACCAATATCAATGCACATTTGCACATTTATCTAAAGATCTTAGAAATTATATCTCAGTTGACTTATTATATAACCTAATTATTCTTGATAGTAAAAAAATTTTCAGATTTATAATTCAAATTTCATTGACAGCAAATTTACATTTTTCTTGATTGTAAACATCATATGGAAACAATATAACTTATTTAGTCAGTAAATAAGTATAAGAGGCTTAAGAAACAGATTATTTAGTCTTGCCATAAGAAAATAAGAGCAAATTTCATTTTAAAAACTATGAAATATATTCCTGCATTGAACAACATGGATAAAATCAGGATTTCCTCAGGGATTCATTTTGTTCATGTAAACCTGGATTGTTACATAAAACCACTTTTGAGCTGACAGTTTTCTGTGAGAGTATTTTTTCTCCCCTTCAATATCTAGCATATTTTAAGTATTAAACATGTTAGTTTTTAATATTTTTTCTAGGAATATTTGTGTACATATATATATGTTATTAGCTTCTGTAAGGCAATAAAAACAGTACTTTTTATTTAAGAGACTTTATATTTTAATTTATTAAGCCATTCTAGAGATAGGAAATATTTCTAATTCACATGATATGAAATAAAAACTTTTTATCAATTACAGACACCCAGGCCATAGAAACCTTTACACATGGTTTTACAACTTCGGCTACAGTTAAAGTAAACACAAGAACAAAAATCACACCAGTGTAGGTTTCAAAGGGATGACATCTCCTTTCTAATGAGACATAATATTGTACAGATAGACAAAAATGGCTAAAGACCAGATTCTTTTTCATCTCTCATCTGACAGAGAATAAATCCCTGTCTCTGCATGATGGTGACCATCAATTGCTCAGACAATAAAGCCAGTGTTTCAATCAGAACCACCAAAGAAAAATGGTATATTAGCCATGAGGAAGCCAGATTAGATCCAAACTTGGCCAATACCAGCAACAAAAGCACAAACCACAGAGACAGAAAAAAATGACAAAAAAGGGTCAGTGAGGGTAAAGTTTACTGCTGTTTGGGATTCCTTCCAGGGACACTCAAAAGAAGTGCCTAAGTCCAAGAATTCCATGTTTTAACCACCATTGTCTAAATGGCTTTGGCAGCTGAATCCTCTTGGGTATCTCAGTGCAACCTGCATCAGCTATCAAAGATGATTTTCAAAATGTTAAAAACATGCTGCTCTGACAGATACAACCTGAGCATCTGTCAAAGATGTATTTAATTCAGATATGAGGGAAACAGCAATCTGGAAGAGAAAGTTGCTTAATAATTGTTTTCATCTGATAAATCTCATTCTTAAAGATGGTGTATTTGAAGATGTTTTAACTCTAATAATGAACAACACCTTAGTAAGGTTTTACTTAAAATTATTAATCAAATAAATTACTGAATACTACCCTTTAAATTATGGTTACAGAACTGTCATTCTAACAAGGCCAAACACTCTTAGACATTAAGTGGATATAAAAATGCCAAATACGTATATATTTATTTCTTAACACACGAAAAATAATAACATATTTAACAGAGTCCATAACGGTGGATTCAAACATAAACATAACCTAATTATTTTGTCAATTTATATACATTTCCTACTTCCATCCAGACTGATCACTTAATGAAATTTTCTTTTATATTGTGAATATATATAATCATCTTTTTAAAAATTCTGTCTAAATATAATTTTAATTTGATGGGATAATAAAGTACACAAATGTATCTTTCATCAAATTTTAAAAATTTTAAATGTTTACTAAAACTTGCATGCTCCCATATTAATACCATGGAAAACTTAGAAATATTTCAAATGGCATCCAATATAATTTTGGTTCTATCTGCGAAACAATGTTCCGATTTTGTCTGCAGTTTACTTTAAAATATTTAAGTATAGGCAATGTTATACTAGGACTACGCTGGTCAATTTAATTTAAAGCATAGGTGCAATTAGATGCTTTAATTGAGAATTTAAATCAGAGGTGGTATTAGCTGCTTGAGTAGGGCAGTGCTCCAAAGGTGACTGGGACAGGCGTGCCATTTCTCTTTATCTCTGGTTAACACCAGATGGCTTGGCTTAAATTAGAACTGTTTGTTCTGCTATAACATGTTTGTGTAAAACACATATTTGTGTAATACAAATCAGTTTATATCATTCTTAAGTAGGAAATGATGTCAGTTTAATGCAGATTTTGTGTTAAATCAGATGTGGGATTTCCCAACTTGTTCATTTTTGCACCACCGAATCACGTAAGCTGGACATACGTACACTGAGACATTTAAATGCAGAAACTGTAGAGAAATACCATCCTGGACATGATGCCTAGTCACCCTAAACTCTCCCTCTTGGCTCTCTTGCACTATATGATGGCTCTTGGAAATTCTTACTGTGCTCTTTTCTCTGATCTTATCTAACATAACTCAGCAGCCTCAACCCATCTTTTCACATCATCCCATGAACTAACTTCAAGTTATTCTTAACAGTACATCTAAAATTTAGTATAGTATTCCTGTATTCAAAATTTAATATACTTTTATTTTGCTTGCTTGATTATAAATATTCGTATGTAAAGAAATTTGCCATGAAGCCTCTTTTCAATACAATCTAGTAACAGGTTAAGGTAAAAATATTCTGGCTTAATTCTACCAATTAGTTACTGCCATTATATCCCGAAATAAGTTAATATTTGTGCCTTGGTAAAATTGGTATAGATCAGTCTGAATTTTAAAATTTGTAATTCTCCATACGGTGTCTTTTAAGGAAGGGATGTACCTGCTCTCTTGGATTTCTATTATTTCAAGGAAGAATACATTCTGTGTAGTCATTGGTGCTGTTTGTCAAATGCTTCTGCCCTCCAGGTAGTTGTGTAAATCATGTGTCTAGTTCTGGCCAATGAACTGTGAGGAGAAATGATGTGCATCACTTCCAAAACAGAGCACTTGATTGCTGACGCAAGCCCCTACCTACAGAGCTCTCTATAACCTTTGGCAAGGTGACTGACATCCTTCAAGATAGTTGCTACTCTGCCAGCTTGAGTCCCTGAGTTTGTGAGCAGCCTGGATCTTTGAGTTACTAACATTAATGACAGACATGAAGCAGTTTTGACTGGAGGTTCTCTGTTCCATGTCACGATGTAGTAGTTAAATTGTGACAAGCCTCATCTTTCTATATACACTATGACCTCATGTGGCCAGAATGAGAGTTTTTCAGATTTTTTTCATTAAAACTGTCAGGAAAAATACACTCAGAATCCATGAAGAGACAACTACGATTTGAGGTCAGACAAGCCCACTTTGTGTTTGATAGGCAGACAAGCCCACTTTGTGTTTCCTACCCGAGATAACATTGCATTTTAAACTGTTTGCTTTTCAGGTGATGAGTCAGTGCTGGCTCAAAGATTTAGAGTAAGACAACTGTGGTACTCACACCACAGGATTCTCTGCTGTAGGAGTCTATATGCTACAGCCAACCAAGATGCTGCCCAATTGTAGCTGTAAGGACCATAGACCTTACAGTTTAGATTAAGTCTGTCGTTGACTGAAGTCTGCTTATAGGAAGAAGAAACTGGGAGCACATTTTTGGCTGAAAGGTGTGTGGCTGGACCCCTCCCTGTAGTTAGTAGTTTGGATTACAAATGATCTTTTACATCCTTATAAGGAACATGTGTTTAAGGAGCTATAACTCATGGTTAATTGAGCAATCGTCCATGATTTCCTTCTAAGAACTCTCTCTTTAGTCAGTGGTTTCTTATGATATAGTAACACTGTGCCCAGAGGTTTCATGTAACACAGGAGAACCCTGGGCATATCTGTCAGGAGAGATAAAAAGAAAACAGGTAAAGAAAGCCAGCAAGCCCCATATGCATATATGGGTTCCTCAGTCCATTTTTGAAACTGGCTGATACAACTACCACCTGGTTCCTGATCATATTTCCTCCCAAGATTACTTTTCATTTTCTTTGTTTCTACAACATAGAGGGATTCTCAAAGCATGATTACAAGATTATTTTACTAAAAATTTGAAACCACTGAAGGGTAGCAGAATATTTCACCCTAAAATATGACTGTAGGATGTTTAGGACGTGCCACTCCAAAATATGTCACTTTGGTATATTGATTACTTGGAGCTGTAGACACTTGGAAAACAGCAAATGCATAGAGAGGCTCTCTCTGAACTCCTTAATCTGCCTGAAGACACATCCTCTAAAAGGAACCAATTGTCATGAATCCCCTCCCCGGGAGTTTCATCAACCAGAGAAGGTTGACTCGTCACCAGAGAGGAGACTAGAAATGACACCACACCCAGACACGTGTTGTCACAAACTATCACACCCATCCACTCTTCTAAGGGCCCATTCATCGTCCTAAAAATCATTTCCTCTCCCAAAAGAGGCCTACATCTCTCCTCCCCTTTCCCTATGAAGATGGTATTTAAGCCCAAATTCTAAGTCACCTGGAGAGTCACTTCTTTTTCTCTGGGCATCTCCCATGCCCACATGTGGTATACATGTTAATAACGTTCTGGTTTTCTTTTTTTTTTTTCCTCTTGTTAATCTGCTTTCATTACAGGTGTCTCAGCTAGGAACTCGGAAAGGTAGATGAAAAAAATTTTTTTTCCTCTACACCATAAATAATTCTCTTGATGTAACATGACAGCACAAGATCACAGCACAGTGACCAGTATCCTTTACACCATGTTTATTTGTTAGGATCTGTCTTATTCATAGGAACTGATATTTTTTTGAGCAACAACTGTGTGTGAGATACTGTTCTAATTACTTGACAATGTGTAAATTTACTTAACACTCATAATACCCTAAAAAATTAAGTACTATAATTATACACTTTTCATAAATGAGGAAAGAAGTGAAACAATTTCCCCAAGTTTACACATACAGTGAATGGTAAGGCAACAGTCCTAACCCAGGAAATTAAACTCCAAAATCCATGCTGTTATACACTGTACAATAATGTCTCTTTACAGTCCTTACAGGGTCACACAGAGTATTGTGCGAATAATAAGAACTCAAGAAATAGGTCTTGAATAATAATTCCGGAGGTCAAATAGGCAGTTAATTAATTATATATTACTTTTTAAATGTTATAATTATTATGCATACTACTGGGCACTGTTTTTTTTCCTTTTTTCTTTTTTTTTTTTTTTAGAAGTGAGGGTAGGAATTGGCTGGATACAGGAGGGAACTTTCTGGGGTGATCATAAAGGCAATGGTCTCTATCTTTTTTTTTTTTTTATATTTATTTTTGGCTGTGTTGGGTCTTCGTTTCTGTGCGAGGGCTTTCTCCAGTTGCGGCGAGCGGGGGCCACTCTTCATCGCGGTGCGCGGGCCTCTCACTATCGCGGCATCTCTTGTTGCGAAGCACAGGCTCCAGACGCGCAGGCTCAGTAGTTGTGGCTCACGGGCCTAGTTGCTCCGCGGCATGTGGGATCTTCCCAGACCAGGGCTCGAACCCGTGTCCCCTGCATTGGCAGGCAGATTCTCAACTACTGCGCCACTAGGGAAGCCCCTGGGCACTGTTTTTCAGGCTGTTGAAGATGTCTTTGTTTATTTACAAAAGTAAAAATGATCTAATAATTGTATTAAGAAAGGAATAATTGTATTTTAATATTATATCCATCTAATAAGGTAGGAGTAGATGAGTAGGACCACTCACAAAATTTTCTAAAATGCCACATTTAATTTTAAAACAACTTTAGCAATTTACTAGGGATTCTAGAACTCCTCTTAGAATTCTATTATTGAGCTGCTCTTACATTTTGGTAAAGTCACTTAACATTCTTTTGGTTCCCACTTCTGAAAAATGAAGATAAATAATTCTTACATAAGTTCAGGAGGTAACTCACAGAGAAATAAATAAAAGATTCCATACATTCTTAGAATTCCGGAGCTCTGCTTGACCTCAAGAGCCCATGCATCCTCGTGGGAATCAAGTTTCTTGTAGCTACATGTTTTTTCAGTGTTTTTCTGTGCAGCTTCCAACAGTACCTTAAAAATTGCTATAAAGATTAGACAAAAGGAAAATCTGGACCCTAAACCGTTTACATATCCTTTTTTAAACACCAGTTCTGATTCAACATTTATCCAAGACTTACAATGACTTATTCTTACATTCTATAATCCAACATTTAATCTTTAGTTTTTACTTAATATCTCAGTATCTTTTTTTTAGCCTCTCTTTTGGAGCAACTTTTCTCTCCATCATGAGACATTCCCTGTCAGCTCTTTATCAAGATGTAGTATATTCAAGTCTCCCTTCTACATGCTCAAAAATAATAAAGCCAATGTGTCTCTATGTAGATAGAATTAAAGATATTTCAGGGAGCAATTCTTGTCAATCAATCTATTTTCTTTAAATAGAATTTTAACTCCTTGCTTAATTATAAGCAGAGAAATGATGTTACTACCATCAATGAATGATTTTAGTAAACCTGGTACTTTTTACAAGAGTACCTTGGAAACTGGGTGTTTTTAAGAAGTCATGATACATTTTAATAAGTTTTGCCCAGTTCCTGGCTTGTCAGGAATCCACATGGTCCAGAGTGCTTGACGAACAGAGGCTGATTCCAAAAGGGCTATATCCTCAGGACTGACAGAGCCAAGTCATTCCCAGGTACGTACAGTGGGATCTTCACCTGCCAAGGGTGTAGGAATCTATTCCTACCGGTAGTAGGAATCTATCTATCTTCCAACTTGAGTCACAGGATGGCTAAGTTTCCTTAATATTTATTAGAGACAGGTCAAGAAATCCTGGGTATCTAACTGCCTAGTCTTCATTTTTCAAACCTGAAATTGACCATTATCCATTCATTGTCTCAACTCCAATGTAACCCTTTTTGTCTGCCTTGTGAAAATGGATATGGGTCCTTAAATATGTTTCCCTTTTCAACTGGTACTGAAGTTTTCTCAGTAGAGAATGCTAGATATACCCTGCGTCAGGAAAGGGTTTGCTTGCTTGATAGACTCCTGCAGTTCATGTGGCTTCCCCAGGGTGCAGCTCAGGCAATGTGAGTGGCTCATCCAGCGTTAGGCTCTTGAAGTGTGAGTTGCTTCCCCAGCATCAGGTGCCTGCAGTAGATTACGGTTAGCCTCACCCATCTGCCAGCAACCTTCCCCACCGTCCCCTGGACAGCTTTGCATCAGAGCATCTCCAGCTTTCCCAGGCCCTCAATGGTGAATTTCCAGCACGTTCCACCAGCAGCCACCATGGCCAATTTTCTACCAAAGTGTGAGTCATGGTGGTGTCCTTTCCAACAAGGTCTGAATCTCAGTCCAGGACGGGGTTGTGTGTTGGTGTTCAGGTCAGTGCTAGGGCCGGTCACTGCTCCTTTTTTCTAATATTCCTACACTCTTTAGAGTTCTCTTGATTTATTAACCTATCCTTCATTATTCCATCCTCTTGCTATAGGTAATAATTTTTATATTAAATTTTCCCTGTTTAAATTACTGCATGGTTTCTCTCTCCTGATTGGACCAGTACTGATACATTGACCAAAGGACATCCTAGAATCAAATTTATGAAATTGTATGATAGCACAATAGAAATTGGAAACTGTGGTAGTTGTAATAATTAAATAGCACAGCCTTTCCAAATCTGTAAACTACATGCGTTGCAGATCTAAATGTGAAAGTTAAAATAACAGTTTTTGGAAGAAAATATCAGGGGACATATTTTTGGCCTTGGAAAAGACAAAGATCTCTTACACAGAGCCATTACAAAAACCATTAATCAGAAAATTTTGAAATGAAAAATTGTATTAAGTTCAAACAAGAATTTCCATTCATCAAGAGACACCATTAAATGATCAAAAACCCAAGCTGACTTATAAAAACAACTCCTACAAATCACTACAAAAGGCTGATAGCACAAGAGAAAAATGAGCAAAAGACTTGACATTTTACCAAACAAGATAGATATCCAAATGGCCAATAATCACAGGAAAATGTGTTCAACTTCATTAGTCATTAAAAGTGTATCAATTATATCCAGAACGTGATATGTATTACCACTACCATGTCTAGAATAGCTAAAAAAGTTTTTTTAATAAATAAAAAATACAGATAACGCTAAGTACCAGCAAGGGGGTAGAGTACCTGGAATGCTCACAAGCTGTTAGTGAGAGTGCAAACTGGTACAACCACTTTTCCAAACTGTCAATATTTATTACAATAAATATATGCATAGTATATCAACCAGCATGTATGTCTACCAAAAATATGTAAAACTATGTTCATAATACCGCTACATATAATAGCCCAAGACTTTAAATAACCCTGCTGTTCATCAATAATCCAATGGAAAAATAAACTGTAGTATATTTAAGCAATCAAATACTATACTGAATGAGAAATACCAAACTATTCTACACACAAGAAGCCAGAAAAAAAGCAAGTACTTAGAAATTAGACTTAGTGGATGAAAGTCAGCCCTTATGGAAGAAAGTATCTGGAAGTGAACAAGGGGGTTTTGGGAGATGCTGGCCATCTCCTGGTTCTTCCTCTGGGTGCTGGAATGACAAGTATGCTGACGTTTTGAAATTCACCAAAGTACGAACTGATGATTTTTTTCAATTTTCTGGATGTTTGTTACAATACCAGAAAATGTTAAAAAATAATCATAAAAATAAGATGCTCCTTCTACAAAGTGAAGAAGAGCCTTGCACATGTATTATGTGATATGCCTGTCCAGTTCTCTATAGCACTGAAACTCCCTGTGGTCATATTACTCACTGAATTATTATTAATTCCCAATTATCTTTATTGATGTTACTTTCTGAAGAGTCTTTTAATTGACACTAGTCACTTCTTTACTCTCTTCTTTGGGCTTATAAACTAGCCATTTAGTTACCTGCTTATAGTCTGAAGCTTTCCATTTCTCACAGATTTATACGATAAATAACAAAGTTATATTACTTAGAAAAAAATTTATAACTCCCATCAAATCACCCAGAAAGAGGTCATATGTAACATTTTGCTATGTAATAACAATAGCTCTTGCCTTAAACATTCACTACTCAAGGCAAGGTTTAAAGACAAAGAAGTAAGGATATGAATTAAGGCACAAATAACAATAAGAGCTGACATATTTGGCTTGTAAGAATCCTTTCATTTTGCACTACTCAATTTGTTTAATTAGAATCTTGAGGCCAACAGAGAGTTTAAGATCTAGGGTCTTGCTTCCACGATGAAGTGCATTTTATGATGGAGATGGTGTGGTATTCAGTTGGTGGTTTAAGGTGTTGTGATGGTTGCTATGCTTGCAGCCTAAAGAATGACTCGCTGCTACTGTATTTATTATTTATGGATTACATAGTGGGCCAGCAGAGAGAGGGAAGAAAAGAACTTGCAAACTAAAATCAATACAAATAATAGCCTCGCACAAGAGAAATCCCAGGAGCTTAAGTAACTCTCTCTTCTCTTTCCTCTGGCCATCATTTTCTCTCTCACTTTTCTTTCTTTCTCTTTTTGCTCTAAAAATTAGTATCTATGGAGGAGCATTTCACTATGTTGTTCTATTAAAATTCTTTGTAAATAATCATTAACATTTTTTTTTGCCCTGTATTTTTACAAATGATCCTTTCAAGTTAAAATGGAAACAGGCAGAATACCCTCTGATTAATTCTATACTCCACTATAATTTGTAGGAAATAAATGTTGGATGGTATACACCTTTTAAGACCAGAAAGGCAGTCAACTTAATAAATCATCAAATATGCTAAGATGTATGTGTTACTCTTTCTAATAACCTTATGAGATATTTTTCTCTCTTCCTACTAATTTTGTCAGAAGTGTACATAAAGAGATAAATCTAGAGACGATATCCATATCATATATATGTGTATATAGAGAGATATACTATTTTGTTCAGCATCTCCACATAAAATTATAAGGGATTTTATTTTCCTGAATAGAACTATATTGACTATGGTTTCTCATCGATGTAAATAGTACCTCAGTAGTAAATACAGTCCTCCCTCAGTATCTGCAGGGTGTTGGTTCCAGGACCCCTCCCTCCCACCACACGGACACCAAAATTCAAAGATGCTCATGTCCCTCATATAACATGGCAATATTTCCGTATAACCTATATACATCTTCCTCTACACTTTAAATCATCTCTACTGCATGTGATATGTAATACAATGTGATTTCTACGTAAATAGTGGCCTATTCATGGTAAATTCAAGTTTTGCATTTTGGAACTTTCTGGATTTAAAAATATATATATATTTTTTCTGTCTGCAGTTGGTTGAATTTGTGGATGTGGAACGTGAGGATACAGGGAGCCAATTGTTTATTATTAATAGAGTATTACAAAAGAAAATGAAATAAAATGAGCAAAACCAAAATATGTTATCTTGAGTCAGTGCAAATAAAGTGTTTGAAAAAGCAGGTTTTTTAATATTTTATTTCTGTTCACTAAGGTTGAGTAATAATTTAAGTAGGTAAATAGAAACAGAGTTTATGATTCTATTTAGTTACTTCTTAAGGGAAACAAGTGCTGCTAAAAATAAAACCCTCTGAGTTATAAACTTAGTTTGTTGGTAGAATTCTCCATAATAACCTACACAAATAATTATTAAGATAATTTCCTTTGATACATAAAAAAATCAGTATTGTGCAGAATTATATTTTCTTATATCCATTCATAGCAAGTACTTTGGCTTGTATGTTTATACAGGTAAATTGTTTACTTAATCACGTTCATAACTGGATTATCTTCATTGTCTTTTTTTAGTTCAAAAATGGAAATCTGATTTCATATAACCACAAAGGCTGATGATTGATGGAGGCAAGTTATAAGAGTCTTGTGGACCATAGAACATTGATTTTGATTCTGAGCAAGCTATGAAGCCATTAGATAAATCTCACTGATGAAAAAATGATAAGATTTCAGTTTTTAAAATTTTACTTTAGCTGTTCATTTGACAATGGACTGAAGAGGCTAAGAGAGGAGCTGGGAAAACAGTGAGAAATGATGGAACAAATTGGTAGCAATAGAGATCGTAAAAGGGGCTGTGTTCTTATATATTTCTGAAGGATTTACTGCCCCCAACAGAATTTCCTGGTGGCTTGAACATTTAGTGTGGGAAAAGAGTTGATTTAAGAAAGATTGAGATGGTTGACCTGAACATTAGAAAGATGGAGTTGCTCTTCATTCTGATAGAAAAGCAAGTGTTGGGGGAAAACATATTAGGTTTAAGATGCCCATTAGATGCCTATTGGACATCCAAATAGCAATGTCGGTCTAACAGTTAAATGTAAGAATCCAGAGTACAGGGAAGATAGCTGGGCTAGAGGTATAGATTTCCCAAAGACACGTTAAGCATTATACTATGTGATTGAATGTTTGGTTAAAAAGATGATACGCTTTTGAAAATTTTACTTAGCATCTTGGTTTCTTCCAAAAAGCTAAGTATATGCATATTCGAAAAGAATGAAATAAGATTTACCATCAGTATCGTCTGAATATTCCCATAGTTTACACACCTTTTAAAAAGTTAACAGTCCTTTAAAATATGTGATGTCTATGGACTTGCTTCATATTTTGAAGAGGCTGTGAAAACTATCAAGTTTGGATATCTGTTAATCATATTTTTTATTTTAATAGGACCTTAAGGTTGCATGAGAAATAAACGCCTTTTACCCCAAATAACTAAAACTTAGCTTTTTTTCCTATGGGCTTATGATCAAAAGTATTTATACTTTTTCTTATTAACTTATAGTTAATTATATGCAGATATCATCAACATATAGGACATTGGTAATGCAGTCAATTCTTATTATTCATGGTAGTTGTGTTCTATACCTAGGGGACGTACTGGGTGGGTTCCTGTGAAACTCTGGTCACATTTCATCAGCTGATCAATACAGAAATGTGTTTTATATGTGTTTCTGTTCAAAAACACTTTATTTAATACATAATGTTGATTCATTAACATTGAACTGTTGGCCAACAGCCCTATAACTCATAACTGAAGGAAACTTATCTAAGACATGTACTCATGTATTTTCTCTGTAAGGCACATCGCAGCCTTCTTGCACCCAGGAACCCTAGACAGCATTTCAGCACCACGTTTGAAGGGCATTTTAAAAAGCAAAATTGCTCACAAAAAGCTCAAAAAATTACTAACAAAAAGCAAAATTACTAACAAAAAGCTCAAAAAGCTTTTATAGATAAACCAAGAAAAGGACATGTTTGTAGTATGAGAGCTGAAACAAGAAGGCAGAGCATGGTGTTGTTTGACCTCAGCTGAGAGCACGCATGTAGAACGATTCAAATTTTTAGCCACATTGTGCATGTCCTTGAGTGACTACAAATGAGCTGCAAGTATTGATTTTGAGGTTACAGATACATTTTAATGAGTAGAAAAATTCACAAATACAGAATCTGTGAATAATGAGGATCGATGGTTCATATAGGCATGTATCCTTATATTCACATCTAAATATCTATCTGTTCATCCATCTATCTATCTATTCTTGCCTATAGACAATAAACTGTCGAATACTCAGTAGGAGAATGGGAAAACAACTAAACAAGTAAAAATACAAAACAAAATACAAGGCCAGTGTTATAATATCATTGCCATATTTTCTTGAGGAAAGTTAGAATGAGGGATGTTGGATAGTAGGAGAGGAAAATAATGTTGGTGTATAATTACTTAGACCTGATGTGGCTTTTCAAGCCAATATTCTTGGTGGTTTTATATTATTTTTCTTTGTAAATATCACATGTCTGTTGCATCTGTTAATTGCATTATTTTTATTTCACTCTAAAAATGTGTTCCAACTATCATATATGCTATGTTAGAACATGCTATATTAGTTTATTTTATATTGATCCCAGTTACCAATATTATCAAAAACTCCTTCACTCTCATATTGAACTTTAGCATTTGCATACTATCTTAAACTGTTAATTATTGTTTATCTGTATGCCAGCAAGAATAAGATCAACATGGAATTTTTAGAATTTTATGGAATAAATGTGGGCATCTGAACAAGAAAGCATAATTCTTGACAATTTGGCTTATGTTTATAATGAAACCTGAGTGAGCAAATAGCAAATAGGATAATCTGTAAACATTTCAAATTAAGCAATATTTGATTATTAATGCAATACATAATCAATGTGCAATGGTGATTTTTAAATTGTTTCATAATTTAAAAAATTTCCATGTAAGCCTTTCATGCCAATTACTTTACTTACCTTTGTTCAAAATACGGCGATTAATTATGTCTAAGTTGTAATCATACCAGTATGTTTGTAATAGACCAATTTATAAATAGACTTTAAGGATTGTTACGTTAATAGAAACAGCACTGTGTCCTTTTTAATTTTTTTCATTGGATATTTTCTAAAGCTATCTTTGCCACCTAAATTTTTCTTTCCTTCTTTGGTCTACATTTATATTCCCTGACAAGAGTTTGACAAGAGTCATATAAGCCTTACATTTGCATGCCACTGTACCTAAAACCTAACAGTTCAGACCAATTGAGATGGGGAGGGAGGGAGATTGACAATTTACACAATTAAACACTCTGAATCACAGAGTTTGTAGAATAATTTCATTTCATTTCTTTTAATGACTTTTGGAAATTCAAAGTATCTACTAGATATCACACTTAAATGAGTAGTTAATTATCATATGAAAATATCCAACTAACAATGCTCTTCTACTTAGGTTGGAGTTATGCTGCTTGTATATCACTTGGGTATAGTGCTTGAAATCTTTTAATTAAGTATCTCTATGCACATTTCTTAATGTTAGTAATTAATCATTTCAAATCAATACACATTTCATACCAAACAATATTTGGTTCTTACACTTTTGGTTCAAGATTTCTTCAGCCAATACTTATATCATTATCAAAAATTATATCATTATATCAATACTTATTCATTATATCATTACTTATATCATTATCAAAAATTCAATACTTATATCATTATCAAAAATTCAAAGGGAGAATTAATTATTAAGGATTTTCTAAAGTTTATTTATTTTTTTATTTTTTAAAAATTTTATTTATTTATTTATGGCTGTGTTGGGTCTTCGTTTCTATGCGAGGGCTTTCTCTAGTTGCGGCAAGCGGGGGCCACTCTTCATCGCGGCGCGCGGGCCTCTCACTATCGCGGCCTCTCTTGTTACGGAGCACAGGCTCCAGACGCGCAGGCTCAGTAGTTGTGGCTCACGGGCTTAGTTGCTCCGCGGCATGTGGGATCTTCCCAGACCAGGGCTCGAACCTGTGTCCCCTGCATCGGCAGGCAGATTCTCAACCACTGCGCCACCAGGGAAGCCCCTGAAGTTTATTTTTTACTGATACTATTTTTCTAATTTTATACATATATATATATATATATATATATATATATATATATATATAACAAATTCTATACTCCCTGTTTTCAAAACGGCATCACTTTCTTACTTGTCCTTCGATGATCATTTGACTTCTAAATTCTTTCTTCATGGCTAATTGTTTTGTCTTGATACCTATTGGCCCATTGGGCAGGTTGTGCCACATCAAAAAAAAAAAAAGATGTCCTATGAAATGAGTTTCAGAAAAAGTATAGACTGAAGAAATATTACAGCAAAAGAAGTTGTGTAAGCCTCACTGCAAGAGCAAATGTTGTGGGTTAACTCAGAGAAGGAAGTGGAAATTACTGGGGAGTGTGGAGATAAAATTATTTTGTATTGTTTTCTTCCACTTATTAACCACTAAATTTTCTGGGAAGAAAATGTGGCTTTTGTTAATATATATAATTTGATCCATACTTCCGATGTATATCATCACTGATAAATAGCACAACTAAAACGTTAATCAATGATTTTACCTTTCTTTAAATTTTAGACACACACCATTTAAAAAAAAACTAATTATAGAAACTCTGTTCTTGATTATATAAACCACAAGTGTTTTACTAAAACAATATCTGGATTAAGACATATAAATCATAACTCTTAATGTTTTTATCAATGGAAATCATGTATATTTTTACTGAGTCCAAATCAATAACACAAATAAATTAATGATCAAGTAGCAAAGACCATATGGTAAATTCAATTAAATTAATTAAGAATTTAATTAGAAACAAACATGTGCCTTGCCGTCTATTAAATATTGAAGGGCATACAAAAGAAGCACAGAGCACAGAACATGTTCTCCAGATACATAAAACATCATTTTAAAAATACATGAGATACACACCTGAAATTTAAAGACTAAGATAACTTAGAACTTTGGAGTTGGAGAGGCCTGGGTATAAAACTTAGAACAACAACTTCTAATTCTGTGATTCTGGGCACTTTGCTTGAAATCTCTAATCCTCAGAGCCTCAACTGTACAATGGGAATAAAAACATACATACTGAGGGGTAACTTCAAGGATAAAATGAGATATTAATGTAAAATACTTTGCACAATATCTGGCATGTTGTAGATATTTTTTAGATATTTTTTAACGGTTAAAAATAAAAATATGACAGTTCATATCAATCCACATGGTAATTAGATACAACTGCATAATATCCTACCATATAGAGAGGCAATGGTATGGTTGTTAATAAGGAAGATTACAGCTATATACAGGATGATGCTATATGGGTGATATAAAAATTAGCCATAATTTTTCAGACTAGGTAAGATTATAAATGATTTTTACTTTGTTTTATTTTGCCTTTATACTCCTCTGTATTTTCTGAGTAGTTTTTTATAACAGTCATGTATTACCAATCAAGAAATTGAACAATGAATGAAATATATTTCATTTGTAAGGGTACAAGAGAGAACCAGAACTAATAAGAATATATATATACATATATATATAAAGAGCAATCAAGTATGGAAAATTTATAATAAAAAATGCTATCTCCTCCACTATTCTGTATGTATAAGAAATATAGTGTATGTAGGGTATAACTTGAATTAATAGGATACAATAAGTATATACTAAGAGTTTAATAAACACTTGTTTAATTAAATAAAATACACTCAGTTATGAGCTTTGGGCATATGAACTCACTCTGAAACTGTGGATATAACAAAGAAATTGCAAAATCCTTCTACACAGACTAGAAGTATTACAACACACATCCACAGCTCATTAGTAAATATTTTTTAAGTAAATGAATAAATGAACCATAACCAGCTTGGAGGGCTGTGGTGAGGATTAATAGCACCTGGCCCAGTACCTGACAGATGGGATACGCTGACTGAATGGTGTACCCTTCCTTCTCGCTACTCCCAGCTCCACCTTTCCCTCTCAATTGAAAGTCAAGAAGTGAAAAAACTTTTGGAAGACTGTGTGGGAAAAGTTTAATTCAGCAGGCTTGGACATTCTCAAGACAGGCCTGTCTTCAGAGCATGAACTGCTATGGTGGAAAAGAACTATGAGTCCTTGGAATATTCTGCCTGATTGTTACCTAGTCCAAGCTCGTACTGCTTGCCTCACGACAGGCCGGTAAATCAAGAGGTGAGGTGTTGGGGCAAGGAATAGCAACTTTATTCAGAAAGCCAGCAGGCCGAGAAGTGGCAGACTAATGTCCTAAAGAACCATCTTAGTTCAGAACAGAATTTAGGCTTCTTTTATGCCAGGAGGAGAAGGGAAGTGGCAGTCAATCATCTTCTTGTAGCATTTTCTCAGGAGACAAGAGGTCTGAGAGGTACTTGCAGGTGTTCTGGGGGTCCGAGTCACAAGTCCCCAAGTCACCCTTATCTGCAGGTGCCATCTCGTCCTGGAAAACAGCTAAGATGTTATCATGGGCCACATTCCTAGGACTTACGGTTTGGTCAATGACTATCATGCTGTGGGGACAATGTGAAGTACTTTAGTGCATTCTGTGAAGTAAAGCTTAATCAGATCAGTTAATAAAATACAGAAAGCCATTTGTAGCAAGGCAAGAGAGCAAATAGTGCCTGTCACATGATGACTATTTTGTATGCCTGAGGCTGCTGGTCAAGCCTCCATATTAATCCTGTTTTACTTTTCAGCATCGTTACTACTCCCTCTTTGAAACATATTGTACATGTCTTCTAGGGCTACTATAACAAAATATCGCAGACTGGATAGCTTAAATAACAGCAGTTGATTTTATCATGGTTCTAGAGGTTAGAAAGACCAAGGCGCCACAGAGTTGGTTTCTGGTGAGGTTCTGTTCCTGACTTCTCATGTCTTCACATAGCCTTTCTTCTGCAAACGTGGAAAGAGAGAGGGAGATTGATCTGTGGTATGGGGTCTCTTCTTTCTCTTGTAAGGACATCAGTCCTACAAATTTGGGCTCCATGATTATAGCTTCATTTAGCCTTAATTATCACCTTAAGGATCCTATCTCCAAATATAGTCACACTGGGGATAAGAGCTTCAATATATGAATTTGAGGGGACATGATTTTGTCAATGACACCTTTGTTTCTTTACATTTCTATAAGATACAGTCTTCTCTGATGTCTTTTGTCCTTCCATCCAACTGTAGGGCTGGCTTCCTAGGTGAGCAAACTGGGCAGTTGCACAGAATTTCCTACTTAACAGAGTTCAATATTTGATTAAATTTTCTGTTGCTGCCATCCTGAAGTTATCAGTAATTTTTTATTAATACATTTTATTTTGTACAGCAGTTTTAGGTTTATGGCAAAATTGAGCAGAAGCTACAGAGATTTCCCATACACAACCTCGTCCACTATCAATATCCTGCACTAGAGGGTAAATTTATTACAATCAATTACTCTACATTGACACATAATTATCACTTAGAGTCCATAGTTTATGTAAGGGTTTATTCTTGCACATTTTATGGAGTTTGACAAATTTGTTTCATGATATGTATTCACCATTTTAGTATTGCACATAATCATTTACCTGCCCTAAAAATTCTCTCTGCTTTCTGCATATTCATTCCTCCTCACTTGCTAACCCATAACAATCACTGATCTTTCTATTGTCTTCAGTTTTGCTTCTTCCAGAATGTCATATGGTTGGAATCATACAGTCTGAAGTTTTCTAAGATTGGTTTATTTCACCTAATTATATTTCTTCCATATTTTTTCATGGCTTGATAGTTCATTTCTTTTTACACTGAATAATATTTCATTATTTGGATGAGCCACAGTCTATTTAACCATTCACTTAGTAAAGGACATCTTGGTTGCTTCCAAGTTTTGGCAATTATGAGCAAGTCTTCTGTAAGTGTCCATGTGCAGGTTTTCCTGTGGACATAACATTTTTGGTAATATACCAAGGAGTACAATTCTGGTTTATATGGTAAGAGTAAGTATATTTAGCTTTATAGGAAACTGCCAAGCTGTCCTTCAAAATGGCTGTACCATTTTGCGTTCCCACCAGCAGTGAATGAAAGTTACTGTTTCTCCATATCCTTGCCAGCATTTAGTGCTTCTGACTGGTGATGTTTTCTCCTTCTCTTAAGGTTGTCTTTCACGGGATAGAAGTTTTTAATTTTAATGAATTCCAGCTTATCGATTCTTTTTTTTTTATGGATTGTGCCTTTGATGTTGTATCAAAAAGTCATTGCCATACCTAAGGTCATCTAGGATTTTCCCTATGTTGTCTTCTAGGAGTTTTACACATACAAATGAGTATATATTTTTGTGTGTCTATTTCTAAGCTCTCTACTCTGTTCCACTGACCTACTTCTATTCTTTCACTGACACCACACTCTCTTGATTACTGTAGTTTGACATAGGTCTTGAAGTTGAGTAGTGTCAGTCTACCAACTTTATTTATACAATATGAAGGAGAAGAATAAAGTTGGAAGACTGACACTACTCAACTTCAGGAGTAGAAGTAGGTCATATATTATGGTTCTTTTGCCTCTCCATATAAACTTTAAAATCCATTTGTAGATATCCACAAATAACTTGGTGTGATTTTGATTGGGACTGGTTGAATCTATAGATCAAGTTGGGAAGAACTGACATCTTGACAAACTGAGATTTCCTATCAATGAATATGTAATATCTCTCCATTTAGTTAGTTCTTCTTTGATATCTATCATCAGAGTTCTGTAGTTTTCTTCATATAGATCTTGTCCATATTTTGTCAGATTTATACCTAAGAATTTTTTGTGAGGATGTTAATGTAAATTGTGTTTTTAAAAATTTTCAAATTTCGACCTTCCCTGGTGGCACAGTGGTTAGGAATCTGCCTGCCAATGCAGGGGACACGGGTTCAAGCCCTGGTCCGGGAAGATCCCACATGCTGCGGAGCAACTAAGCCTGTGTGCCACAACTACTGAGCCTGTGCTGTAGAGCCCGCAAGCCACAACTACTGAAGCCCGCGCGCATAGAGCCCGTGCTCCGCAACAAGAGAAGCCACCGCAATGAGAAGCCCATGCACCGCAACAAAGAGTAGCTCCCGCTCACCTCAACTAGAGAAAGCCCGCGCGGAGCAACAAAGACCCAACGCGGCCAAAATTAAATAAAATAAATAAATTAAAAAAATTTTTTTTCAAATTTAACTTGTTCACTGATAATATATAGGAAAGCAACTGACTTTTATTTATTAATGCTTGACTTAATGTATATTATATTGCCTTTTGTGTATTTACTTGTATCCTGATATAATCACTTATTAGCTCCAGAATTTTTTTGTTGATTATTTGAGATTTTCTCCATAATCATGTCATCTGTAAAGAAAGACAGTTTTATTTCTTTCTCCCCAGTATGTATTCCTTTTATTTCCTTTTCTTATTAGCGAGGACTTTCAGTATGATGTTGGAAAGCAGTGATGAAAGGGGACATCCTTGCTTTGTTCCTGATCTTAGAGAGAAAACTTTGGGTTTCTCACCATTAAGTATGATGCTAGCTGTAGGAGTTTTGTAGATATTCTTTTTGAAGTTGAGGAAATTCCCATCTATTCACAGTTTACTGAGATTTTTTTTTTAAAATCATGAATGGGTGTTGGATTTTGTTAAATGATTTTTCTGTATCTATAGATAAGATTGTGTGATTTTTCTTCTTTAGTCGTTTGATAGGATAGATTACAATAATTAATTTTAAAATGTTGATCCAGCTGTGCAGGATTGAGATAAATCCTTCTTGGTCATGATGTGTAATTCTTTTTATACATTATTGGATTTAATTTGCTAATATTTCGTTGAGAATTTTTACATATATGTTTATGAGTGATAATGGTTTGTGTTTTTCTTTTCTTGTATTTCTTTGTCTGATTTTAATATTAGGGTAACAGTAGCCTCGTAGAATAAGTTAGAAAGTATAATTTTTGATCAAGAAGCCCACCTTTTTATTTAACCTGGGCCCTGCAAATTGTGTATACCAGATTATTTCTCTCTCTCCCTCTCTCTCTCTCTCTCTCTCTGTCTCTCATGCTCACTCTCCTATATCTCCCTAGATAACCTCATCCATGATGACTGTTTAACTGTCTATCCCCTGATGACTCTTCCCAGATATATTATACCCAACTTCCTACTTTATGTCTGTACTCTCATATCAAATAAAAATCTGAAATATTGTGACAAAAACATTGATTATTTTCCTTGAAAATTTTCTATCATCATCATCATAAGATCACCATCCACCAATCACACATATCAAAAAAAAGAAAATTGAGAATTATTTTTTAAAATCCTTTTCTTCCCTTCAGGCTCCACATCCAATTCAACAGAATGTCCTGAGCTCTACCTTCAAAACCGATCCCAAACCAAACGACGTCTCACCATTTCTACTACTATTATTCCAGTAGAAATTGGTACCATCTCTCAGACCACATATAATATAAATTAATTTACGTGAAATGTCCACCAAAAAGCAAATTTATTGAGACAGAAAACAGAGTAATGGTTGCCTAAGGCTGGGGATGGGAATAGAGTTTAATTGAACGTGGCGTGAGGGATCTTTGGTGGAGGGAGGGGCGAACAGTGTGTTCTAAAACTGATTCATGATGATAGTTAAACCACTGGATAAAGTTACTAAAAATCAATTAATTGTACACTTGAGATGGATGAATTTTATTATATGTAAAGCATACCTCCATAAGCTATTGAAAGAAACACAAAAACCACTAACCTGTTCCTCTTTTTCTAAACTTCTACTACTGAATGTATTCTCTACTCAGCAGACAGAGGAGAAATCAGATCAGACAGTCTGTCTCAGTTTTCCAATGACTTCTTATCACCTTGCCTGGATTACTGATTTCATATTCTACTATATTCTCAGCATACAGCAGCTGCCTTTGATTCATTTTTATTTTTCAAACTTGCCAAGCTTATTCCTGAATTGGGCTCTCATATTTGCTATTTTCTTGGCTCCTTTGTTGGTGCCTTCTTATTATTCAGGTCCAATATTAAAGCTCAGAAGAGCTTCTCAGATTACCTAGCCAATATAGAACCCTACCCAGACACCAAATACCCTCTTTCACTTTATCTTAGCTAATTTTCTCCATACCATCCGTTAGACTCTGAAATTCTTATCTTTGTGTTTATGTATTTAGATTTCCTTTATCCATAAGAATATAAATGCCTTGAAGGCAGGAATTCTTATTTTGTTAACCACTAAATTACTAATGCTCACAATAGCATCTGTTAGGGGCTTAGTAAATACTTTTGATTGACATCAGAAATGATACAAAGAGTGAATTAAAAATACACTTTTGATTATATAAGAAAAAATGTTGAAAAGAAACCTAAGAAACACAGCTGCATATCTATTTCTAAATATTATGCAATACTCTATACAGTCCATAATATAAATGATTCTTTGAAACATTATCCATGCCAGATTTTTATCCACATTCTTCATCATTATAATCTTAATAAAATGACTTAACAAGCACAGCGTGTTCCATCTTCAAACTGCTTTATAAATGATAACTGACATTAATTAATTAGTCATTATCAACTGATTTTTTGAATTAATCTCATGTCTAAAATTTCATTTTTATTGAAGATAATTAAGAAAGTGTCCAAACAGGATCTGAAACCATGTCTAATCATATCTCCTGTGCATATATTGTGTCTCAGTAAGAAATGGGAATTTTTTTTTCCTGTACATTTCTACATTAGTACATTTAAAATGACCTTCATCTACCACCTAATTTATTCACAGTCTCTCACTTTTCTTTCCATATCTCAAAAATCTTATAAATGTTCTATGATAATGCATTTTCTTATAATCCAAAAAAGCTCACAGGTGATCAGAATTAATTCACTATTTCTCTTCCTTCCTGTCTTTCAATATATCTTGAGTTTTTATTTTTTTAATAATGTTTACATAGCATTTCTGTGTTTTATCACAGTATTCTTTATTCTGAGATTTGGGATATTTAAAATTAATTTAAAATGCATCTCAATTTTACTCTATTTTAAGTTTTATGTATTATGCTACATGGAGAAATTCTAGCCTCAGCAACAAAATATCAACAAAGTGATGAAAGAATAGTGTTCATATTTTCAGTGTTATTTACATGAGACTTAATGTTTCCACATTCTTCATTAAGAGAGATAAAAGAAGAAGGCCCTTTAAACACTGTAAAACCCAATCTAAATATATGTTTTATATCATTAAGAAATATGAATTATAGAAAAATAATGGCACTCACTGAAGTGCAATTTAAAAGTTCTCAGTATTTGTGTTTACTATCTTATCTCTGTCAGTAACAGCAAAACTGAATCAAATTTGAACTATTCTATTGTGAAATCTCTAGTCAATATACCAAAAATAACAAAATATCAAAAATGGCTCAGCTTATCCAATAAAGAAAGTATAAAACAGTATTTTCTTAGTTTTATTCCTTTAAAAGTTTAATTTTAAATTTGTAGACAACTATATTGACAGTGCACCCTTAATCTAATTTAATGTAGGCATTTTCCCCTTATATTCTGCTTTTATGATCTTATTCACCCAAATTCCAGAAAAACAAAAATTAAAAACAAAAAAGTTACAAGGTTTCATATGAGTTTGTTAAACATTACTTCTTGTTGAATATAGTTTCACTAAATACAATTATGTGATACCTGCTCAAAACAACTGAAACCAACTTAGATAAATGATTGAATATACATTTATCTTTACTTTGTTATAACAGGAAAAATTCCTATAAAAATGTTATTGCTTTTTCTCTGAATATAGCACAAAATGTTTATGAATAATATGTATTTGTGTCCTTTTCCTATTTGGCCTCCATTCAAATTAGGGATGCTATGTTTATAAGGTTAACTTCAAAATATGGGTTTGACTATATGGTAGTTTGTTTTAGTTGCAAAGTAAATTTATACATTAAGAGAGTAACTTATGTGGTAACATTAATTTTACTATAACAGCAATAACAAGTGTGTATATATACACCCATATATATATACACACACACACATACATACACATGTTTATTTCCTAGGGCTGCCAGAACAAAGTACCACAAACTGGAGCATTTGAAATAACAAAAATTTGTTTTTTTACAATTCCAAAGTCAAGGTAGAGGCAGGGTTGGTTCCACCAGGAGGTTCTGCGGAGGATCTATTCCATCCCTCTCTCCTAGCTTCTGTGGTTGCCAGCAATTCTTGATATTCCTTGGCTTATAGATGCATCAATCCAAACTCTGACTCCATCATTATGTCTCATTCTCCCTGTGTGTTTCCATGTCCCAATTTTCCTCCTTCTTGTAAGGACATCTGTCATATTTGTTGAGAGCCCAACCTAACCCAGTTTGACTTGATTACATCTGCAAAACCCTATTTCCAAATAAGGTTACATACTGAGGTTCTGAGTGGACGTGAATTTGGGGACGGGCACTATTCAACCAGCATAGCCCACCCTCTGCCCCTGCAAATTGCACATCCTTCCCATGTGCAAAATACATTTGCCCCATCTCAACATCCCCAAAAGTCTTAACGCATTCTGGCATTGACTCTAAATCCAAAATCTCACCTAAATATCATCAACTCTAAAATATTTCAAATCTTCATCTAAATCAATTACAGGTCAGATTATGCATACTGCCCAGCCTAAGACAAAATTTCTCTTTGTCCACTGATCTATAAAAATAGAAACCAAGTTACCTGCTTCCAAAACACAATGATTTGGCAGGCATAGAATATATTCTCCCATTCCAAAAGGGAGAAAATGAAAAAAATATATAGTGCTTACTAGTCTAAAGCAAGTTTGTAATCCAGCAGAGCAAATTCCATTAGCTCTCTAGGCCCAAGAGTAATCTCATGTGGCTTCATGCTCTATCCTTTGGGCTATCTGGGACAGCCCACCCTCTTGACCCTCCAGGGCAACAGATCTGTCCTTCCTGACCTCAGCATTCTTGTCTCTGCTCTCAGAAGCATTCTTCTTTCATTCTGTTCCATCCTTCTCCCTTTCTGTCCAGGCTCGTAGTGTTTCTGCTTGTATAAAATTCTCAAAAGCCTTATTGGTCCTCCATGGCTGCAAAGGGGACGAACTCCATTAGACATGAGGTTTCTTCAGAGATCACTCCTGGATAATTCCATGTTTATGCCTGACCTGCTGAGATGGTTACTGGATCTGTAAGTCACATGACTAATCTCTTTAACAAAGTTTATCTACCTATACCCTTTGCCCTTTTTCTAAGGCACACTATCTTGATAGGCTGAGAATTTTCCAAAGTGTCAAGTGCTGATTCCTTTGTGCTTAGCAGTTCTTTCTTCAATTTCTCTCTTTCCTCTTCCATTTTCTATAAGCAACAACAACAACAAAATATATCAGGCTTTATGTCTGTACCTTGTTTGGGAAACTCCTCAGGTAAATATCCAAGCTTATTACTCATAAATTCTACTTTCCAACCAACAGAAGTAAATTCAGCCGCATCCTTTGCCGCATTATAACGGGCATCATCTTCCTCCAGTATCCAAGAATGCGTTCCTCATTTCTGTCTGAGACCTTACAGAAGTACTTTAACATTCATAGTCTGGCAGCGTTCTGTTCATGATGATCACGTTTTCCTAAGACAATAGACATTTTCTCCATGGCTCTTCTAGCTTCTTTCTGAGACCTCACTAGAATTGTCATTAACATCCATTAACACCAACAATCTCTCCAAGGCAATCTACGTTTCTCTAGCATGAGCATCAGAATTTTTCCAGCCTCTACCTATTACCTAATTCCAAAGCCACTTGCACATTTTCCTGTGTTTGTTACAGTAGCACCCTACTGCCCAGCACTAAAATCTGTATTAGTTTCCAAGGGCTGCCATAACAAAGTACCACGAAGCAGGGGGGTTAAAACAACAGAAACTTATTCTTTCACAGTTCGGAGGCAAAATCAAGGGTTGATTCCATCGGAAGACTCTAAGAGAGAATCTGTTTCATGCCTTTCCTAGCTTCTGGAAGTTTCTAGCAATCCTGGCATTTCTAAGCTTGTAGATGCATCACTACAGTCTCTGCCTCTGTCCTCACATGGTGTTTGCTCTGTGTGTCTCTATGTCCAGATTTCCTCTTTCTTATAAGGGAAGTCACTTCTCACAATTTGAGGAGGGCACTATTCAACCCAGTACATTCTATTTTAAGGAAATAGGTAAACCCAATAATATGACATATTAACAGAATAATTTGAGGTTTAATTATTATGCCAACCCAATATTTGGAATCGTGTAAATGTAATTCCTTGAATTTGAAGATAACTGGGAAAGATGATATGCAATAATTTGGTGCCTCCACTTTTTATAAAACAAGATCATTATCATAACGTGAATGCCTGACTCTTTCACTATCAGAAATTACTACTGATTACTAGAGATCAAACAGTAAAAATTAATTAAACATTAAAATTCAATTGAAGAAATTAACTTGAACAGTAACTTACATTTGAATATTACAAGTGTTATCCTATTTACTTCTGATTACCCTCCTTAACTCACATAAGCTATAATTTAGTCCATTTTAACAAATAAAGAAATGGACACTAAGATAGATTCAGCTGGATTCACATGGGAACAAGGAGGCAGGTCTAAGACTTAATGACATGTCCCAGCATGCTAAGCTTGTTTGTTTGCTACACGGATCTTCAATATTTCTTTGCTCTTTGCTGTTTCTTTTCATTGTTGAATCTTTCTTCTAACCTTAGACATATTTTATCATCATAAATGTCTGTATTCTTTTCTAGCTTGAAGACTGTCTTGCATAAGGTATACTGGAGAAAGACAACATGACTTTATTGATAACATTGGTGAAATATTAATGAAGATCATATATTATCTACATGCTGATATAGACATTTAGATCTCTGGAGGCTTACAATTATGATTTTATCCAGGAAATTATTTAAAAGTCAGTTGGTCTCATATTCACTGTATATTAAAAAAGGAACCAGGCTTTGGGCAAAGAAGAATGCTCGTCAAGATTGAAAGTAAGATTCATGTCATTATTCGTGTTTTCCTTGGGGCCATGGTGCTACTTACTGCAGTGTCTTCTATCAGTTCTTCATTGTGTTCTTGGAAAATGGGAGTAAATCGGGGGGGGGGGGGCGGGCCCATGGCGGGGACTCTGTAGGAGGATAAAAATAGAATTTGTGGATCTATCTAATAGAAATTTTCTGTAGTAGCTTCAAATGACTTATGACCATGATTATTACATAAATTTTCATGACACCCATAGGCGATAGTTTGAAATATCATTTTTGTTATTTTTAGAGAGAGAAACCTAAGATTAACAGATTAAATAACTTGTGCACATGGCAAACAAGTTCTGATCTGGGAGCAATATTTGGAGAACAGGATTTAAGTCTACTATGCTGTAATGGTACAGGAGATCTTTCACCAAAGGCAGAATTCCAGCTCCAGATGGGCCTCTCCAAGTCCCGAAGTCTTCCGTTGCAAGGCAGTTAGGTGGTAACACGCTAAACTTAGTCTGAACATCTGAATTACAATCCAGTCTCTACGTAGCTGACTTCTCATCCAGTGTAGGACTTGATGCAAGCTGCTTAACTTCTCTGAGTCTCAATTTCTACCTAACAAATCCGCTTCACTGTGTTCTGGCGTTTGAATAAGAGCGTATATACATGGAAATGCCAAGCCTAAGAGTTTGGCACATGACAGGCACTCCTGGAAGCATCCGATCCAGTTCATTATATCCACACATGCCTCCAGGAAACAAGATTGCAAGTCGCAGTTAGAAGTCTATTCTTAACTTTAATGACCCTCAGGTTAAGTCTCTGAAAACCATTTATTTAACAAGCCTGTTGTTTTCAGCCTGGCGTGCTTGAAGTACATTAAAAAGCACCTGTTTGGCTCCCGCTGAAAGTCAGGACTAAAGAATGACTAACCCAGTAAGCCGGCCAGAGTCACGAAATGTTACTAGTGCCTCCTTCAAACTGGGATTTACGTTTGCTCCACGAAGTGGACAGACCAGGCTGTAAGACTCAAATAGAATAATAGTCAACAATGGTGTTCAGGGGAAAAGAAAAGCATATAATAAATATCAGAGCACTTTTGTCAGAGAAGTTACACAGATCTAGAAATTATAGTAGAGAGCTTTTATTTATTTATTCAAATAAGTATTGAAAGCGTGATTATTAACACTTTGTGAAATTTCTTCGTATAAAATTAACATAATTAATACTCCTAAACGTTTCATTGTAGAAACCAGGTTCCATCTTAGTAATCTTAAGACTTGACCATAGTTTTAAGATAATAAAGGTCGGGGGAAAATATTTTCTGTATATTTTATCTATTAAGCATATTTTATCTACTCCTTCTGTAAAGTTTGCTCTTGATTCAAAACTGTAACAAAGGGAAACATTAATCCCTCTCCCACAAATATCATGTTTAATTTTATATGATGGATTTTACAGCAATAAAAGCATATTCTTTTAGCATTTTAGAATATTTGAAACTTCTTTTAAAGATGTTTTCTTACTTAAAAAAAGCCCTAGCAAATCCTCATCTGCATATCTTTCAGGTAAAATTTCCTTCTTTTTATGTAAAGAAAAATGAATATAACATATAAGTGCCTCTACTCTGCCTCTACTCTGATGTTATTTTAGATTAAACATAACAATAACAAACAGAAAACACCAAGAAAAACCCTTTGTAGCCAAATCCAACAGGAAACATTTTCAGGCAGGGTAGATAGGGAATGTGCTCTACAAACTGTAGTGAGTTAAAACGTTTTAGTTAAGAGCAGAGCAGAGGTGCATTTATTCACAGAACACTCGTCAAGGGGTGCTTCTGGGCTCTTGTCATGCTTCACCTGATCTGCTAGGGATGTTTCTTTCTCACCTCAGAGCTTATTTGCAATCTAAGTGCAACATGCATTGATTTAAAAACAATTTCAGAGCTGCATTCCCCCCCCACCCAAGAAAGTTTAGTGTATAATTAACCCCTTGTTTTTGGGAATTAGTGTCTTCATATTAAAAAAAAATAAAAATGTAATTAGCACTACCAATCAAAACTGCTATTATTAAAGGTTCATTCCATTCCCAATATATTCATAGAGAAAATACATTAAACTTGTCTTAAAAAATAAGTACTTGTCCATCATACTAAAAGCAAAATTGTATTTGAATGACAATGTTAAATTATTTCCAGAGACAAAGTATCAAAAATTACACCCATGTGTTTTATTTAGTAGAATTTGTAAATTGCGTACTTTGCTTGTATTATTGAATTATTTACATGGGTGCAGATGATTAAAAATTTCTGAAGGGCATAACATTGGTGATGACTAAGGTAGATGTAATGAATATAAGACTAAATTCTGTGTCAGACCTATTACATACCTAGCATAGTATTATTCTGACAAAGAAACTGAATGTTAATATGAAAACAAATGGTTGTCACATGGAGTGGCGATATAATGAATCCTTTTTCTAAACTTTTATGTACCAATTTATATTTTCAGTGTTTACTACATTTTAAAATAATAAACACTATAGGTTTACAAGCTGCTATGTAAATATGGTAAAAACCTCAGCTTAAGGAGATCAGCCTTCTAGAACATCTCAGCAACCATAAATATACACTGCCATTAACACACACACACACACACACACACACACAGGTCTCACCTTAAACACCCATAGTGGCTTTAGTGTCTATGAATCAGCCAAGAATATAAAGTATAAGACAAAAGAGAGAGAGAAGAATGGAGGGAGGAAGAATTTAATCCAAATTTTAAAGACTACACCTAACACACTGTGGTTTGTTGTTATATCTCTGAGAAGAAAAAGAAGTCCATTACAGGTCTA
Source organism: Balaenoptera ricei (assembly GCF_028023285.1). NCBI lineage: Eukaryota > Metazoa > Chordata > Mammalia > Artiodactyla > Balaenopteridae > Balaenoptera > Balaenoptera ricei. Next base: position 2,937,199 of record NC_082659.1, on the reverse strand, counting down.
TGAAGTTTCTAAAAAAGAGAATTTTCACACAAATGCTAATAAAATGATAGATGACAAAAAAGGCAAGAAAGGAAAACAGAGATTCTGCTAGTAGTTTGGACTACTATAATTAAAAGCTGTAACAACTATGGCAACAGCAGACACAGATGGCAGAAGTCATCCAACAACAAAGAATAAGAGAGATGAATCAGAGTCTCCTGTGTGTTCTACTGCCCTGGGCGCTTAAGGTGATGCAGGCCTATGGATGTGCGCTGGGGATGTGTCCCTTGAGGGTGGAGAGAACCAGACCCACTGAACTGAGACTCTTCATAACGAGGCCGAACAAGGTTAGTTTGTTCCTCAGTGTGCTGGTTCTGCAGGAATCCAGAGAACGAAATAGCCGATGAATGGGAATTCTATCATCCTCAAGCATCCACATGTGTCCTGTATTTACCCATTACTTCAAAGTATACACCAATTCAAGGACAAAGTTGTTTTTGTTTGACTAACGGGCTTATCTTTAGTTCGTTTCAGAACCACCAGCATGCCTAAGTGTGGGAAAGGTTTCCTTTGTTACAGGACTGTGGAATTTACCCTGAAGAGGCCGGGTTATTTTGGGGGAACATATTTGCTGTCCTCTTGCACTCCAGTTACTTCTGTCCTTTCATGGGCTGAACTTGTGAATTAGGTTTTCATTTGGAAGTTCAAATAGTACTTCAGAAAATGCTTTTGGGCAAAACTAATCCATTGTCCATAACTTCCAATCATTAATTCATCTTAAAGGAAAGGTTTTGAATTTCGCTTTTGATGGCCTTCTGTTCAAAGTAAAGTATAAATGTTGTATATTTATTCTAAAATGTCTTCTATGGGAGCTGTCATTCCTACTGGAGTGATTGCCACTCTCTGAGGCCAGCATGCAGGTGATTAGTGGAGCCTCCAGCTGACCGCCCCTCCCCGCCACCGAGGAGTCTGGGAGTTAGTCATTCCCTTCCTTCCTCATTTCAGTGACACCTTGATCCTACCTCTGATGACGTAAAAGCTCTTCATATCGTTTCATGATGACTATTTGCTTCTCAGACAACATCGCGAAAGAGGGAACTACTTTAGGCAAACAGCATTTTTCATCTTTAAATTCCCTATAACAAGCATGAAACTTGACATAGCTTTCTGGATTTCAGTGTTTTTGTTTTTCCTTCAAGTGGGAACAAGTAGGACCGTCATTTTTTAAAATCAGTTTTGTTGTGTATCCAATATAAAAATAAATCAGTGTTCAGAACCTCAGAAGTGAATTTGTTAAACATGTTGAGACTTCAAATCTGTTTAAGTTTTAAATAGAAATTGATATCTAGTTTTCTTAAATATTAATGAGTTTTTTAAACTCTTTACAAATTCTTACGACATCTTAAGTTCTGAAATTTGAAAAACTTCTTGTTAAACACAGAATGTTTAAAGACATTAAACTTTTTACCTTTTGCAATTTAGTAAACTATTTAATCTTTCAATTGCCCCTTCTACTAACTCTTTTGTTAGGTATTAGAACAGAAAAATCTTGTTTTCTTCGTCTAGCATTTTCTAAATTAGCATCAAATTAATCTTCCACAGAGTCAAACAAGTGACTTTTTTTTCCAAATAAAAGTCTTTGCTAAAATACTTTTGCAAATTGCTAGCTTAAACCAAGATAGACTATTATTATTACAGTAGGAGAAATGTCTCAGAAAGTCTAAAAAGCAAAGTTTAATCTGTAGGTTCTGCAATTTCAACAAGACATATTATAGTTTATCAAAAATCTCTGACATTCCCCAAAACATTTTTATCCACAAACCTTCCTATCCCCCCTTACCTAAACCAGAAACTGAAATAAAACTTCTTATACTGGCTAAAGACCAGCTGTTTAGAGGGGGTTGTTTTAGTCAAAACAGTTTAAATCTGCATGAAGAAAATGGAAAAATGAATTAAAAGGACGAAATTACTTCTCTTTCTCACCCGAAAAATGATAGTTCTTCATTTTCAGTAGGGTTGGTTTCTTTGCTTCTTTGTTTGCTGTTGGGAGTATTTTTTTTTCTTTCTTTCTTTCTTTCTTTTTTTTTGGTAATTAAACTATAAACTAAGCATGCTAGGAATTCTGGCCAAAGTCTTAATTGCACTATTGTTTAGGGCCATAAACATTTTTCTGGGCTTCCATTAGAAGATGGCCTGACCCTGTAAGAACATGGTCCAAAAGAAAATGTGTCAGATCATGAGAGTTGAAAAGGGCAATTAAAACACGGCATGGTTGAAGAGCTAATGTGGGCAATGCTCCTGATTAAGCATTTGAAGTGCACTTGGTGTTTATCTTTTTGTGCTAACTTCATATGTAGCAACTGTAATAAGACCATTTAGTCCCATCATGACATTTCTGCTTATCCAGATGTCATATAAATTCAATTAATTTCAACAGTAGCTAGGTCTTCAAAGACCATATGCTATCTCTAGGGAATGTTTGTGTGGTCTACTTGCCAGATGTGAAACCAGAGCTATGATTCAGCAATTTTCTGACTCAAAATTACAGTGTATATGGTCTGATATCACTGTTCACATGAAGGAAGAATGCAGACCTGCTCTGCTTCAGGCAATGTATGATGTTAGGATGTAAGCAGTACAGTAATTTGAATGACCTTACATTGTGCTCACTTAATTATGCCCTACCATTCTTCATGTGCTCTGCGCCAACGTACTTTGTGTGAGAAATTAGAAATATGCTTGGCAAGGAAGTGCATTCCTCCTTTACAATGGTTTATTGTGTTTCCATAACTGTTAATACCTTCTCCCTACACTGCATATTCCATATTAGGGAATCCAAATATCTTTCCTATTGCAAAATATCTAATTCCTATCTGTGATGGTTAATTTCATGTGCCAACTTGACTGGGCTAAGGGATGCCCAAAGAGCTGGTAAAACTTTACTTCTGGGTGTATCTGTGAGGGTGTTTCTGCAAAGATGAGCATTTGATTCAGTAGACTGAGTAGAGAGATGCCCCTCACATGTGTTTGTATCAGCGGGGATATCCTCCAAACCATGGATGGTCTGAATAGAACAAAAAGAGGAAAGAAGGGCAAATTCCCTCTCTCTTCTTGAGCTGGGGCATCCATCTTCTCTTGCCCTTGGGCATCGAAGCTCCTGGTTCTTAGGCTTTTGGTCTTGAACTGAGTTATGCCACCAGCTTTTCTGGTTCTTCAGTTTGCAGATGGCAGATTGTGGGGCTTCTTGGTCTCCATAACCAAGTGAGCCAATTCCTATAATAAATCTCCTCATATATACGCCCTATTGGTTCTGTTTCCCTGGAGAATGCTGACTTATTCAAGTTCTAAACCAAGCTGAAGATGTCATAGAGCACTCACATTAGATGGATTTATTGTGAAGGAGAAAAAGGCTGGAGAGAATTGTGTGTGTGCACATGAGTTAAACTAGGTGGCACATCACAAAAGGAATGTAATGCAAAAGAAAACAAAGGTGAATTACTCTGACCCAGAAATTATCCAGTGTATCCTGTTTAGCACTTCCATTTTCTTGTGAATTTTATTTTTCCTTTCTTTTCCCTATTGACTATGTGATATCTAATGAAAAATCAAATAAATTTTTTATCCTCCATCATTTTAGAAAAACTACAATAGATTCATTTTACTCCAGTCTTGGACTGACTGAGTGATTTAACAAGAATTAGAAAAGAAACCCCAAATCTAAATCTAAAAATTGTTAAAGGTGCCCAAAACCATCAAATAAATTTCATAAAGACTTTTATGCAAAAAGGATTTGGGGATTTCAAATAAAGGCAGCATCCACCTGAGTTACCCATAGGTGGCAGTGGCAGTGGGCATTTCCCATCTGTTTAATGGTTTAGCAATGTTAGTGTTTATTGTAAGTTGTGTTTTTACTACTTGTGGCTTGTGATGTTTTTGTTTAGATATATTTTTAATCCTAATAAATTTGGTTAGACTGATACAAGAGTACCTTTCTCATCGATCTCAGATTGCTGTTCTTTAAAAAATAATTAGATAAGAGGAAAAGGTCATGTAAGACAAATTCTTTATGAAAAGTAGAGATTTCAACTGCAGAAGTGTAGTGAGCATGCTAAGTCCTTGTCAAGGAATATATCATTTCTACTTCGCTCTTCATAGATTAAGTGGCTATGGTGAGTCTTCAATGAACCCTAGGTCATTCTGGAGTAAGTAGAAATGATTGAAAAGAATCATGCGAAGGGCAACTTGGAAAAGTGAACTGAACCTTTGCACATTACAAGGTTCTTCTTCTCTGGCTAATATTCTGCTTTATATTCAAATTAAATATAAAGTGATTAGTAGCACTTAAATGAGAGACTCTTCCTGTGATGACACTGTGAGCTTGAGAGAAAATTAGGTTAGGAAAAAGAAGCTTGGTTTGATGAAGTACAGTTGCAAAATTATACGTCCGCGTCTGTATCAGTTTATTATTTGGAAAATGACTGGGAGGAAGCAGTATCATATCATAATAGTATTTTCATTCAAGGTTTTTGTACTGGAAATGTTAATTCATTTATAAAAAGTAGAGCCATAAAATCCTTACACATCTTGATTTCAGTTCAGATTCCCCTAAAATAAAATAAAAAAGAAATCTTTCAGTGTGCCTATTTCTGATCCAAATGCGGAAAACCACAGCGCCATTTCTCAAAGGTAACAACCCCACCATTGCTCTGCCTGAGGACTTTATTAGATTTAATACCGAAAGCTCACAGTCAGCCACTGCCAGTGAATCCCTTGAAAGCTGGAAACTTGGATTATCTTTTGTCTACATTTCTATTACACAGACTTTTGTTAACCTTCCATTCCCAACTTGAACCCACTTAATGGCTTGCCAAACAGCAGCTGCGCCTCTGAGAGCCTCCAGCAAGAGAAAAGCTGTATTTCATATTTTAGGTGTAGTGTCGATTTCCAAGAAGAAAGGCAAACTGATCTTTGAACATTCTGTTTGTACTTCCAAAGTATAACACATCTGCATGATGGTATTCCTTTTGGGAGATCAGCATGTGGATTATTCTGCAACTTTGAGAAGTGACTGAAATATTTCAGATTAGCTTCTTGAAATAAAGAACGGTGCCAGGAGTACCATCACATCACAGAGTGGAAAATGAGGATTAGTAGTTACTAAATCAATAGAAATAACAGGATTTGCATGGATAACATAGGAAATCTTTAAGGAAACTTTTTTTAAAATTTATTTATTTATTTATTTACTTTTGGCTGTGTTGGGTCTTCGTCTCTGTGCGAGGGCTTTCTCTAGTTGCGGCGAGCCGGCGCCGGTCTTCATCGCGGTGCGCGGGCCTCTCACTATCGCGGCCTCTCTTGTTGCGGAGCACAGGCTCCAGACGCGCAGGCTCAGTAGTTGTGGCTCACGGGCCCAGTTGCTCCGCGGCATGTGGGATCTTCCCAGACCAGGGCTCGAACCCGTGTCCCCTGCATTGGCAGGCAGATTCTCAACCACTGCGCCACCAGGGAAGCCCTAAGGAAACTTTTGTTTTCTTTTTTTCTTTTATTGGTTTGCTGGTTATTTAAAAGATGGCAAGTATGGCAAAAGCCTAACTCTTCATATTACAACTTAAATTTTCCTAGTTCTTTATATACTACAAACATAAACAGCAAATGCTCCAAGTTACATAAGGATCATCATAATTGTTTACCTATATCACATATTAAAATTAAAATAGATGTTTATGAATTTTCTCTTTCAGACATATGTGAATTATAAAAAGAATAGTTCTTCTCAATGTAACAGAAAATAATGTATTTTGTCTGGATAAAATGGCACAAATCATTTAACAGAAGTGTTATGTATCCTCAGGCCACATACTCTTATTAAATATACAAATCAATACTTTATTAATGATATTCTGATTAGTTATCACAAAGGATTATTGTATTTAAGCAAGAGTTTTGTTACCTATAATTCAATATTCTTTTTCCACATTTAGAGATTATGGTTGAGGAAGTATTCTACTCAGGATATATACTAAACATGAAGGAGACATGAACAGGAAAGCAACAAGCAACAATATTATTCAATTTCCCTGTAAGTTCTGATAATTTTTTTACAGTGGCACTCCATGTTACAAGTATCTTCCCAATGAACGGGACCATTCTCTCCTTTCATGTCATGTTATCCTAAACCAAAATGCATATTAACTCCACCCATCACTCAAGATGATTCATGGCCTTGACAAGATGTTCAGAAGCAAAGTCTATGTGGACTCCAAGACTTGCCAACCAACCAAAATACTTACAGAATTCATGGCATGGTGACTGATGCTTTACATAATACAGAAACACTAACCCTTCTTGATAATCATGCTCATAGTATAAATGACTAAAATAAACATTTACCCTAAATGGAAAATATGATTGGTATAGGAAACTAATGTTACTCATAGGCACGTTCTCAGTGGCCATAGGACTACTCAAGAAATACTTTTCCCATCCATGGCATACATAATAAATCTTAAAACCATTGAGCAAACAAATCAGAAATTTAAAGTTAGAAGGGACCAAAATCAGGTTATGGACTCCCATGTTTTCTGCATAAAGAGGATGAAGATGGGGGAGGTCAGTCATTTGCAAAGTTACTGAAAAGCCATACCTAGGGAATTCCCTGGTGGTCCAGTGGTTAGGACTACTTGCTTTTATTGCCTAGGGCGCATGGTTGTTCAATCCCTGGTCAGGGAACTAATATCTCACAAGCTGCACAGCATGGCCAAAAAACTAAAAAAGCTGTACCTAAGCCCAGGACTTCTAACTCACAGTCAAAGTTTGTTCTGCTGTATAAAAGTACTATATTAACTTTTACCTTAAAATATCTGAAGCTTACTAGAAGTGTTGAGCTTTGCTATTATTCAGGTATGGCCATACTGCAAAAGTCTGTTCCATCATTAGAAACTCATTTGATGAATGAATACTATTGCATTTATTTAAATACTTAGGCATTTTCATTGCTTCTATAAAATATGCTGTATGATAGTGGGTATCGGGTAAGGTATGGGCCAGTTCTACGACCGCTCTGTTTGGAGAGGAGTTGATTTGGGAGAACACTGTTGATAACTCAATATTTCTATTTTACTGCACTAGAAAGAAGCATCACTTTTTTCTAGGTTACAAATATTTAAAACAATCTTACCCAGTAATTGTAACACTGGATACTCCTTTCATGTTGAAATGAAAGAATTTAGAAATATTTTCAAAATTGCATGGCCAAATCTACTTTTGAAAATTTACACATGCCATCTTGTGATTTTTTTAAAAATCTGAGCTACAGTTTGGTGCATTATCATTCAACTTCAAATATGTTGCAACTCAAATTCTAAGCTTGTATTAAGAATATTTCTAATCTGTTTCATTAACTAGCAGTGTAAAATTTTTGCATTATCTATAAACATTTTCTATTAGAAGTACATTTGCCTAATTTTAAAAGTTTGTTAAAAAAGAGTGGTTCCCAAATTTCAGAGTGCATTGGAATCACCAAGAGGGCTTGTTAAAACACGAAGTGCTATCAGTAGATCTGGGGTGGAGCCAGAGAAATATCATTTCTAACAAGTTCCCAGATGATGTTGATACTGGTGGTCTCAGAGCACACCTTCAGAACCACTGGAAAGTTAATCCTTATAAGAATATATATGGCAATAAATATTAATTATCATAACGCTATTTTTTAAAATTATCATTCAAAATGGGATAGTCTGATTTTTGGTTTCTCAGATTAAATAAATCACATTAATTATTCAATTGAATATTGACATGGTATTTAAAATGCAACATTTTAGATCACCTCATACTCCTCACTACTTTTCAGACTAAAGAATCAGTGAATTTTTAATATTTTAATATTTGGGAAATATTACATCTAAAATTAATTCTGTATTTAGTGTGGAATACATGTTTAATAAACCATGACTTCCAAAACATGAAATATGACTCTAGTCTCACCAGGATTCATTAGTGATCATAGAATAGCTAGAATTGTTCCCAGATATCTTGGTCCACTCTTCTCTCTACCATCCTGTGTGCTATAGGACAGAAAAAGAAAATGCTAAGTCATTAACTATACAGAGAAACGTCCCAAATCAAACAATATTTCTACATATATGATCAGGAAGAACAGATTACAGTGGAAAGGTTCAGAAGAACTGGATTCTCTTCCTCAGTGTTTCATTATTATGCATAGAGACAGATTATGTGAACTCTCTACGCCTAAATCTCCTATTTGTGAAATGAAGAGGTTTTCTGGATGAGCTTTAAAGTCTCCTGTATTTCCGAAATACATTGATTCTTTGTTTTTGCTTCTATAAATACATTCAACTCACTTGCTCAGGACACTCTGGTATTCTGACACTGGTCATGCTCAGTTTTACTTATTTACTAAAATAAATTAATTAGGTGCTCTCTAATTGTGGTAGCCATAGCAAAAATCAATTGGAAGTTATTAAGAGATCATAATTACATTTGAACAAACTCTACTATAATTCAAAATTCATGTTGCTTAAGTAAATGGGAACTTCTAATAAACTCTCTTCCATTAATGTTAGAAAGATTTAGCAATTATAATGATCATAGTTGTTGTATCCACATATTTGCCACGAGAATGCAGGAAAATAGCAAACACAGTGATTAAGTAGATAAGAGCAGAAGAAATAAGTATAAATCTCTGAATATTTTATGTACATATATCCATATCCAATTTTTTAGATTGCAAAACATAACACTCAGCTGAAGCTATCGCAGAGAGAAAATTGTCCTCTCAAATGTCAGTTAATGTTTGATCAAGTGTAAAGTTGATCTATATGTGAGGAAGAGGCATTAGACACCCAGAAGGAAACCAAATCATAAGCATATTCAGGTGACTGACCATGTAAGATGTTTTAGATTAGTGTCAGAACCTCAAGTCTAAATTAAATACTTTGCTTAAAGAAATACTCATCAATTTGCAGTTAGCGTGAGTATGACCCAGAATCTAGGAAAAAACAGCTGTTGATGTGAGTGTGGATCATAAGTCTACAAATGACATTTACTAAAAGAGCAAAATGACAGCACAGATACAAGAAATTACAAAAGAGCAAAGAGATGGGATTTTTAAAAACTCAAGTCATTCTATTTAGAGCAATACTTTCAAGACCCACAACAAAAAACATTTTATCAAACAGGAAGACTTGAGAGAAACATTCTGATTTTCTGGCATATTGCATTGTTAAGGATGAAGCAATGTAGCTGGAAGAATATATCTATTATTTTGATCAAGACTTCCAGCCATTTGCCTTTGAGGTATTCTGATAAAAAATATTAATACTTTAACTTTAGGTTTTGGTACTATATTACTAATTTGTTGTAACTGGCATTTCAGTTTACCTGGTTCTGTTGAGATTAGTAATTTTTTAAAAATAAAAATAAAACTCAAAGGAAAGAACAGATTTAGAACTTGGTTACAATTATAAACCTGAAAATTTGGTTAGAAGTGTATCTGATTGCATGCTGTGGAATATCTCTAGTATGTTTGTCATATGGAAATAAATAACAGTTTCAAAATATTAAAATGTGTAAGAACAGAAAGGGAAATCTGACTATCATAACCTACTTTAAGAGAGAAATCTGATTAGTATCCATGTTCACTAAATATAAATGTATACACTAAATGCATACAAGCAATGTGGTGTTTTACGACTAAAAGACATAATTAAGCATTGAAAATAGTACAATTTTAAAACAATAACAATACAGAGCATTTCATACACCAGACATAGTCTTGTTGATGGAGAGCCTTTATTTATTTATTTTTTCTTTTTAAAAAAAAATTATTAAAGTATAGTTGATTTACAATGTTGTGTTAATTTCTGCTGTACAGCAAAGTGATTTACATTCTTTTTCATACTCTTTTCCATTCTGGTTTATCACAGGATATTGAATATAGTTCCCTGTGCTCTACAGTAGGACCTTGTTGTTTATCCATCCTATACATACTAGTTTGCATCTGCTAATCCCAATCTCCCAATTCTTCCTTCCCCCTTGGCAACCACAAGTCTGTTGGAGAACTTTTAGAATCGGCATAGATAATGAAAACAAATGGCACAGGAATTGAAATCGATATAATTTGTGAAGCAAATATGAAGACAGAGATACTGGAGATAAATGACTGAAAAAAGAATAAAAGTGAGTTCGTAAACGTTTCCCCATTCCTGAAAAGGCAGAACTCAGGTACGTGCATGGTTTTATATGACTTAAAAAAATGATCCGAGTAAAGTGTAAATAAAGGAGGGTCCTAGGGACTCAAAGAAATTAGACAAATCCCGATTATAAAAAGTAGCTGGGGGCTTCCCTGGTGGCGCAGCGGTTGAGAATCTGCCTGCCAATGCAGGGCACACGGATTCGAGCCCTGGTCTGGGAAGATCCCATATGCCGCGGAGCAACTGGGCCCGTGAGCCACAACTACTGAGCCTGGGCGTCTGGAGCCTGTGCTCTGCAGCAAGAGAGGCCGCGATAGTGAGAGGCCCGCGCACCGCGATGAAGAGTGGCCCCCGCTCGCCGCAACTAGAGAAAGCCCTCGCACAGAAACGAAGACCCAACACAGCCAAAAATAAATTAAAAAAAAAAAAAAAAAAAAAAAAAGTAGCCGGAAAAATGGACTCAGAAATACATAAAATTATGGGATAAAGAAATAGTTATTCACACTAGTCATGAGGGGGATTAATGATAATGATGTATTTTAGATACAGAATAATATCATTAATGTGAGCACTATTTATTTTTTAAATGAAATTTAGCAATATGGGCACAGACATTCATTGCCTGTGAGAATACTGAGTGGAATTTGGAGAAAAGCAAGAATGTAAGTCAACTCATCAGATGAAGGAAGGATTTTAGATTTTCTAGTGCACAAAGCTGTACAAATGTTGCTCTAAAATACCAGTGAATAAATTATAGTCATTTTTCTTTTGTTTAATTAGAATAATTATTAAATGAACCTTGAATACTAGGCAGTTGTTGAGGTTCTATAAATGAACTAATTTTTTTTTTAAACAATAACATTCCCATACATGGCAATGGGCAGGTGATGTGACAGTTGCCATGCAAAATGACCCCACTGTTCAGGAAAGGTCCATGTCTATGAGAGACTCACCAACAGAGTTTATCCTGTCTGACCCTGTTACTCTAGTAAAGGCTGAAGTTTTGAATGGAGTATGTGTATGTAGTGAGACTGATGCAAGCCAAACCAATCAGAATTGTTGAATTTTGGAATTTTTCAAACTGGAGCAGGATAAAGTGTTGTTTCCTTTTCATGAGCACGGACAGGACAATGTAAATACCTGGTCAATTAATAGGCTTATTTGCTAATGGATTTCTTGTGTTCACAGAAATGAAGCTAAGAAAGACAGAAAGAAAAATTAGAGAGGGATTAAGAGAATAAGAGATGTCACTCCAAAAGTTTGGTCACTTTACAAATGTTGTATTAATTTCATTTATAAAAGAGGTTTAGCTTAAGCTAGCATGGGCTTGCAACAGCAAAGTGTTTTGAACTATACACCATGAAGTATTGCATTATTTTTCACCATACGATTATAACATGTGGGAAAGTGATATTGAAAATACCCCAGAAATTTTGCTTCTGACAATGAGTAGGAACCCCCCAAATGTTTGGAAATTAAATGACATGCTCTAAATAATCTACTGTCAATGTAGGCCTCACAGAAATTTTTTTTAAATATTTTAAACTGAATGATAATGAATAGCCAACATAAGAACTCTCAGAATACATGCAGTGCCTAGAGGAAAGTTTATAAATTTAAAGTTTACATGTAAAAGGAAATAAAAAGACTCAAATAAAAATCTATATTTTTGCTCTAAGAAACCAGACAAATAAGAACAAATTAAAGTCAAAATAAGTAGAAGGAAGGAAATAATAAACATAAGAGCAGAAAACAATGAAATAAATAATAGACAAATACTAGAGAAAATCCATAAAACTAAAGTCTGCATAGGGAATTCCCTGGTGGTCCAGTGGTTAAGACTCCGAGCTTCCACTGCAGGGGGCACGCGTTCCATCTCTGGTCAGGGAACCAAGATTCTGCAAGCTGCACAGCATGGCCAAAAAATAAAATAAAATAAAAATAAAAAGCTTCTAAAATTTTTTTTAAAAGCTGCATCTATTTGGAAAAGATGAATAAAATTGATAACTATCTAGCAAGAATGGCCAAAAAAATACATAATTGCCCATTTCAGAACTGAAAGTAGGGATATCACTACACATCCTACAGACATTAAAATGATAATTAAAATGTTATAAAAAACTATATTTGAATAAATTTGACAATATAGACTTTTAAAAGAAATTTGTAATTAAAAATATTTCCACAAATAATCCTTCAGGTCCAGGCGTCTTCACAGGTAAATTTTACCAAACTTTTAAAGAAGGAAAATTATCAGTTCTACTCAAACTCTTTGAGAAAATAATGGAGATGAAAAAGTTTTCTAATTCATCTTATGAGACCAGCATTACAGTGACAGCAAAGGTAGAAATAGATATTATAGGAAAACTACTAACACTAATATACCTCATAGACATAGAAACAAAAATTCTTAACAGAATAATGGCAAATAAAATTCAGAAATATACAAAGGTCAAGCATCCACAACCAAGGTGGGTTTATTGCAGGAATGCAAGGTTGTTTTAACACAAAAATCAAATCTTTTATTTGACTGCTAATAATTCACCATATTAACAGCCTAAGAAAACAACATTTCATCCCATGCAGAAATAGCATTTGATAAATTCAGCACCTATTCATGATAAAATTTATTAGCAAACTAGGTATAAAAGAGAATTTCTTCAGTCTGATAAAGGGCATCCACAAAACACCTACAGCTAACATTTTACTTTATGGTGAAAAATAGATAACATATTTTGTGCCTAAGAGAGGATTATAGCAATGATACTTACCCTCACCAGTGTACTTTCTACAATGTATTAGAGGTCCTAACCAGTGCTATATGAAAAATTTTAGAAAGGTGTAGAGATTGGAAAACATGATATAAAACTAAGCTGATTTGCAGGTGACATCACTGTACATCTAGACTATTCTAAAGAGTCAAAATCTAAGCTAGTACAATTCTAAATACATTTAACAGGGCCAAATGACATAAGCTATATCTGTACACTAACAATGTACACTTAGGGAATCAAACATTTAAAATTCCAATTTATAAAAATATCAACAAATAAAATACTTAAGAATGGATTTAATAGAATATAGTATGTGCAAGATGTTCACTAAGAAGTATAGAACATCACTGAGAGAAATTAATGAAGACAAATAAATTGAGATTTATACCATGTTCATAGATTATACAACTATTTATTGACAAAATGACAAAATCTCTGCCAAATTGACCTATAGATTCAATATAATCCCAATCAAAATCATATCAAGTGTTTTTTTTTAATGCCAGGCTAGTTTTAAAGCATATAAAAAGGCAAAGTACTTGAAGTTAAAACATTCTTTCAAAAGAAGAATGTTAGAGACTTACACTATCTGATTTCAATTTGCTACAGAAATCAAAACAGTGTGGATATTAGTGGCAAGATGAACATATCCTTCAATGGAACAGAAGAGAGAGTCAAAAAATAGTCTATTGAATTTTTATAAAGGTGACAAGGTCATTCTGGAGAAATTCTTTATGACATTGGGTTAGACAAATATTTATTAAACAGAGCCCAAGAATTACAAACAAAAACTATTGATAGAATGGTACTCATGAAATTGCAAATTACGTCCTTTGAAAGACAGAGATTTTTAAAAATGGAAAGGCAAGCTATAGACTTGGAGAAAATATTGGCAATCTCTTTATCTGGAAAGAGGCTTGTATCCAGAATATATAACAAACTTTTGCAACTCAGTAACAGAAAGATAAACAACCCAATAAAAACATGGGTGAAACATTTGAATAGACATTTCATTACAGAATATATGAAGATGACCAGTAAGCATATGAAAATGTGCTCAACATCACTAGACATCAGGAAAATACAAATTAAAACAAATATAACACTACTGTAAATCCACGGGAATGACCAAAATTAAGACTGACAGTGTCAAATGTTAATGAGGGTGAGGAGCAACTGGAATTATACATTGCTAGTGGTTATGCAGAGTGGAAAACTACTCTGGAAAACTGTCATTATAGTCTTACAAGTTAAGTGTGCATTAACCCCATGACTCAGCAATTTCACTCTTACATATTTATCCAAGAAAATAAAATCATAATTCCACATAAAAACTTGTTCATGAATATTCATGTAGTAACACTTCACCTAAGAGCTAACACTTAGAAACAGCATTCCTTTAGCTTTTGATAAGTTGTGGTTTATCCATATGATATAATAATATGCAGCAATAAAATGAAATATACTGCTAATACACAACGATAAATATGAAATTTTAGAAAAAGTAAAACTATAGTGATAGAGCAGCAGTTGCCTGGGGTTGCAGGAGGGAAATGTAAGGAATGATAGAAATATTTTACATCTTAATTTTGGTTGTATTTTCACAACTGTATACAAACATCAAAACTCATCAAACTGTTAACTTTGTATAGAGGAATTTTTATTTATGCAATTTAAACCTCAATTAAGCTGGGGATAAAGCTGCTTTAGACTCATTACTTCTTGTGAACAGAAATAGGGAATTGCATGCTTGAGACCTCAGCTATATACACTACACACATACATAGATACTAGTGAACGCCTCAGGGTTGAATTTACAACAGATCATCAGTTACATAAGAAACAGTCATCTGAGTTCAAACTCAGTTTTTGTTTTGTTTTCTATTTTAAAGATAGAAGTTTGAAGTTTACTAAAAACAAATTAAATTAAAGTTTATTAATATTCACTTGTTTTTCAAAAAATAAAATCTGTCAAGCCTCTTCCTCCAGATGTAGTTTCCAGATGGTCTATGAATTGTCCAAGGAGAGTCAGAGGGATATTTTTAATCATAATGAAGAGAAAGTATCATATTTCATTTAAAAAACACTGGTCTTGAATCACGTAGATGTATACTTGATGGGGGGAATTATTCTATCAACACATTGACTTTTAGCCATGGAACAACTGACCTGATCCCTCTGTAATTTAGATAACTTTATACCAACGCTAGACAAAGGAATGCAGTAAGACAAAGACACAGAACAAACCCTCAACTAATTCATGACATTGTGGAAAAAGATAAAAGATCCTTTAAAACAAAAATCCTGGAAAATGCAAACATGAAATGTTCATTTCTCCTCTTATTATAACTTTAACAAGAGATTCATTAGGTTTCAAATTTTCTGATTTGTCCTCTACATTCTTTTCCTTTCCTGAATTTGTATAAAGGAATTGTAAATAGGCAGGGAAATAATCATTCCATTCATTATCTCAAAGGCAAGAGTAGTTTCATAGGGATGTCAGGACACATAAGAAGAAGACTAGTTTTTGATATCCAAACTTCTTGATTTAATATGATTTATACTAAAAGAACAGGAAGTGGACTTTGTAAATATATTTAAATATTGTAAATACTTTTAAGTTTTTGTTCATATGTGTATATAGGAAAAGATTCTAATCCACTAAAGATTTATTATGACAAACCTGCTTCAAGTTTTTTATTAAAATACTTGGATATCTTAAAAATCACATGATCCTACTAATACCTATATTATTTCAGCACAATTAGGCAACTTGGAAATTCACTTTCAGAGCTACTCACATTAGCTTTCACAGAGTAAAATAATAGGAAAACCAAATTATAAAAAATAAAGTCAGTAAAATTTGTTATTCTTCACCTGAAATGTACACTATTTCAATTTTTTAAAAACTGTGGTTAGTTAAAATTAATAAACTTAGGAAAAATTCTCAAAAAGTTAATATTTTTGGCAAGGGACAAGTCTGGCAAGGGAAAAGTCAGAATCAATTTGAATAATAGAGTATCTGATTTCAAGCAAAGGAATTGCACTGGTTTTAAAACTAGTCATTTCCATTCAACATATTTGCTCTAAGTGCCAATTACATGTAAGGAAATGTATTAATCACTACAAGGGATACAAATAAAGATGAAACAGAGCCTCTGCACTACTCTGGTTTTCTCTTATTCAGTGAAAACAATGAAATACAAACATCAATCACAGAATTCCACTGATTGGAAAAAATTGCCAACAAAAATGATGATAGCAGTAATATCACATTTCATAACTATTGTTAAACATAGATTTCACATGAGGACCATGGAATAGGAGATGGTGAAAATAAAGTCATAGGGACATAAAATAAATGTTCATGAATTTATATAAGGTAAAATACAAGGTAAATTTTTGTTTTTATAAGCTGTTGAGATTATTTAAGGAAGGTATAATGTATTCTATAACTCATTAGAAGAACCCGGTGGCAGAATGCTTAATTATAAAGGGGAAAGAATAATACATTATGTATATTGTTTTCATATAGATTCTTTGCAATGTGATTTTTTTCCTAGGGAAACTTTAAAGTGATTAAATAATGATTTGCTGAACCCCTGATTACTTTCCTCCATCACTTTTATAAGCTATAATGATTCAAATATTGGATGGCTGTAATGGGTAAAATAATCCCATTACTAAAATTAGTAATACTGAAATTCAAATAGTATTACATATTATTTAAATATATCAATATTCTCTATTAATATATTATTAAATAATCTCCTTGAATATAATTTTATTAAAAGAATACTTTTTCTCCAAATTAACAATTAAAACATATATATGACATATATATGTACCTATATGTATCATATAAGTATATAAATATATAGGTACCTAGGCAAAATTATATCTGTAGACACAGTGGACAAATCAAGCGAAGTTTTATTTTTTTTTTTTTGATGAAGGACTTACTAAAGGCCCTTCATATATTGAGACAGCAGTCAATTCATTTGACAAATGTTTATTAAATATCTACTGTGTATTAAGCATTGTTTTATACATTGTTGAAAAGAAACAGGTCCCTCTGTCAAGAAGCTATATTCTCGTTGGCCTCTTACACTTACTCAGTGTTTTATAGTTTATGATTACTTTGTAACACATAAAATCATACACCTCTCACCAAGTTGCTGTAAGATACCTTTATGAAGAATGTAACAGAGAACATGGCTCAGAGTGGAAATCACAGATATGCTCAA
Organism: Balaenoptera ricei; assembly: GCF_028023285.1. NCBI lineage: Eukaryota > Metazoa > Chordata > Mammalia > Artiodactyla > Balaenopteridae > Balaenoptera > Balaenoptera ricei. The sequence continues at coordinate 2,919,988 of NC_082659.1, read as the reverse complement.
AAATACTAATTCCTTGCCTCGGTTACCAGCCTTCTAACACCTGAATCGGAGAAACTAAAAGTGTGAAGTTTTTCTTTTCCGTAGGGCATTTAACATGGTCAACAATTTTTTCATTTTCATGTTTAAGTATTAATACAAGAGGTATCTCTCTATCTTATCACAGTGCCTGCACATTGAAAGCACGTATCTACATTTAGTGAGTAAATTTGTTGCTATTGTTTGAAAGGTCTGTGCTAGCCATACCTTTGAACAATTATACCTGAAGAAAGTTTCTGGTTCTGAAAGCAAGATCAGTATGACACATAATATAGCTGGTTCAAGGGTCTTTGGGAGCATTCTGGAGGGACACGTAAATCAGTTTAGGTAGAAAGAGGAAGGTGTCATGAGGAAAGTGAGCAGGAAGTAAAAGCAGAAGTTAGCACCAAAGAGAGAAAGGAGAAGTGAGAAGTGTTCCAAGGCTGGATACAGGGAATAGACAAGGGGAGAGAAGGGTGCCTACAGATAATGTAACATATACTGTAAGGAGAAGAGAGCAGGAATAGGAAATGACAATAGGTCTGCCCAAAAGTAGCAAAAGCATGCCATGGAACTAGGGTACATATCTTAGTGAAGAGGTATGGAACAGATGAATGACTATACGTTGGGCATTTCAATTATAATCAAAGGCATAACCACTCTCACTATCACCATGCTTGAAAATGAAAGACATGATATACTGTCAATTTCACTTCACTCAAATAGGTAGGGGATGCTATTTTTCTTAGATATAGAGGATTTTGAGCCAATTCCTTCTCAAAGCCAAAGTAAAAGATACTGTAGATGAAAACTATGGTATTACTTTTAAATATCAGCATTTATTTTATACCAGATTTAAAAAAATGATCCTCGGAGGAGGGGGCAAGATGGCGGAAGAGTAAGACGCGGAGATCACCTTCCTTCCCACAGATACAGCAGAAATACATCTACACGTGGAACTGCTCCTACAGAACACCCACTGAACGCTGGCAGAAGACGTCAGACCTCCCAAAAGGCAAGAAAATCCCCACGTACTTGGGTAGGGTAAAAGAAAAAAGAAATAACAGAGACAAAAGAATAGGGACGGGACCTGCGCCAGTGGGAGGGAGCCGTGAAGGAGGAAAGGTTTCCAGGCACTAGGAAGCCCCTTTGCGGGCAGAGACTGCAGGTGGCAGAGGGGGGAAGCTTCGGAGGAGAGCGCAGCCACAGGGGTGCGGAGGGCAAAGCGGAGAGACTCCCGCACAGAGGCTCGGCGCCAACCAGCACTCACCAGCCCGAGAGGCTTGTCTGCTCACCCGCCGGGGCGGGCGGGGCTGGGAGCTGAGGCTCTGGCTTTGGTGCTAGCCGGGAGGGAGTCCGGGAAAAAGTCTGCAGCTGCCGAAGAGGCAAGAGACTTTTTCTTGCCTCTTTGTTTCGCGGCGCGCAAGGAGAGGGGATTCAGAGCGCTGCCTAAACGAAATCCAGAGACGGGTGCGAGCCGCGCGGCTATCAGCGCGGATCCCACAGCAACAGGGGCGCAGAGGGAAAAACGGAGAGACTCCTGCACAGAGGCTCAGCGCCGAGCAGCGCTCACCAGCCCGAGAGGCTTGTCTGCTCACCCGCTGGGGCGGGTGGGGGCTGGGAGCTGAGGTGCGGGCTTCGGTCGGATCGCAGGGAGAGGACTGGGGTTGGCTGCGTGAACACAGCCTGAAGGGGTTGGCGTGCCGCGGCGAGCCGGGAGGGAGCCGGAGAGGAGGTCTGCAGCCGCCGAAGAGGCAAGAGACTTTTTCTTGCCTCTTTGTTTCGCGGCGCGCAAGGAGAGGGGATTCAGAGCGCCGCCTAGACGAACTCCAGAGGCGGGCGCGAGCCGTGGCTAACAGCGCGGACCCCAGAGACTGGTAGGAAACGCTAAGGCTGCTGCTGCCGCCACCAAGAAGCCTGTGTGCGAGCCCAGGTCACTCTCCACACCGCCCCTCCCAGGAGCCGGTGCAGCTCGCCACTGCCAGGCTCCCGTGATCCAGGGACAACTTCCCCGGGAGAACACACAGCGCGCCTCGGGCTGCTGCAACGTCACGACGCCTCTGACGCCGCAGGCTCGCCCCGCCTCCTCCGTACCGCTCCCTCCCCCGGCCTGAGTGAGCCAGAGCCCCCGAAGCAGCTGCTCCTTTAACTCCGTTCTGTCTGGGCGGGGAACGGACGCCCTCAGGCGACGTACATGCAGAGGCGGGTCCAAATCCAAAGCTGAACGCTGGGAGCTGTACGAACAAAGAAGAGAAAGGGAAATCTCCCCCAGCAGCCTCAGAAGCAGCGGATTAAAGCTCCACAAACAACTTGATGTGCCTGCATCTGTTGAATACCTGAATAGGCAACGAATCATCCCAAATTCAAAAGGTGGACTTTAGGAGCAGGATATATTAATTTCCCCTTTTCCTTTTTTTGTGAGTGTATATGTGTATGCTTCTGGGTGAGATTTTGTCTGTATAGCTTTGCTTTCACCATCAGTCCTAGGGTTAGGTCCGTCCATTTTTTTTTTTTTTTTTTTACTTAAAAAAAATTTTTTTTTTCCTAATATATGCTTTCTTAATAATTTTTTCCGTATTTTCTATTTTTAGAAATTAAAAAAATTTTTTAATAAGTTTTTTCATATTTTTTATTTTAAAAAATTAAAATTTTTTTTTAATAAATTTTTTTTAAAAAATCTTTCTCTTATTTTTTACTATAAAAAAATTAATAAATCTATTTTTAAAAATTAAAAAAAAATTTTTTCTGAATACATTTACTCTTAATAATTTTTTTTCTTATTTTTTATTATAATAGCTTTATTTTATTTTATTTTATCCTCTTTTTATCTTTCTATTTTTTTCTCCCTTATATTCTGAGCTGTGTGGATGAAAGGCTCTTGGTGCTCCAGCCAGGCATCAGGGCTGTGCCTCTGAGGTGGGAGAGCCAACCTCAGGACACTGGTCCACATGAGACCTACCAGCTCCACGTAACACCAAACGGCAAAAATCTCTCAGAGGTCTCCATCTCAACATCAAGACACAGCTTCACTCAACGAACAGCAAGCTACAGGGCTGGACACCCTATGCCAAACAACTAGCAAGACAGGAACACAGCCCCATCCATTAGCAGGGAGGCTGCCTAAAATCATAAGGCCACAGACAACCCAAAACACACCACCAGACGTGGACGAGCCCACCAGAAAGACAAGATTCAACCTCATCCACCAGAACACAGGCAATAGTCCCCTCCACCAGGAAGCCTACACAACCCACTGAACCAACCTTACCCACTGGGGACAGATACCAAAAACAACGGGAACTACGAACCTGCAGCCTGTGAAAAGGAGACCCCAAACACAGTAAGATAAGCAAAATGAGACGACAGAAAAACACACAGCAGATGAAGGAGCAGGGTCAAAACACACCAGACCTAACAAATGAAGAGGAAATAGGTAGTCTACCTGAAAAAGAATTCAGAATAATGATAGTAAGGATGATCCAAAATCTTGGAAATAGAATAGACAAAATGCAAGAAACATTTAACAAGGACGTAGAAGAACTAAAGAGGAACCAAGCAACGATGAAAAACACAATAAATGAAATTAAAAATACTCTAGATGGGATCAATAGCAGAATAACTGAGGCAGAAGAAAGGATAAGTGACCTGGAAGATAAAATGGTGGAAATAACTACTGCAGAGCAGGATAAAGAAAAAAGAATGAAAAGAACTGAGGACAGTCTCAGAGACCTCTGGGACAACATTAAACGCACCAACATTCGAATTATAGGGGTCCCAGAAGAAGAAGAGAAAAAGAAAGGGACTGAGAAAATATTTGAAGAGATTATAGTTGAAAACTTCCCTAATATGGGAAAGGAAATAGTTAATCAAGTCCAGGAAGCACAGAGAGTCCCATACAGGATAAACCCAAGGAGAAACACGCCAAGACACATATTAATCAAACTGTCAAAAATTAAATATAAAGAAAACATATTAAAAGCAGCAAGGGAAAAACAACAAATAACACACAAGGGAATCCCCATAAGGTTAACATCTGATCTTTCAGCAGAAACTCTGCAAGCCAGAAGGGAGTGGCAGGATATACTTAAAGTGATGAAGGAGAAAAACCTACAACCAAGGTTACTCTACCCAGCAAGGATCTCATTCAGATTTGATGGAGAAATTAAAACCTTTACAGACAAGCAAAAGCTGAGAGAGTTCAGCACCACCAAACCAGCTTTACAACAAATGCTAAAGGAACTTCTCTAGGCAAGAAACACAAGAGAAGGAAAACACCTACAATAACAAACCCAAAACATTTAAGAAAATGGGAATGGGAACATACATATCGATAATTACCTTGAATGTAAATGGATTAAATGCTCCCACCAAAAGACACAGACTGGTTGAATGGATACAAAAACAAGACCCATATATATGCTGTCTACAAGAGACCCACTTCAGACCTAGAGACACATACAGACTGAAAGTGAGGGGATGGAAAAAGATATTCCATGCAAATGGAAATCAAAAGAAAGCTGGAGTAGCAATTCTCATATCAGACAAAATAGACTTTAAAATAAAGAATATTATAAGAGACAAAGAAGGACACTATATAATGATCAAGGGATCGATCCAAGAGGAAGGTATAACAATTGTAAATATTTATGCACCCAACATAGGAGCACCTCAATACATAAGGCAAATACTAACAGCCCTAAAAGGGGAAATTGACAGCAACACAATCATAGTAGGGGACTTTAACACCCCACTTTCATCAATGGACAGATCATCCAAAATGAAAATAAATAAGGAAACACAAGCTTTAAATGATACATTAAACAAGATGGACTTAATTGATATTTATAGGACATTCCACCCAAAAACAACAGAATACACATTTTTCTCAAGTGCGCATGGAACATTCTCCAGGATAGATCATATCTTGGGTCACAAATCAAGCCTTGGTAAATTTAAGAAAATTGAAATCGTATCAAGTATCTTTTCCGACCACAACGCTATGAGACTAGATATCAATTACAGGAAAAGATCTGTAAAAAATACAAACACATGGAGGCTACACAATACACTACTTAATAATGAAGTGATCACTGAAGAAATCAAAGGGGAAATCAAAAAATACCTAGAAACAAATGACAATGGAGATACGACGACCCAAAACCTATGGGACGCAGCAAAAGCAGTGCTAAGAGGGAAGTTTATAGCAATACAAGCCTACCTCAAGAAACAGGAAACATCTCGAATAAACAACCTAACCTTGCACCTAAAGCAATTAGAGAAAGAAGAACAAAAAAATCCCAAAGCTAGCAGAAGGAAAGAAATCATAAAGATCAGGTCAGAAATAAATGAAAAAGAAATGAAGGAAACAATAGCAAAAATCAATAAAACTAAAAGCTGGTTCTTTGAGAAGATAAACAAAATTGATAAACCATTAGCCAGACTCATCAAGAGAAAAAGGGAGAAGACTCAAATCAATAGAATTAGAAATGAAAAAGGAGAAGTAACCACTGACACTGCAGAAATACAAAAGATCATGAGAGATTACTACAAGCAACTCTACGCCAATAAAATGGACAACCTGGAAGAAATGGACAGATTCTTAGAAATGCACAACCTGCCGAGACTGAACCAGGAAGAAATAGAAAATATGAACAGACCAATCACAAGCACTGAAATTGAAACTGTGATTAAAAACCTTCCAACAAACAAAAGCCCAGGACCAGATGGCTTCACAGGTGAATTCTATCAAACATTTAGAGAAGAGCTAACACCTATCCTTCTCAAACTCTTCCAAAATATTGCAGAGGGAGGAACACTCCCAAACTCATTCTACGAGGCCACCATCACCCTGATACCAAAACCAGACAAAGATGTCACAAAGAAAGAAAACTACAGGCCAATATCACTGATGAACATAGATGCAAAAATCCTCAACAAAATACTCGCAAACAGAATCCAACAGCACATTAAAAGGATCATACACCATGATCAAGTGGGGTTTATCCCAGGAATGCAAGGATTCTTCAATATACGTAAATCAATCAATGTGATACACCATATTAACAAATTGAAGGAGAAAAACCATATGATCATCTCAATAGATGCAGAGAAAGCTTTCGACAAAATTCAACACCCATTTATGATAAAAGTCCTGCAGAAAGTAGGCATAGAGGGAACTTTCCTCAACATAATAAAGGCCATATATGACAAACCCACAGCCAACATTGTCCTCAATGGTGAAAAACTGAAACCATTTCCACTAAGATCAGGAACAAGACAAGGTTGCCCACTCTCACCACTATTATTCAACATAGTTTTGGAAGTGTTAGCCACAGCAATCAGAGAAGACAAAGAAATAAAAGGAATCCAAATCGGAAAAGAAGAAGTAAAGCTGTCACTGTTTGCAGATGACATGATACTATACATAGAGAATCCTAAAGATGCTACCAGAAAACTCCTAGAGCTAATCAATGAATTTGGTAAAGTAGCAGGATACAAAATTAATGCACAGAAATCTCTTGCATTTCTATACACTAATGACGAAAAATCTGAAAGTGAAATTAAGAAAACACTCCCGTTTACCATTGCAACAAAAAGAATAAGATATCTAGGAATAAACCTACCTAAGGAGACAAAAGACCTGTATGCAGAAAATTATAAGACACTGATGAAAGAAATTAAAGATGATACAAATAGATGGAAAGATATACCATGTTCCTGGATTGGAAGAATCAACATTGTGAAAATGACTCTACTACCCAAAGCAATCTACAGATTCAATGCAATCCCTATCAAACTACCACTGGCATTTTTCACAGAACTAGAACAAAAAATTTCACAATTTGTATGGAAACACAAAAGACCCCGAATAGCCAAAGCAATCTTGAGAACGAAAAATGGAGCTGGGGGAATCAGGCTCCCTGACTTCAGACTATATTACAAAGCTACAGTAATCAAGACAGTTTGGTACTGGCACAAAAACAGAAATATTGATCAATGGAACAGGATAGAAAGCCCAGAGATAAACCCACGCACATATGGTCACCTTATCTTTGATAAAGGAGGCAAGCATATACGGTGGAGAAAAGACAGCCTCTTCAATAAGTGGTGCTGGGAAAATTGGACAGATACATGTAAAAGTATGAAATTAGAACACTCCCTGACACCATGCACAAAAATAAACTCAAAATGGATTAAAGACCTAAGTGTAAGACCAGACACTATCAAACTCTTAGAGGAAAACATAGGCAGAACATTCTATGACATACATCACAGCAAGATTCTTTTTGACCCAGCTCCCAGAGAAATGGAAATAAGAACACAAATAAACAAATGGGACCTAATGAAACTTAAAAGCTTTTGCACAGCAAAGGAAACCATAAACAAGACCAAAAGACAACCATCAGAATGGGAGAAAATATTTGCAAATGAAGCAACTGACAAAGGATTAATCTCCAAGATTTACAAGCAGCTCATGCAGCTCAATAACAAAAAAACGAACAACCCAATCCAAAAATGGGCAGAAGACCTAAATAGACATTTCTCCAAAGAAGATATACAGATGGCCAACAGACACATGAAAGAATGCTCAACATCATTAATCATTAGAGAAATGCAAATCAAAACTACAATGAGATATCATCTCACACCGGTCAGAATGGCCATCATCAAAAAATCTAGAAACAATAAATGCTGGAGAGGGTGTGGAGGAAAGGGAACTCTCTTGCACTGTTGGTGGGAATGTAAATTGATACAGCCACTATGGAGAACAGTATGGAGGTTCTTTAAAAAACTACAAATAGAACTACCATACGATCCAGCAATCCCACTACTGGGCATATACCCTGAGAAAACCATAGGTCAAAAAGACTCTTGTACCAAAATGTTCATTGCAGCTCTATTTACAATAGCCAGGACATGGAAGCAACCTAAATGTCCATCGACAGATGAATGGATAAAGAAGATGTGGCACATATATACAATGGAATATTACTCAGCCATAAAAAGAAATGAAATGGAGGTATTTGTAATGAGGTGGATGGAGTTAGAGTCTGTCATACAGAGTGAAGTAAGTCAGAAAGAGAAAAACAAATACAGTATGCTAACACATATATACGGAATCTAAGGGGAAAAAAAGCCATGAAGAACCTCGTGGCAAGACGGGAATAAAGACACAGACCTACTAGAGAATGGACTTGAGGATATGGGGAGGGGGTGGGGTGAGATGTGACAGGGTGAGAGAGTGTCATGGACATATATACACTACCAAATGTAAAATAGGTAGCTAGTGGGAAGCAGCCGCATAGCACAGGGAGATCAGCTCGGTGCTTTGTGACCACCTAGAGGGGTGGGATGGGGAGGGTGGGAGGGAGGGAGATGCAAGAGGGAAGAGATATGGGAACATATTGTATATGTATAACTGATTGTTATAAAGCAGAAGCTAACACACCATTGTAAGGCAATTATACTTCAATAAAGATGTTTAAAAAAAAATAAAAAAAAAAAAAAAAAAAAAAAAAAAAAAAAAATAAGGGAGAGGATGTAGTACATTAAGTTTTTTAATAAAATTTGTTTAAAAATGATAAAAAAAAAAAAAAAAAAAAAAAAAAAAAAAATGATCCTCAAAGGCATTGTTTTACTGTACACACACCAAATAAGTTAATTTATCAAGGATAATATTCTGGAGATACTGCCATGAAATATTCCATGTGAAAAATAGAAAATTTTACAGTCTTTCATGCTGCATTAAAAGATTTACTCTGAGCTAACTGGTATATGGAAATATTTTTAACTGCACAGAAAAAGAAAGGCAGTCATTGTCCTAATATAGTTGTTAATCATTTTTAGCTTTTGGATTATTGAAAGTTCCAATACATTAATGTTCAGAAAAATAACATTGTAGTTGCATTATAGAAATATCGTTATGGGATTTTATATATTTATGAGAGTTTGATGAAAATTCTCTGCTTGGAGACATATAATAAGTACTGTAAAGACTTGATGGATGGTCTTCGTGACAATTTATGTGTCTGTTTGGCTAGGCTTATGGTACCCACTTGTTTTGGCAAACACTAGTACAGGTATTTCTGTGAAGGTATTTTTTAGATGTGATTAACATCTAAATCAATCAATATTGAGTAAGGCAAATTATCCATCATGATGTGGATGGGCCTCATCTAATCAGTTGAAGGCCCTAAATTTAAAAGACTGAGGACAAAGGAATTCTTTCTCCAGACTGCCTTCAGACTCAAGACCACAACATAGGGACTTCCCTGGTGGTGCAGTGGTTAAGAATCCACCTGCCAATGCAGGGGACACAGGTTCGAGCCCTGGTCCGGGAAGATCCCACATGCCATGGAGCAACTAAGCCTGTGCACCACAACTACTGAGTCTGCGCTCTAGAACCTGAGAGCCACAACTACTGAGCCCATGTGCCACAACTACTGAAGCCCTCGTGCCTAGAGCCCATGCTCCACAGCAAGAGAAGCCACCGCAATGAGAAGCCCGCGCACTGCAACGAAGAGTAGCCCCAGCTCTCCGCAACTGGAGAAAGCCCGCATGCAGCAACAAAGACCCAACGCAGCCAAAAATAAATAAATAAATAACTGATTCTTTTTAAAAAATGACCGCAATATCAACACTTCCTTGGGTCTCTAGCCTGTCAGCTTGCACTGCAGATTTTGGACTTTCCTGCCCTCAACTGTGTGCCAGTTCCTTAAATCTCTCTCTCTCTCTTTCTCTCTGTACGTGTGTGTGCGTGCGCGCACGTGTGTGTGTGTGTGTGTGTGTGTGGTGTGTTGGTTCCATTTCCTTTGGAGAACTTTGACTAATACAATCTCTCCTATAGAATCCTTGTTTATTACTTGGTTTATTTGACAGATGTTTATTAAGCATCTATTGCACACTTTGTTCTATACTTAATCTTGGAAGTACAATAATAAGAAAAAGCTAACACTGACTCCACCCTTATGGAGTTTAAAATATAGTGGTGAGTCAGCATCTCACAAACTGGTCATTACAAAAAAATATATAATTATAACATGGGCTCCCAACTCTCCTGACTTCAAGCAGACCCGTCTTTATTTTCCACAGATATCATTGCTAATCCCCTGGTTTCCTTCTATCTACTTAAGAACCGGTTCTTAATATTCACACATTATCTTCTTCTGGGAAAGCAAGAATACATACTCTCTGGTGGTGGGTGCTACTGAAATCCTGCCCAGATCACTCTCACCGGGCTGGCACACCCATCTCCAAGCTATTGCAGAGAATCACACTTAGCCTAAAAGAAATCACCTCCCATCCAGTATACACTCTTTGACAGTCAACAGCCAAAGACTCACTGACATGAGGACACAAAAGGACCGCCCCCTTTCCTTGGCGGAAGCAGTGTTTTGGATGCAAGTCAGGCTGCAGAGCTCTCAGTGAGAGCAGGCTGGAGCTAAGATGTGTTCAGACATCTTAGACATTCCTCCTCTTCCCTAGCTTGTGTCTCTAGCTTCCCTTCCCCCAAAAGTACTACCTCAGTAAGTCACTTTAAAAAAAATCTGCATTTCAGGTTCTGCTTAAAGGGGTCATAACCTAAGGCGCCCCTCCTTGAGGAGGATCTTTAATACTATTGGACAAGTGCCAGGATCTTCCACCGATAGATATTCTAAAGCCCTGGGTGTCCATTAGAGTTGGTTCCCGTCTGTTCCACGTGTTCTTACGTTCACTCCAAGCATGAAAGACAAGAGTATCCCTCAGGGAGGTTTTCCATTACGGGCTTGTGATGGAGAACTGCCTAGGTCTCAATGGCTACCGTTTTGATTATAGCATATATAATTTATCCACATACTGCAGTTTCCCTAAAACATTCACGTGTGACCAGGGTACCAGGGACATAATCAACACTCCTCTGCAATGATCTGAACTTTGGAATTGAGGCTTGGTACCCATCCAAATGTCCCCTTTGTGTGCTGTCCTGTCTTGTTATCTCTGTGATCTGCTCTCCACCAGTTTCACTCTTTTCCATCTTACATATTTTGATCACTTTGAATCTCAAAGAGAAGGGATCGCGATGCTGATATGCAATTACCCATGGATCTAGGCCATAATTTGTAAAACATGGCCATAATTAACACATGAGGGAGGCACACCTCCATAGTCCACTCAGTATAGCAAAGACTCAGTATCCACAATATGTTGAAATATCGATGATACGCCATTGGCTTGCTAAAAAGTGTTATGTTTTTGTCAAAAATGTTTAAATTAGGTCTAATTTCAGAGTTCTTATTCAACACTAGCCACCCCAGCTGACGATAAAAGTGAAATATCAGGGACTATTGTAAACATGTTAGAGAGCAAATTGAAACTACAATGTATACATGAAAATTTATGAATTAAAAAGTCATAAAATATTCAAAAGATAAAAGTACCAAAATAAAAAATGGTAAATTGAGTAGCCAGTTGGAGCATTTATTTGCAGGGAACATTAGGCGTTTTTAGTATCAAAGTGATAATACTGTGTACATTTATATTTGGGTGCACTGATGTGAGTAGTAAAAGATTGTGTTGCAAGTTATAAGGTCATGGAGTTTATTATACAAATCAATCAACCAATCAAAAAGTATTGAGTCCTAAGAAGAGAGAAAGAAAGCATATAAAAGATGACCTTTTAGTAAATTTCTGAATTATTCTAGTTACAAATTGATAAAATGACTTGTTTTTTATGGACATGAAGCTTATTGCCTCAAGTATTCAAGTATCATAAATTTTAGTCTGAGTTTTTCTGAGAGGCTTGAGAAATGACTCACAGTCAAGTCAATTTATTAACTGAATCTGAAAGGGAATATTATGTGCAACAATAAGGATGTATGAGAGAACAAACCTCTTTAGGAAAAGAGAAATACTTTGATATGACTGCAATAGGGGACATAGGGAAGGTCATGAAGAGTCATGAGAGGAGACACACACGTGACACATTATAAAAGGGGTCCATGCCTTCTGAGCAGATTTCTTGACTTATGAATATTTCTTAAAAGTGGTATCAGAATCATATTGAGATATTCTTTAAGAATGAAGATTGTCCCAACGAGGAATTTGATGATCACTAAAGATCAAGAATCACTCTGTAAGTAATGAAGAGCCTTGGAGGGGTTTCAAACAGAAGTGTGACAGAGAAGTGAGGGAAGAAATAAGAGATGAGTAAGAAAGAAGGGAAGAGAGATAATACCAAACCCAAAGAAATATAGAATATATGGAATACAATCAAGTTCTAAATTAGAGGCTATGGATCATTATTGGAATTGTAGGTCTATTTCAGCTCTCTTTTTCAATCTGTGTTGGATAGGATAACCTTATAAAAATAAAGCCAGAAAAGCATGTTTGGACAAATTCAAGAATTACCATAACAAACACTTCCGAATAAAGCACCTAATGAAATGGAGAATCTGGAGAATCACATCACTACATTTTCTCCTTCCAAATAGTCCTCTCAGGAGGCATATTAGTGTCTAACCAATTTTGATTTTATAAAATTTCATCTTGATTGAAATTAATTTGTGCTTCCCTTTTGCTGACCAGAGGATGTAGTTATATCTCCAATTTGTTTTGGAGGTGGGATCAGGAAGGGAGGAATAACTTTTGATTATTCAGTAGCTAATACTCTGAGCATACAAAACAAAATTAAATTTTGGAGGATTTTATCTTTTTACAATTGATTTTTAAAAATCCCGGAAAGAGCAAATGTAAATCTCAGTGGGTTTCTAGCTGAACAAATAGCTACTAAAAATACACTTTTAATTGTCAGAAAACATACATGCCAAAGCCTTTGGCTCAGATGGAGGCCAAGTTAAAATTTCTAAAACTAAACAGAGAATTTCTGTAAGAAAAAATCTTTTCAGCAAATAATATCAGTTCCTTAGTTTTAAGAAATTTGGGGATACCTCGGTAGTTATATTTCCTAGATTTAAATACTTGTATCTAGTTCATATGGTATAAATTGCATTTCAATTTGTCCTATTAAGTTTCTATTAGTTTCAGATGATCTACAGAAGTGTCACGTACGCTTAAAAGAATTATGTTTTAACATGAGTCATGAAAATCAAATATGTAATAATATATTTTCAAGGGAATTAAACTTAGCACTTCATTGCTTAAGAATGTTTACGAATGGCTTAGGCAACTATTTTTCCTGATGCAAGGAGTTGGTAAAATTTACTTCTTGAAATTCCTTGCTATAAACTGAGTTATGAATTTTTGTCCGGTATGGTAGGCAGACTCTAAGATGACTCTCTGCAATCCGTACCTCCTTGTATTCACACCTTTGTGTAATTCCCTCCCCTGGAGCATGGACTGGACTTATTGATTTGGCTAGTATCCTATAGAAGAAAGCATCCAAAGGTTTAGGAAGTATATTGTTTTTCTTTGCTGCCATACAAGCTAGCGCAAACTTAACCACTAAAGCAATGCAAGTGTATTATCTCAGTTTCCATGGGCAGGAGTCCTTGAGTCTCACCAGGCTGCAACCACGGTGATATTTAGGACTACAGTTCTCAACTGGTGCTCATTCAGATGGTTGGCAAAATTCAATTTCTTGCAGGTTATGGCGGAAGTCCTTGTTTTCTCGATAGTAGTGAACTAGGACTTGCTCTCAGCTCCTAAAGGCTATCCCTCTCCGCATGCAATTGTAAGACACAGTTTTTGCCACTTTATACTTCCCAGTCTAGAAGAAGAACATTCTCTTAGTTTAAAGAGCCCATCTGAATATGTCAGGCCCATCATGGATAATGCTAATTTTGATTAACTCAAAGGCAACAGATTGGGAAACTTAATTATATCTTTTGCCATATAAGGTGACATAATATCTTGTCATATTCATAGGTTCTGTTTACAGTCAATTAGAGGGCCATTGCGGGGGCTTATTTTAGGAGTCTGCCTCTTACAGAGAGTACGAAATTCTACACAATGCCCTAAAAGACTTGAACAAACACTAGCTTAGCTTCTAATCAGTCAAGGCTGCATCGCCAGGTTGATGACTCCAGTACCCTTAAGTTCTTGCTGAAGAAAGCTCAAGGCTGCCAGGAGATTTTACTGTTTGTTCCAGCCAAAACCCAGTGATAGGTAAATAGGCTTCTAAAACCCCTCTTAGAGCAGTTACTTTAGAAGGCTTGCATTATACATTCTTTCTTCACCCCTTTGCGAGGTAAACCTTCTACCTCCCAGAACTGTCTTTGCAAGGCCCTGAGTGCCCTCTCTTTAAAATACAAACACTCAAGGCGATAACTGTCGCTCTAGTTCCCTGTGGAAGAATGAGGGCCTTCCTCAGCAGGCACCATGCTCCAACTTGCACCACTGCCTCCTGTCATAAAGAGAGGAGAAGTTTGGATATGAGCCAATTAAGAAACCCACATGGCTGGTCACGTGGACCAAAACCCCTTAACACCACTCAGTGCCTTTTCCTTAGCACAGCCCGGCCTTGGAAAAGTCTCCTGCACTTTGTTTTGATGAAGCTGAGTTTAGTTCACACTGAACCCTCTTCCCTCTTGCTAGAGTTATTACTGAATAAAATCTGTCCTTACCCCTTTAACCAGTGTCTGGCTTTGTTTATCTCTGACACTTAATTCCTTTTAGGATCTGTATATTGAGCCACCATTCAGACCAGTATGGGTCTGGGAAATACTATGGCCCAAGGGTAGATCTGGGGATGTGCTTCAATTGTAAATTTGTCACATTTTAGGGGTAAATTGGAAAGCTTGGTTGGTGTCAAGGTCTTTTAGAGATTTTCATAAACTAGGGAAAATTGAACCATATTATTATTACCAAGTTATAGGTAAGTAGTTTAAAATGGATCTGAGAACCAACAAGAATAAAGCCAGGAGTAGCTGGCTAAACTATATTTATTTCAGGGGCACTGTATCCCCTATATCTTACCAGAGGATCATAGGAATTCCAAAGTTATTCTTTCATTATCAAAACTCAAGAACACTTCCCAAAATATGAAGAATAGTATGATCCTACAATTTCAGGCTTCTAAATAACTATTCTTTTATTCAGACATAATTAAAAATGTACATATATTTCCCAAAGGAAACTAGAGAAGGACTTCGGTTTTGCTGTATGGAAGAGTCTTTACTTTTCAAAAATATAAATTTAAGTTACATTATTTTACTATAAATTTAGGATATGTACTTTTTTTTAATTTCCCATACATACAAAGGAATTTTACTTAGAGGAAAGTAACTAATTCTTGCTACACGCAGTAACATGCATATTTCTGTAGATTTGTAGTTTATTACAGTGAAATTACAGATTTATATATAAATTGGGGGTAAGGGGTGAGTGATTACAAGTGATTACAATATATCCCCTGGTCAAATTCTTACCCTAAAAATGAAACCATTCTGACCTAAGCACGAGTATCCTTGTAGTCAATTACCTAGGTGACTAGAATGTTAAAATATCAGCTAGGTAAATCTGACTAAGAAAGCAGACATGCTGACTCCTTGCCTAATGAATTCTTAAAAGTCCCTCTTGGATTTGATGCAATCAACATTAGTGGTCTTGTCACTTTCCTTTCCTATTGATTTTCCAAATATCATTTTCTTTAACTTAAAAGGTCAGTGGATTGTGCATAATGCTGAATGAATTAGTGGGTGTGTGCATGTGTGTATGTGTGTCTGTGTGTATGTTGGTCATACAACATTTAATTATTTGAACAAAATGCTGAATAATGTTTTCTTAATTTTAATCCATAATTTGGCCAAAATAAAACACTTCTCCTGGCCTTTGAATTGGTATTACTTGATCATAGGAGTTTGAATTTAAATGAAGTATCATGCAAACAATAATAAGGCCCATGAACATTTTTACAAATTAGTGGGGGGAAACAGACTTGGACTTATTTAAACCATAATTAGCTTATGTCTCTAATTAGATGTTTCTGTACATAAAGAAAATTAATCTTTGTAGCCAAGGCAGTTTCAGTATCGATCACATGTGAGAACACCTTGGCTTTTAGAGGGAATATCATCTCTAGTGTAGAGTTCAGTATTTCTAATCCCAATCTTGCTTGTTAAAAAACTGAATTTAAAAATTTATGATACAACTTACTTTTATTTTGAACACCTGTTCTTTCAACTTACTTTCACAATTTGAGCATTATGCAAACAAGCACAATGTTAGTTATTTCAGGATATATGAAATTTTTCAGTGAATCGGTTCAGGAGGAAAGTTTCCTTCTCTCCTGCTACCCTCTATGACACCTAAGTTTTGGGTGTCATTAATACAGTGGTCCCCTCAATAAAACCTTAGTGGTACAGAATGGTTAGCAGGAGGAACTGAGTACTTTTTAAAATTAATTGATTAATTAATTAATTTATTTATTTATTTTTGGCTGCGTTGGGTCTTCGTTGCTGCACGCGGGCTTTCTCTAGTTGCAGCAAACAAAGGCTACTCTTTGTTGTGGTGCGTGGGCTTCTCATTGCAGGGGCTTCTCTTGTTGCAGAGCATGGACTCTAGGCACGTGGGCTTCAGTAGCTGCAGCATGCAGGCTCAGTAGTTGTGGCACACGGGCTCTAGGGCACACGGGCTTCAGGAACTGTGGTGCTCAGGCTCAGTAGTTGTGGTGCACGGGTTTAGTTGCTCCATGGCATGTGGGATCTTCCCAGACCAGGGATTGAACCTGTGTCCCCTGCATTGGCAGGCAGATTCTTAACCACTGTGCCACCAGGGAAGTCCCTATACTGTTTTGAGCTGATACTGGTTGTCATATGACATGAATGTCACCCGGACATTCCTATATGCCCCCAAAGGGAAAGTACAATTTAGCTGAGATGTTTGGCTAGTGACTATGCCAGATAGGGGCAAACACAATTTGTGACCTAACATTGGAAGTAGCCTGCCAAAGCTAGGATCAGGCATGGGTTCTTGGGGGAGTCTACCACACCAGCAAGGGCAGCGGGCTTGCTCCTAGTTTGTATTGTTTTTCTCTTCACTCGATTTCCTTTAGGAGGTATGCCAGAGAAGAAGTTTCCGCATGATAGGAGAACTCTGTTTGCCAGCTGTTCTGTCCATGATTCAAGAGAATTTCAAGTAAAGAGGTTAAGAAGTAAAAAATCTGGCTCTTGGACAAAGTCTCATTTGATATCCATTTTTCCACAGTTTGTTTGATCTTTATTCGACTCCTTGTCTATATTTTTCTCTTGGTTCAGAATCTAGGAATCTAGGGAAGAGCAAGAAGCGATTATCAGCCTTAAACACCAAAACTTAGTAATGGACTAGTTATTGGTTTATTCATTGATTCACTAAACAAATTTTTATTAAGCACTTATTTAATACATCCTGGAGATAAAATAATAAACGAAAACTTATATGATTTCTTATCTCATCATGTCTATGGCTTAGTAGAGAAGATTGATATTAGTAAAACTGCCACAATAACACACACGTTTCAAACTGAGATAGTATATTGCAAGCACATTTTAAAGGAAATTGACCTTGATTGATTTTTAAGAGAAAGGAGTGGAGTTTCTGGGAAGACTTCCTTATAAAAATGATCCTTGAGGGAATTCCCTGGCAGTCCAGTGGTTAGGACTCCACGCTTCCACTGCAGGGAGCATGGGTTCGATCCCTGGTCAGGAACTAAGATCCCACAAGCCACGGGGCACAGCCAAAAAAAAAAAAAAATGATCCTTGAGGAAAATTTCAAGATGGGTAGGAAACAAGGTAAAAGACTGGAGGGAGAGAATTCCAGTCAAAAGGACCAGCTATAGTTGGGTCCTGCAATCAGGTTCATGTGATGATATTGAAATATCAGTTGACATGACTAGGGGCTGGTGGTCTTGAAGGAGCCCCTGTGCACAGATTTTAGGCAGTTTATGTTTACTAGAGGCCTTAAAAAATATTTTTTTTCAGTGGGGCCCAATCTATGTTCTATGGCCCTGACTATGGTATGAAAAAAATACAAAACAGAATTCTCAAGGAACACGGAGATGGCTGGTGTGGTTGAAGACCAGAGACTTAGCAAGAAAGTGGGAAAGAGACTAAATAGAGTTTAGAAAGAGTACAGATGAGGAATGCTTTGGTGAGAACTGTGGTTTTTGTTTTTGTTTTTATTACATGAACAATTGGAGGCAATTGGAGAATTTTATGAGCAGATATGTGTTTTGAAAATGTCATTCTCATTGCAACTTGGACAACGAATTGGGAGGTGAAGAATCATGGTTGATTAGATACTAGGAGATTAGGGTATTTGTACTGTCCACATGAGAGATGATAATAAACTAAGATTATAGCACACGTTTTAGAGAGATATTTAGAACTTAAAAAACTCTAAATCTGGGAGACAGCTATACCATGCAGAATAGCTATGTGTCTAACTTGGGCAATTTAACTCATGGTTGCACTATTCTTGATTAGGAATCTTAGCTGTAGATGTGATTTAGGGGGAAAGATGTGAATATGGTTTTGTATATATTTAGATTTAATTGTATCATAGATATGTAAGATCAAATTTTATACAGAGCTGAAGCTCATGGATAATTCAGGAGTTCATATAAAATTGAGTCATACAAGAGGGAGGAGATATGGGGATATATGTATATGTATAGCTGATTCATTTTGTCATAAAGCAGAAACTAACACACCAGTGTAAAGCAATTATACTCCAATAATGATATTAAAAAAAATAAAATAAAATAAAATTGAGTCATCATGTAATAATGGAAATGAATATGAATGTACATATGAATTTTCTTATGGAAATAACTTTAAGTCAAAAACTGAGTACTCCCAAAATTTAGTGGTCAGGTAGATGATAGTATGCAAAAGAGAAAGAGAAGGATTCAGCAGAAAAAATGCAGGAATAAAACAAGGAGCATGTGGATGGAAAGTGCTTCATAAGGATCAAGTGGTCAACATATTTTAATAATTTTGGATTTAGAAGAAGAGAAATGAAAATACTCATTGAATGCAATGGCATGGAAGTCATAGGAATTCTTAGCAAAAATTACTTTTGGAGAAAGTCTCTAAGGGATAGGAAGCTGATATGGGTGAAGAAGTGAGGAGTGAACAGGAGGTAAACACTCATATATAGTGAGTATAGACAACTCTTTAAAAAAGATTGGGTAAAAATGAGAAGAGACTGATGATGGGGTGACAGCTGGAGGGCAAGGCAGAGTGGAGTTGGGTAGTTGATTCATTATTATAGTTGTTGAAGATGTAGTATGGATTTCACAAAAGGGAGCGTAAACTTGATTAAATGTTGAGGAGAAAGATTGATTTCACAAGTGGTCGTTAACTATTGAGATAAAGAGACAGAGAATTATAATTCAAAGCTCAGGTAGAGGGATAAGTCACATAATTATTCTCTGACATTAAATAAGTACCTTCTTAATGAGCGTATCTGACCCCCAGGTCTTGGAGAACATTTCTATTGATAGTGAGCTTGACTGAGACCACAGAAAAATAATATGTCATCAGAGAACAAACTTTATAACCTTTTCACATTCAACTTTTAGAAGTTGCATATTTATTATTCTAAAGCTATTTACTAGAGTTAACGCATTTTTCATTTGTAATAAGATTCATTTAAACATAAAACCCTATGTGTTATAGTCTTTGCTAAAGTGTTTCTTCAAAAAGTCAGACAAACTAAATGTTTAAACAGATACCTAATTGAACTGTGAAATTTTTCTATTGCTGTTGTGCTCAATTTACTTTGTTGAATTTTTTTTTTTTTTTTTTTTCACACACACACTGTATTTTATTTTTACAAGAGATAAATCGACTGACACACTTTGTTGAATTTTAATGTTAGAAGACTATCAAATGCCACAGGAAGATGCCCTGCATTACAAATATATATATGGAATTCCACGAATGTTAATCATCTTATTCACACCAAATTCTCCATTCAGTGAAATGCTTGACTTTTTTGTCTTCATAACTGTTTTCTATACAAATGCATTAAATAACTACAGATATTTACTCTGATCCCAAATTGTAATACAATTATTTTGCTGTCTTACTGAAGGATTAAAATGACACTGTTGCTCAATTTATTAACCAAAAAAATCCCTGTAAGTAACAATAAAGTCCATATATTTTTTTAATTTTGAGGGCACTTCGACTTAGCTGTCAATAGAAAATCTAGTCTATATTCACAGAAGCTGCTGTCTATTATATACCACAAGTTATGATGAAAGAGTTTTCCTTTTAGCAAGTGCAAAGGGGAAAATTAAAACGCCACAAAATGTATGGAACTTGAAGAATATGCGTTCTAGCTTCATTTGACAAGGGAAATTTGTCAAACCCTCAGTGTGCTTATTAACCACATGGCTTCATAGTACGAGGTTTTATCTCTTCTTTTAAGTTACATTATAAACTTGGCTTTCTATTTAACAAAATACCCTGACACAATAAAGTTATACACTTTTCACTTACTAGTTAAGATTCACTTTCAGCATTTAACTTTATTTTGTATTATTTTTATTGTGCTTATAAGTTACTGAAAACAGGCATATTTCCTAAGGTTAGTGTTAGGTGCCATCTAAATACTCATTTCTGGACAGTGCGTCATAACTGGGAAGTCTGGGAAATGCCAGTCGAAACAAGTGGCATTTTCAAATGGAAAATAGCCACTACCGAATTCATTTATATTAGGTAATTACACTTCTCATTACCTTTTCCTGTTGATGTCAGATTGATTGTTACTCTACAGGGAATACATAAGTAAAAACTGCATTATCACAATTACCTAACACTTATTTGGTGGCAAAATTGATTCCAGAATATGAAAATTTGCAGAATGTGATCAGAAGTGTGCATGAAAATTTAAATATTCTCACTCAACATATTATCACTCCTTTTTTGCCTTAAGCAATAAGAATTCTCTTAAGTAGTAAGAAACAGCAAACTATAAAGAACCAAGCATGCTTCTAACACAAATTATTTACTGTTTTCTTAAAATTAAACTTTGAATAGCACCAGCGAATATTATATTTTTGATAGAGATAGATCAATAGGTTGATTGATCCATCGATAGATGTTCAACTTCAGCTAGCTAGTTGTTCTGGGCTTTTCTCTTAATTGGCAGTGATGTGTTATTTTCTTTTGCAAGAGCAAAGTGATGAAGATCTATTATACTGAGGGTGGATAGACGTGTCTCAGGAAATTGTATAAGACCCGATTGGGCTTTACCTTAGACACGTGCAGATCCATCATCCGTTAGTGTATTGTTCGCCATTTAAAAGCTATTGAGCTAAAGATTATTGTTATTCTTAAATTTCATTCTCATACCTTCATTGTATGTTGGATTTTTATTAGAAAACCTAATTAGCCAATTACAGGAATCATAATTTTTCTCCCTTAATTTTATTTTTGTAACCATGAATTTCCTCATATTGCTCACATTTCTACTTCAGATAGGCATGCATTTCTTACACAACCCAGACATCTCACAGAATTAATGCTTTCAGTGTTTAAGGAAGTCCTTTTGTCCTGATATCTAGTAGTCTTGACTACTTCATGTCCAAAGGCAGCAGTTTTCATCAGTAAAGCATCATTTTTGCCAGCAGTATTGCTCTTTGTTCCAAATAATGTGCATTCATTCTCTCTTCAAACTTAATTATAACTATTTTGTTTACCTTTCACAGAAATTTGAGAAAAAAAAAGATTTTCCATTATATGACTTTTTTTCTCTTCCAAACAAAACTGTTTTTCAAATGTTCTGCCCCATAGGCACTTTCCTTCATTTCTCTTCCTTTTCTTGCTTAAGTCACCTGTCAGTACATTTAATATTTTCTATTATCTCTTCAACAGAAGGGGCCTCAGGCTGTAGCTTGACAAAGGCACCCAAAGGTATTAAAGTCGCAAGTAAATTCCAGCTGTCACCACCTCCCCAGTCCTCTTGTTCTAAACAGGAAATGATTGAAGTGTTTGGTTTAATGATGTTTTAACATTTATTTAGGGCTCATTTTGTGTCAGGTCTTTGACATGTAAAAGATACAGGTCCTCCCTCCAAGGAGCTTACATTCCAAGGTGTTCAAAGAAGACAGATATGAAAAGGAACTCTTTGTGAAATGTATTTTTCCCAAGAGCAAGAGAACACAAATGAAAAAAAAAAAAATTAGGGAGACATTAGAGGAGAATTTTTGACAGAAGCAGAAAAGACCACTGTCTCTCTACTGACATTTTAATTTTAAAGACAGACAGCCTTAAACAGTAGAAATTAATTTATGTTAGAGAATCAAACTGGTTAAAATAAAACTGTATTTCAAGTTTTTATTCTTATTTTTCTATAATTCTCAGTGTAAATATTGCTTTGGTGATAACATAAGATGGTTTATTTCAGGACAAGTCTACATTGGAAACAGTTTATTCTTTGAGTAGTTGGGAAGATTTTGATGTTGTTTCACTTGGGAATGAATCTTAAAAATGTAACTATTGGAATCTCTAGTGGCTTGAAGTCTGGATAGCAGAAGAAGGATGGGCTTTAACTCTTCCTTAAATTGTTTTAAACTATAGAACAAAAGGCGGAAGGAAGAGCTTTGGCTCAGAAGATAGCATTGAAGTGTAGCCTTTGTGTTTTGGGTTCATGATTTCTCATAACAGATTGATAGGTAATATACAAGAATTTCCCCCTACCTCAGGGAAGAATAGGTTGTCAGAAAACTTTACTATTTGAAAAGAGAGTTAGAAAAGAAGATTTGACATACAGGAAAAAACAACGGGTGATGACACAAAAAAAACAGGGAAAATGAAAATAGTTCCTATAACCTACTATATATATATGTCAATATGCAGTTGTTGATAAAAAATGCTCTAAAGATAGAATTTTAATCTAGGGAAGAAACTATGATGAGATACTCTAGAACAGGGATCAGGAAATTTTTCCCCTTTGTGGCCAGATTGTGTATTTTTAGGCTTTGCCAACCATACAGGTCTCTCTAGCAAATACTCAGTTCTGCCTGTATAGCATGAAACAGTTTTAAACAAAACATAAATGAAAGTGACTGTACCGAGCTCAATCAATTCCTTGACTCATTTTATCCCCCATTGTGAGAAGAGATTATTAGGAAATGCAGGCCTGTAAGTCTGCTTGCCTTGGTCTGGTATTACTTCCAAAGTCACGGACGAATGCTTAAACAAAAAGCATGCACATTTATCAGTTACAGAGAAGGTACTTAAAGCACTTCACAGGCTAAAACCACGTTTAAGAGAGAAAAATAAATCTCAAATATTTCAGAGACATAGATCTATTAATAAACCTGATATGAGTTACTAAATTCTGCTTAATGGTGACCTTACACTTCCATATAAGAAAAGTGAAGCTACGGGTTATATATCTGTGCAACTAATGGACCCTAATTTGTGATTTTGTACATTGTACATTGTGGTTGTGTACATTGAATCTCTCTTTACCTCTAGAGACATAAACTGTGGCAACTTTTAAGTATATGTGGTCTAGCTCCATGAAGATTAAGACTCAGTATTCACCAGGCACCCAGTTCCAATATAATTAGAATAAACAAGTTTTGACAGCAGATTGCCTAATGTAATCTCCGAGGACAAGCTGAAGGCTTTCAAGGGAAGCTAGAATCAAAGCATCTGGAAGAAATCACTGTAGTAATTCCTTTAAAAGATGAAAATGCCTTACAGAAAACCGAAGGGAACTAATAAATAGTTTAAACACCTTTTCAAACATAGATCATATGTTTACCCTTCCTATTTTCTCTGCTTGAAATTCCCTCCATCCCATGAAATCTGCATGGTTCACTCTCTCACCTCCTCTGGGTCTTCACTCAAATGACTCGCCCGTGACACCCTCTCTAGACGCTCCACTGCTTTCCTCCATACTCCATTCCTCTATCTTTTTTTACTTTTCTCATTAGCATTTATAATGATTAAGTTTTACTTAATTTGTTTATTATACGGTTTTTCCCACAACCCTGGGTTAGTTTGAGTGCTGCAGGAAAGTGAGCACTTGTCATATACACAGTAGGCATTCAATAATTGTTTCGTAAATAAATACATGATTAGACAAATGAATGAGTAAATAAGTAACTCTTTTTCACACAAGAACCTAAACCATTCCATTTCTCTTCACCAAAATTTAATAGAGATTTAGGATTTGTGAAGACATATGCACTTAAGAAATATACATTTCTTCTACTTCAAGTCCATCGACTGTTTTCTTCTCTTGGCTAATTTAGATTTTTCTGAAGATTTCTTTAGCATTTAGTGCTTGATAATGATGCTGCAGACCACCACTCAGATATAGTGGTGTTATATTGGTGGTCCACATAAGTTACGTAAAAATCAGTTTTGTCTAATGCATGGAGAGAAAGAAGAATATTTTATTAGTATAAGTCATTCTACTAACATCACCTTATCCTATCTCAGTCTTTGCAATGCGTATAATGTAAGTATCTCATCTTAAAGCACAGAATGTGTTTGCGGGATCTATCTATCTATCTATCTATTTATCTATCATCTATCTATATATTATATATTATATGTAACTTAATACCTTAATATAACTTAGAAATGTGAAAAAGTATTTTAATAAAATAGTTTAAAAATATAAAATACTTCAGAATAAATTTAATAAGAAAACCCAGGAACTATATTACAAAAATATATTGAAGATCACAAAATATCTGAACAAATGGAGGAGTATTACGTGTTTTTGGATGGAAAGACTTAAAATAATAAAAATGTCAGTTCTCTCAAAATTAATATAGGAATGTGATCCAAGTTTAATTAGCATCCCAATAATTTTTAATTGGATAAAATAATCTGAAAAGTTATATGAAAAATTAATGCCTAAGATTGTCAGAGAAATGTATGAATAAAGAACAGTGAGAAAGAACTTCCTCTGACTGATATTGCTGCTGAGGAAAAGATTCCTTCATATATAACATGTGAAATATGCAGTGCTGTAGCCTTGGAAAGAGAATAGGCAATATCCATTAAAATTAAAAACACATACATTCTTTGATTCAACTATGCTATTTCTGAAACCCAACTCATAGAAATGAAGGTCTTGGTATATAAGATATATGTACAACAATGATTATTATAGTATCCTTCAAAAGAAAATTAACTGATAATCTTTTGAACATCCAAGGATAAGGCAATGGCTGGGAAAATTATGGTAAATTCAAAGTATGGAATACCATAAAGAGACTGAGAATAATGAGTTTATTCTAAATCAATTGACTTGGAGAGATTTATTAGGAATCATTTAGTGGAGAAAGTGATATGTTTGTATATAATCATATAAAATATGTATGTATATATACTTTTACATGGATCTATGAACAGGTAATAAATATGGAAAGATATAATATAATAGGTAAAGTTGAGCTACCTGACACTGGGCAGGATGAGCAGACATGGGTGTTGGGGCAAAAACAGGGAAATAGTGGAACCATGTGAAGAAAAAAAAAAAGAAAAAGAAAGATGGTATTAAAAGAGAGACATCTATAATAGGAACACAGTTATTCCTTCATATAAAATTATACACACACTCATTAGCCATGAGGGAAATGCAAATCAAAGCAGTAATGAAATAGTACTTTATACCCTCTCGGATGGCCACATTCAAAAAGACTGACAACAAAATGTGTTGTCAAGGACATGGAGAAATTGGAACCCTCACATACTGCTGATAGCAATACAAAATAGTGCAGCTGCTTTGGAAGACATTCCTGCAGTTCCTCAAATAGTTAAATATAGAGTTACAATATGGTCCAACTGTAATCCTGGGTACATACCCATAAGAAATGAAAACATGTCCACCCCAAACAAGTACACAAATATTCACAGTACATTATTCCCAATAGCCAAAAGTGAAAACAAAATAAATATCCATCAACTGATGAATGGATAAATAAAAGTGGTATATCCATATAGTGGAATATTATTCAGCCATAAAAAAGGAATGGAGAACTGACACATGCTACAACATGTATAAACTTTGATAAAATGCTGAGTGGAAGAAGTCAGTCACAAAGGAACATCTTATATAATTTCATGTATATTTAATGGCCAGAATAGGAAAATATATAGAGACAGTAAGTAGATTAGTGGTTGCCAAGGACTAGGGGAGATGGGGAGATGGGGGATGATCACTAAGTGGAAGAGGGTTTCCTTTAGGTGTAATGAAAATGTCATACAGTTGATTGCGGTGATGGGCGCACAACTCTGAATATACTGAAAGCCACTGAATTTTGCACTTTAGATGGCTGAATTGTATGGTATATGAATTCTAACTCAATAAAAGCTGTTCAATTACACACATAACATGTATAAATCAATCTTTATTAGGCCAACCATAGCCTCAGATCATGTTAAACTACAATCAACGAACTGTAGAATTTTTTTGTTTTACAGGCAAGAAAATAAAAAGGCACTTTGGTCAACATTTCTCTTCTTTTTTTTTTAAGTTTAATTATTTATTTATTTATTTATTTATTTTATGGCTGTGTTGGGTCTTCGTTTCTGTGCGAGGGCTTTCTCTAGTTACAGCAAGCGGGGGCCACTCTTCATCGCGGTGCGCGGGCCTCTCATTATCGCGGCCTCTCGTTGCGGAGCACAGGCTCCAGATGCGCAGGCTCAGTAATTGTGGCTCACGGGCCTAGTTGCTCTGCGGCATGTGGGATCCTCCCAGACCAGGGCTCGAACCCATGTCCCCTGCATTGGCAGGCAGATTCTCAACCACTGCGCCACCAGGGAAGCCCCCATATTTCTCTTGCTATTCCATTTTCAAAAGTTTTTTAGCTTTATATAAAGAACTCCCAATCGAAAACTTTAAGATCTTAACCCATGAGCAAATACAATATTAGTATCATTGAATATATATTTAATATCTTGGTTTGTTCATTGGAACAATTGTTTATTGGACACGTAGTATAACTGTACAAATTTTTGCTGAACCACAGCTGCAGGCAATGGTGAGGTAATGCTGGCAACTTCTGGCTCCTAAGCCAACTATGCGTCCCTTTTCCCAACTCTGTCTGGTGACATCACCTTGGTAGCTTGAAATAGGCCGTTGTGGCATATGTACATCACAGAAATCCACGAATACTCGAAGTCCCTCCCCACCCGCCCATACTGGTTTATCAGCACAGCACCGGGTATAAGTAAAGAGGCCCAGAGTTGAGAAATAAAAGTCATTGAGGGCCGTAAAGAAAGCTCCCAGCTGCCACCAGTAGTTGCACCTGCAGTCCCCCAGATGGGCTTGCTGAACTGATTTCTCGCTCATTTCTCCAACTCTCTTTCCACCACCTCCTTCCCAGCAGAAGGGGGCCATTGTAGCCTTTTCTTTTCGGACAAGGCAGAGAGCCTCACTCTTCCCTGAAACCAACTGAATGGTTCCAAGAGAATCAGCTGAACGAGCGATGTGCCTCTGCTAGAAGAGTTGACAGGAATCTTCTTCTACAGCTGGTGCCGGCAGAACCACGGGGTGCTCATGGGCACCTCGGTGCCACCCCTGGAGCAGAGCGTGCTCAGAGGTCTCTCAGGAAGGTGTTCTGCGTGGCCCTGAGTCTGGTGCAGCTTCCTTTTCAGACCTTCCTTGAATATGAGAGAGACGTGGGGTGATGTCCCATGGGCCCCCTAAGCTTTGGGTGAATACTTCAGCATAACGATGGAAGCCTATTTTTGTAGAGGTTTCTGAATGCAGAAAGCCTTGTGGTATAATAGGTGCCAGCAGGGCTTTAAGGCTCCAGGACTAAGTGCCTGGATAGAAGTAGGGAAATCTCTGTGCCATGTCTGTTCTATGTAACCCTCTAAGGGTGCAGAAGAAGACTTCAGAGCGCTTCTCATTCCCTGGGCTAAAGCAGTGAACAGCAGGTAGCTGTGGAGCCAAATGATGGGATGCCCAACCCAAGGGCGTGTTGAGGGCATATCTTTGGCCGGTGAGGGGAGTCATGGCTGGTCCTCTACAGGGATTCTCAATAGTTAGGAGGATGAGGAAACCTGAATACCGCTCCAAGACCATGTGGACATACGTAAATGGGGGCCACCACAGAAGCACAGCCCACCAGCATCAGCTAGAAGGATGCTTCCCTACTAGCATGCTGTACTCCTGTAAGGGGACATTTGTCTCCTCTGTGCCCCCTGCATTCCTGCCCCTGACAACGGCAGAACTACAACAAGGAGAGGAAGAAGGCAGCAACAGCCTGCCCACAGATGAAGCTTGGCCAGGAATTAAGCAGAAGCCAGAATTTGTCAAGCTTGTGATTGAAGTTTTGGAAATGAATAGGACTAAGGTTTAATAGTAATTGAAAGTGGCAGGAAACTTACAGAACCCGAGAAAGCTGCCATTAAGTAACCTACAACCCAGTGGGACACCTAGATTCCTCCTAGTCTAGTAAAAAGCAGTGCCTGGGCAAAATAAAACTAGTTCCTGTTTATATCCCAGTGAGGTCTTCAATAAACAGGCCACATTATTTGTTATTATTCTCCTTCCCAGCTGGATCCTTTCCATCAGCCTTTAAAAATGCTTGATTTTTTTTTTCTTTTTTACTAAAAACACAACAAAATGAAAAAATCCTTTATTTTTTTTCTTCGGTGCTATCTGAAATTTTTATTGAGAGTTTATCTCTACTTGCCATTTTTAGTTATTTTTTCTTTTCATTTTTTCCTCCTACTTCTTCTCTCTCTTATCACTCCACCAAAACAGAGCTTTACCTCTCTGTTGTTCAACGCAAAAGGCATTATGCAACCATCACCTAACTCAGACTCACAGTAGAGTATGATATAATTGTGCATTCCCTTAACTTAACTTGTTTTATTTTACAATGTTCTGAAATAGTTTAAAGTACTCATACCAAGATATTTCATAGCCAAATCCTTCAGCATGATTCTTCATACATACATACTCAGACAAATCCGTACATGACTAAAGTAAGATTGCAACACTCCATGTAATTAGTAATAATGCCATAAATCATATAATACTCAGTCCATAATCAAATCTCTACAACTGATCCTAAAATATTCTTTATGATTAAGCTTTTTTTTTTTTTTCCTGGAAATACTCTCTTCTCAAAGCTTTCAAGGTCCAAGTTTCCCCTGATATTCCTAATGTCCCTCAGGCCAGAGTACTTCCCTGAGTCCTTTCAAGCCATTACACGTTAGATTCCTTATAACATACTTCCCTCGAGATTTTCTTCTCATCCAGTCTATGATGTCACCCACATCTATGACTTCGATTATCACCTTATCTTAAATAACACTACAATTTTCATCCCCCAATATCCAATCCATTGAAATGTATGATATTTCCTTCCTAAACAGTTTTCCCTTTTCCACTCTTCTTCTGTCTCCAGCCACTGCATTAAGTATAAGCTCTCTTTCTCCTTGACCTCTAATATGGCGCCTTCTCACTGCCACACTGCCAACTGCTGTTTTAGATTTTGCTTACTTATTTATTTTCGTATTTGATATTCCCAGACGATATTATTATTAGCACTAGGACAATGTTTGCATCTTTTTTTCAAGTGCACAAGAAATTGGTAGTTGAGAAACTGCAAACATGTGGGTGTGTAGAGCAGGGCAAGGAAGTTTGAAGAGAGGCCATGTAAACAAGAGGGGGAAATAAGTGACACAGGCAAAGCACAGACTAAGTAGCTCCCCAAAAGTTCAACACTAATTGGGAAAATGATGAAGACAGGTGTGGGACTTACTGGGGAAGGAGCTTGTCAATGAAGGGGATTAAAGTGACAGCTTGATGACACCCAGTTTCTGAGGCAGAAGCAGATAAATAGAGAAGGGTGTTCCCTGAAGATGTGGCAGTGAAAGGAAAGAAGGAAAAAATGGGGAAATTAAGAAATCTGCAGAAATCAAAAACAAGAGCCTCTAAAACTCTTCCTATTCCTCTTATCACCACCATCAACTGTGTCTATTAAGAAGACTGAACATCACTACATCACAGAAAAGGCCTTCTCTCTACCACATGTATAGAAATAGAAGAAAAGTTAAAAAAAAATAAACTTAATAGATCACTACTGTAAGGAAGGAAGAAAACAGGAAATATAAAGCATAGCATTTTAATTGATAAAAATTAACCCCATATAACCCCCAAAGAAATAAAAATAAAACAGAAATAAAAGAAAGCTATAACAGCACAAACTGAAATAAACACCTTCAAACAAGCATACAGAGATAAAGAAGCAAACACAAATAAAATCAGACATGCAAAAAACCAAGACCAGAAATGGACCAAAAAGAAAAAGCAGCAGGAAAAACATAAAGCAATGAAAGTTGTTGAAAGTCAGGGAAGAAGTGTAAAGCGAGAAGCATCTCAGATGATGGACAAATTAAAATTGACCAGGAATGATCAAATATGAGATATATCCTAGCAAAATTATCAAATTTAATGACAAAGAGCCTATCACCAGGGACTACAGGCAAACGTTCACACTACTTGTAAAGGTAAAGTAAACAGGCTTCATCACTGCTTCTCTATTTTCTGCTTCTCCTGGTGCTGCTAGGGTCCTAATCCAGTGGAAGCTGGTCCTTCTTTGGGGACCTGCAGCTGAAAAGACTGTGATGCTGGCCATAGCCGGTGGAAAACAGGGGAGGGTTCAAGGCACAGAAAGCAATCATATTAATTTGCAGGTGGCAGGGCAGAATGGTTCCACGATGCAGTTGAAGACTAAGAGCCGCACGCCACTTAGTAACCTAATGGGAGTCTATTGTGAATGACAGTTTACCAGTGAGACAGATCAGATTGAGACTTGATGGGCAGCAAATCAATGACACAGCTGGAAATGGAAGATGAAGAAAAAATTGACATGTTATAGTAGCAGACAGTATTGAATACTGAAAAAACAGGGACCTGATATTTTATACTTTTGTTCCTGCAAACAAGACATAGCCCCAATTAATAAACATTTTAATACCACTACATCCTTACTACTTTAGTAAATCCCCTCCCAATTATTTATTTCATACAAAGTAACTGATGAATAGGCAAAAGCATAATGACTTTTGTTTGTTTTTTTACTCTATGACCAGTGATATATTTTGATGAATATCACATATAAATTGGATGAGAAGAAAAAACAACCTGGTTCTACAAAAATGCCTCTGTGTCTCCTTTAGTGCCTTCAGGACCTGAGGGGTCCATCAGACATTGTTCTTCCTTCTTTGTAGGAGACACAGGAGGCAGCAATTTGACTTCCTTTGGAGGGTGGGTCCTGGCATACTCCCCAAACACACTGGCATACTGGAACCAAAACAACTTAACTGAAGTGTCATGTCCTGAATCTGATCGCTCCCATCCTCTGAACTCACGTGTCTTAGCAAGGCTGCAGCAAACAAGCCACCTGTTGTTCATCCTACACGATCAGCATGATGTCATCAATGTCATGAATCAATATGAAATTCTTTGTGGTGTCCAGATGGCCTGGACTCTTCAGGTTTTATTATGATAGAGTACAGGAGTATTGATATAGACCAGGGAAAAGCTCTGAGTAAATATCTTTGTTCATATTCCAAGAGATATTCCTATCTCTTTTGATCGGAATAGAAAAGAGTATGTTCATTCAATTGATGATCATAATATCAAGTGCTTGAGGCCTTGTGAATCCACTCCAGCAGTGGTACCAGATATAGTGTGGTAACGACAATCAGGAACACTATTGGGTTGAGCCTGCAGTAGTCTATAATCAATCATTCTCCATGATCCATCTAGATTTTTCTTCTGGAGTCAAACAGTTGAATCTCACAAATATCTGATAAGGATCACCCACCCATGCAAAGCATCCTAGATCTTTAATGATAGCATTAAACTCTGCCACCCAGCGTCCCCATCTGCCAACACACACACACTCACACTCACACACACACACACACACACTCTCTCTCTCTCTCACACACTGGGTTGCAACATTATTTTTATTTATGTATTTTTTAAAAATTTAATCTTGGTTGCAGGGAGATTTCAGAGGCTTTTACTTCATGAAAATATTAAGGAACAATTACGGAAGTTACTCCAAAATGCTAAGTGTTTAAGCACACATTTTAAACAGAGAGATGCGTTGGAAAGTGCACGTACGCTCAGAGGCAGTGGACCCCCTGTAAGCCAGACTTTAGCCTCCGCTTCATTTATTACCTGGGCCCACACGCCTCTACTCCAACAAGAGGGCGATGCCTCTGCTTTGGGTCTCCTGTCACTAACGTCACCTTGGATCTTGTGTCCTGTAGTTCTCCAATGGTCGGGGTGTTTCTCAGGGCAGAGTCAGTGGCATAAATGACTATAGTTTCCCTTGAGTGAGGCCTGAGAGAATCTTTCCAGTGTATACTTGCTGACGTGTAGCAGGGTTCTTCTACCTGAGAGTCTCACTTTCTCCTTCGTCAGTGGGTTCCAGACCTAAAGAGTGGTTACCATGCTCAAACAGTTTATGGAATGCCTGGTCCACAGTAATGGAATCCTGTACAGTATAGCGCCGAGCCAAGAAATTCACCTCATAGTGTAGGGGATATGGGAAGGGGCCCATAATCACAGGACCTATTAATTAATTATATCTTATATTATGACACAGGGAAAAGAGTTGACCTGATAGTGTTTTGTAACAACCCACAGGTGAAACAACAGCTCAGAGGCAACGTTTTGAAGCGAGTCTTTCAGGACACAGCCCATGTACTCTGTCTATAGGTGGTTCTGTACACCTAATAGGAAGAATCCATGCATCCGTGAAGCAAGGATGGAAGCAGAAGTAACTCCATCTCCCTTCACTGCGAGGGAAGCACTGGGGGACATTGCACTGTTTGCCTCTATAACTGTAGGCTCTTCAGGGTGAGAGGTCCTGCTCACCAGAGGCAGTGTGTTAATGTCAGGGTCCATAGCATGTGTCGCACTGAACATTTTGGAGGCTTTTCCTAGGAATTAGCAAGTGAGAAGAGGAATGACTGCCTTGGCAGGGTAATTGGTTCTGATCATCAGGAGGGTGTAGGGTGGCTTTTACCCGCTGAGAGGAGGGACAAATACGTTAGGAGCCATGTGATTCACTTGACGGCCCTTGGTAACTCCTTTGACCAAATATAACTGCAATGAATGGATATGTACAACAAACAACGCGGCATTAGAAGGGTATGGTTACCAAGAGCTCAGACCCCTCTGGAATGGGTTTTCCTGACACTAGAGTTAAGCAACCCAGATGGGCTGATCGCTGAGGGGAAGATGAGCTCAGGATGGGTAGCGGGAGACGGAGGTGATGAATACCATTGGCAGCCTCAGCACCAACTGCGGAGCTGGGGTCTGCACAGCCTCTCACTAACCTCCTTCTGCAGATTTCCTCCTCCAGAAGAGATGCCCATGGAAACCGTGGATGTGCTGCTCTCCAAACATGGGAGGAGAATGGGTGGAACAAAGGGTGAACTAAGGGTGGAGCCCTCTCTCTCTTGGCCTCAGCAAGTGATTTAAAGATACGATGGCTTACCAAGGCTTCCTAATTCAAACGTGTGTTTGGTTTTCAGGACTAAAAGCCAGAGGCATGTGGCTTATTTTAAAAGATTGCTTAGCCCTCTCTCCCAAGCCCCGCGTTTGCCTAGAGAACTAAATGGAGATGAGTTCAGGAAGAGAGAAGGCCCTGGTCTTGATTGTGACTCATGTTCATTTAACTGGAACAAAGCATGGAGCTATCTAGTACTTTCGTGCTCATTCCAATGACCTTTCCTGTACTCACTGTAGTCGTCAGAAAAGTAGAGTTGCTTCTTATGAAATTCTGAGATAAAGATTGTTCCTAAACATACTTTTAACTAGGAAGTTTATTTCAGGTTTTTACCTCTCAATTTGGTATAATTGTGGCATAAAAAGTAATAGTCAACAAGCTGGACAGTGTCTCCAGCTGTGAGACATCTGTAGAGGAAAGCGTTCTCACTCTCCCCATCTAGATATAGAGCTTCATACCTATCTTGTCAGTTTCCTGGGTCCCCCAACGTAATAGGAGATGTTCAGTTAGTGTTCAACATACCATTTGTTACCCCCGCGCTCTAACAGTATCTTAGGCATCATGCAGATACACTATAATTTTCAGGGAAAAACTTCCTACTATACAAGAAATATTGCTACCCTGCTCTAGGAACCCAAAGGTATTCATTATACAACTATAACCTGTAAGGCATGGCCCACTGTAGCTGAAGTAATAGGTCTCACAAGTTATCCACAGAATGTTCTGTGAAGGGGAGGGTTGGGAATGGACTTAGATTCTCTCTTTCTCTCACCTTCTCAATCTTCTCCTCCCCTTTTCCTTTTTTCCCTCCTCCAATTCTTCCTCCTTCTCTTTCTTTATATCCTTCCGCTCACTTATCCTGTCTCATTCTTTCCTTCCTCTCCTCTCTCTCCATCATCTTTCCTCCATCCTTGCTCTTCCTTCTAATATATATATATATATATATATATATATATATATATATATATATATATATATATATGGAGAGAGAGAGTGAGAGAGGGAGAGGGAATATTTTCTATGATAGGAGCTAATAGAAAGACCGCATATCCATAGGCTGATAGCACCAAATTCATAAATCCCATGAGCTATAGCCTCTTGTTTTATGGGCAGTTATGTTGATACAGCCTTTCTCTCCTCTCTTCTCTTTTAGTCAGAACTCCCCAGACAAGCTTTATAAAACAAAAGTTTCCATTTCCCTCATATACTTGATAACATACCTGATATACCTAATACACCTGATAATACCCTTGATTATTTAAATACTGGAGATAGCATATACTAAAGATAACATTTATTATGTGGTTTCTGTCTTTTAAAACAACAATATGGGGCCTCTGAACATAAACCTCTCAAGCATATTGTAAAGATAATTTTTTTACATATTCTGTACCCATAAGCGGTGTGTACGTTTATACTACTATAGTTACCAATTATATAAACATACCTAAAATATATCCAATAAACTATGTTCTAAAAATACACTAACATGATTCAAACCATATCAAGGTAGCCCTATATATGTAATGCAAAGAAGACATATTTTAAGGTAATCTTATAATTGGTTATAGCCTTAGCCTTTCCTTCATGTTTCCACACCCACCTCAAATGTGAGATTGAAGATAGAACTACAAAAGTAATACATTAAAGAATTTATTATATATAATAAGCAAGAAGAAAATGGTAAACTATGTTGACATACAGCATTTCAATCACTAGCTTTTATTGTTATTCCAAATATGCAAATAAAAGAAGAATAATCTCAGGGGATTCTTCTGGAAAAACAAACAAATTCCTAAATGAGGAATGAGTGTTTGTCCATCTTTGCATTTTGCAACCATAATGAAAAATTGTTGATTTCATACCATGGGCACTTTTTTTTTTTAACATCTTTATTGGAGTATAATTGCTTAACAATGGTGTGTTAGTTTCTGCTTTATAACAAAGTGAATCAGCTATACATATACATATATCCCCATATCTCCTCTCTCTTGCGTCTCCCTCCCACCCTCCCTATCCCACCCTTCTAGGTGGTCACAAAGCACAGAGCTGATCTCCTTGTGCTATGCGGCTGCTTCCAACTAGCTAGTTATGTTACATTTGGTAGTGTATATATGTCCATGCCACTCTCTCACTTCGTCCCAGCTTACCCTTCCCCCTCCCCGTGTCCTCAAGTCCATTCTCTACGTCTGCGACTTTATTCCTGTCCTGCCCCTAGGTTCTTCAGAACCTTTTTTTTTTTTTTTTAGATTCCATATATATGTGTTAGCATACGGTATTTGTTTTCCTCTTTCTGACTGACTTACATCACTCTGTATGACAGGCTCTAGGTCCATCCACCTCACTACAAATAACTCAATTTTGTTTCTTTTTATGGCTGAGTAATATTCCATTGCATATATGTGCCACATCTTCTTTACCTATTCATCTGTCGATGGACACTTAGGTTGCTTCCATGTCCTCACTATTGTAAATAGAGCTGCAATGAATATTGTGGTACATGACTCTTTTTGAATTACGGTTTTCTCAGGGTATATGCCCATTAGTGGGATTGCTGGGTCATATGGTAGTTCCATTTTTAGTATTTTAAGGAACCACCATACTGTTCTCCATAGTGGCTGTATCAATTTACATTCCCACCAACAATGCAAGAGTGTTCCCTTTTCTCCACACCCTCTCCAGCATTTATTGTTTGTAGATTTTTTGATGATGGCCATTCTGACTGGTGTGAGGTGATACCTCATTGTAGTTTTGATTTGCATTTCTCTAATGATTAGTAATGTTGATCATCCTTTCATGTCTTTGTTGGCAATCTGTATATCTCCTTTGTAGAAATGTCTATTTACATCTTCTGCCCGTTTTTGGATTGGTTTGTTTGTTTTTTTGATATTGAGCTGCATGAGCTGCTTGTAAATTTTGGAGATTAATCCTTTGTCAGTTGCTTCACTTGCAAATATTTTCTCCCATTCTGAGTGTTGTCTTTTCATATTGTTTATGGTTTCCTTTGCTGTGCAAAAGTTTTAAGTTTCATTAGGTCTCATTTGTTTATTTTTGTTTTTATTTCCATTTCTCTAGGATGTGGGTCAAAAAAGATCTTGCTGTGATTTATGTCATACAGTGTTCTGCCTATGTTTTCCTCTAAGAGTTTTATAGTGTCTGGCCTTACATTTAGGTCTTTAATCCATTTTGAGCTTATTTTTGTGTATGCTGTTAGGGAGTGTTCTAATTTCATTCTTTGACATGTAGCTGTCCAGTTTTCCCAGCACCACTTATTGAAGAGGCTGTCTTTTCTCCATTGTATATTCTTGCCTACTTTATCAAAAATAAGGTGACCATATAGGCATGGGTTTATCTCTGGGCTTTCTATCCTGTTCCACTGATCTGTATTTCTGTTTTTGTGCCAGTACCAGACTGTACTGATTACTGTAGTTTTGTATTATAGTCTGAAGTCCAAGAGCCTGATTCCTCCAGCTCCGTCTCTCCGTCTCAAGATTGCTTTGGCTATTCAGGGTCTTTTGTGTTTCCATACAAATTGTGAAATTTTTTGTTCTAGTTCTGTGAAAAACGGCATTGGTAGTTTGATAGGGATTGCATTGAATCTGTAGATTTCTTTGGGTGGTATAGTCATTTTCACAATGTTGATTCTTCCAATCCAAGAACATGGTTTCTCTCCATCTGTTTGTATCATCTTTAATTTCTTTCATCAGTGTCTTATAGTTTTCTTCATTCAGGTCTTTTGTCTCCTTAGGTAGCTTTATTCCTAGGTATTTTATTCTTTTTGTCACAATGGTAAATGGGAGTGTTTCCTTAATTTCTCTTTCAAATTTTTCATCATTAGTGTATAAGAATGCAAGAGATTTCTGTGCATTCATTTTGTACCTTGCTACTTTACCAAATTCATTGATTAGGCTTAGTAGTTTTCTGGTAACATCTTTAGGATTCTCTATGTATAGTATCATGTCATCTGCAAACAGTGACAGCTTTACTTCTATTTTTCTGATTTGGGTTCCTTTTATTTCTTTTTCTTCTCTCATTGCCGTGGCTAAAACTTCCGAAACTATGTGAGAGTGGAAAACCTTGTCTTGTTCCTGATCTTAGTGGAAATGGTTTCAGTTTTTCACCATTGAGAACGATGTTGGCTGTGGTTTTGTCATATACGGCCTTTATTATGTTGAGGTAAGTTCCCTCTATGCCTACTTTCTGGAGGGTTTGTATCATGAATGGGTGTTGAATTTCATCGAAAGCTTTTTCTGCATCTGTTGAGATGGTCATATGGTTTTTCTCCTTCAATTTGTTAATATGGTGTATTACATGGATTGATTTGCACGTATTGAAGAATCCTTGCATTCCTGGGATAAACCCCACTTGATCATGGTGTATGATCCTTTTAATATGCTGTTGGATTCTGTTTGCTAGTATTTTGTTAAGGATTTTTGCATCTATGTTCATCAGTGATATTGGCCTGTAGTTTTCTTTCTTTGTTACATCTTTGTCTGGTTTTGGTATCAGGGTGATGGTGGCCTCATAGAATGTGTTGGGGAGTGTTCCTCCCTCTGCTATATTTTGGAAGAGTTTGAGAAGGATAGGTGTTAGCTCTTCTCTAAATGTTTGAGGGAATTCACTTGTGAAGCCATCTGGTCCTGGGCTTTTGTTTGTTGGAAGACTTTTAATCACAGTTTCAATTTCAATACTTGTAATTGGCCTGTTCATATCTTCTATTTCTTCCTGGTTCAGTCTTGGAAGGTTATACCTTTCTAAGAATTTGTCCATTTCTTCCAGGTTGTCCATTTTATTGGCATATAGTTGCTTGTAGTAATGGCTCATGATCCTTTGTATTTCTGCAGTGTCAGTTGTTACTTCCCCTTTTTCATTTCTAATTCTTTTGAACTGAGTCTTCTCCCTTTTTTTCTTGATGAGTCTAGCTAATGGTTTGTCAATGTTGTTTATCTTCTCAAAGAACCATCTTTTAGTTTTATTCATCTTTGTTATTGTTTTCTTCATTTCTTTTCCATTTATTTCTGATCTGATCTTTATGATTTCTTTCCTTCTGCTAACTTTGGGGTTTTTTTGTTCTTCTTTCTCTAATTGCTTTAGGTGTAAGGTTAGGTTGTTTATTTGAGATGTTTCTTGTTTCTTGAGGTAGGATTGTATTGCTATAAACTTCTGTCTTAGAACTGCTTTTGCTGCATCCCATAGGTTTTGGGTTGTCGTGTTTTCATTGTCATTGTTTTCTAGGTATTTTTTGATTTCCTCTTTGATTTCTTCAGTGATCTCTTGGTTATTAAGTAGTGTATTGTGTAGCCTCTGTGTGTTTATATTTTTTACAGATTTTTTCCTGTAATTGATATCTAGTCTCATAGCATTGTGATCGGAAAAGCTACTTGATGTGATTTCAATTTTCTTAAATTTACCAAGGCTTGGTTTGTGACCCAAGATATGATCTATCCTGGAAAATGTTTCATGAGCACTTGAGAAGAAAGTGTATTCCATTGTTTTTGGGTGCAATGTCCTATAAATATCAATCAAGTCCATCTTGTTTAATGTAACATTTAAAGCTTGTGTTTCCTTATTTATTTTCATTTTGGATGATCTGTCCATTGGTGAAAGTGGGTTGTTCAAGTTCCCTACTATGATTGTGTTACTGTCAATTTCCCCTTTTATGGCTGTTAGCATTTGCCTTATGTATCAAGGTGCTCCTATGTTAGGTGCATAAATATTTACAATTGTTATTTCTTCTTCTTGGATTGATCCCTTGATCATTATGTAGTGTCCTTCCATGTCTCTTGTAATAGTCTTTATTTTAAATTTATTTTGTCTGGTATGAGAATTGCTACTCCAGCTTTCTTCTGATTTCCATTTGCATGGATATCTTTTTCCATCCCCTCATTTTCAGTCTGTATGTGTCCCTAGGTCTGAAGTGGGTCTCTTGTAGACAGCATATATACTGTTCTTGTTTTCGTATCCATTCAGCCAGTCTATGTCTTTTGGTTGGAGCATTTAATTCATTTACATTTAAGGTAATTACCAATATGTATGTTCTTATTACCATTTTATTAATTGTTTTGAGTTTGTTATTGTAGGACTTTTCCTTCTCCTGTGTTTCCTGCCTAGGGAAGTTCCTTTAGCATTTGTTGTAAAGCTGGTTTGGTGGCACTGAATTCTCTTAGCTTTTACTTGTCTGTAAAGTTTGTAATTTCTCTGTCAAATCTGAATGAGATCCTTGCTGGGTAGAGTAACCTTGGTTGTAAGTTATTCCTTTCATCACTTTAAATATGTCCTGCCACTCCCTTCTAGCTTGCAGAGTTTCTGCTGAAAGATCAGCTGTTAACCTTTGGGGATTTCCTTGTATGTTATTTGTTGCTTTTCCCTTGCTGCTTTCAATATTTTTCTTTGTATTTAATTTTTGATAGTTTGATTAATATGTGTCTTGGCATGTTTCTCCTTGGATTTCCCTTTATGGGACTCTCTGCACTTCCTAGACTTGATTAACTATTTCCTTTCCCATATTAGGGAAATTTTCAACTATAATCTCTTCAAATATTTTCTCAGTCCCTTTCTTTTTCTCTTCTTCTTCTGGGACCCCTATAATTCGAATGTTGGTGAGTTTAATGTTGTCATATATGTCTCTGAAACTGTTCTCAATTCTTTTCATTCTTTTTTCTTTTGTCTAGTCTGCAGTAGTTATTTCCACTATTTTGTCTTTCAGTTCACTTATCACTTCTTCTGCCTCAGTTATTCTGCTATTGATTCCTTCTAGAGAATTTTAAATTTCATTTACTGTGTTGTTCATCATTGTTTGTTTGCTCTTTAGTTCTTCTAGGTCCTTGTTAAATGTTCCTTATATTTTCTCCATTCTATTTCCAAGATTTTGGATCATCTTTACTCTCATTACTCTGAATTCTTTTTCAGGTAGACTGCCTATTTCCTCTTCATTTGTTTGGTCTGGTGGGTTTTTACCTTGCTCCTTCATCTTCTGTGTATTTCTCTGTCTTCTCAGTTTGATTAATTTACTGTGTTTGGTGTGTCTGTTTCTCAGGCTGCAGGTTTGTAGTTACCATTGTTTTTGGTGTCTGCCCCTAGTGGGTAAGGTTAGTTCAGTGGGTTGTGTAGGCTTCCTGGTGGAGGGGACTGGTTCCTGTGTTCTGCTGAGTGAGGCTGGATCTTGTCTTTCTGGTGGGTAGGACTGCGTCCAGTGGTGTGTTTTGGGGTGTCCATGAACTTACTATGATTTTAGGCAGCCTCTCTGCTAATGGGTGGGGTTGTGTTCCTGTCTTGCTAGTTGTTTGGCATGGGGTGTCCAGCACTGTAGCTTGCTGGTCGTTGAGTGGAGCTGGGTCTTAGCATTGAGATGGAAATCTCCAGGAGAACTTTTGCCTTTTGATATTACGTGGAGCCAGGAGGTCTGTGGTGGACTAATATCCTGAACTCGGCTCTCCCAACTCAGAGGCACAGGCCTGACACCTGGCTGGAGCACCAAATCCCTGTCAGCCACATGGCTTAGAAGAAAAGGGAGAAAAAAAGAAAGAAAGAAAGAAAAAAATTAAATTAAATTAAATTAAATTAAAAAGTTATTAAAATAGAAAATAAAAATAATTATTGAAAATGAAAAAAATTAAAAAGTAATAAAAAAAAAGAAAGAAAGAAAGAAGAGAGCAACCAAACTAAAAAACAAATCCACCAATGATAACAAGTGCAAAAAATTATACTAAAAAAAAAAAAAAAACAGACAGACAGAACCCTAGGACAAATGGTAAAAGCCAAGCTATACATACAAAGTCACACAAAGAAACATACACATACACACTCACAAAAAGAGAAAAAGCAAAAAAATATATATCTTTATATAAAAATAAAGGAGGAAGAGAGCAAGCAAATCAATAAACAAATCCACCAGTGATAATAAACTCTAAATACTAAACTAGGGTAAACATAAAACCAGAAACAAATTAGATGCAGAAAGCAAACCCCAAGTCTACAGTTGCTCCCAAAGCCCACTGCCTCAATTTTGGGAAGATTCATTGTCTATTCAGGTATTCCACAGATGCAGGGTACATCAAGTTGATTGTGGAGATTTAATCCACTGCTCCTGAGGCTGCTGGGAGAGATTTCCCCTTCTCTTCTTTGTTCCCACAGCTCCTGGGCTTCAGTTTTGGATCCGGCCCCACCTCTGTGTGTAGGTCTCCTGAGGGCGTCTGTTCTTCGCTGAGACAGGACAGGGTTAAAATAGTGGCTGATATGGGGCTCTGGCTCACTCAGGCCAGGGGGCGAGAGGGGTAAAGAATGTGAGGTGAGCCTGTGGTGGCAGAGGCCGGTGTGACCTTGCACCAGCCTGAGGCACGCTGTGTCTTCTCCCAGGGAAGTTGTCCCTGGATCACAGGACCCTGACAGTGGCGAGCTGCACAGGCTCTGGGAGGGGAAGTGTGGATCGTGACCTGTGCTTGCACAAAGGCTTCTTGGTGGCTGCAGCAGCAGCCTTAGCATTTCATGCGTGTCTCTGGTTCCGTGCTGATAGCCGCTGCTTGTGCCTGTCTCTGGAGCTCGTTTAGGCGGTTCTCTGAATCCCCTCTCCTCGCACAC
Organism: Balaenoptera ricei; assembly: GCF_028023285.1. Classification (NCBI taxonomy): domain Eukaryota; kingdom Metazoa; phylum Chordata; class Mammalia; order Artiodactyla; family Balaenopteridae; genus Balaenoptera; species Balaenoptera ricei. Next base: position 2,877,947 of record NC_082659.1, on the reverse strand, counting down.
CCGAAACAATGGTCTGTTGCCTCTTAGGCAGGTCCAGATTTTTTCCCGGACTCACTCCCGGCTAGCTGTGGCACACTAGCCCACCATGGGCACTTTTAAACTCCTAATCCTGCCAACCCATATTTCATACCTAACAGATTATACTAATTATCTACTGGGGCCAAATTCATGCTCTTGTTATTAACTCTCATTTACCTGAGTAGATAAAATCACGTATATACAATATAAAAGCAAGCAATGTCCAAAACTAAAAATAATTGGAGTGGAAGATGCCATTAACTGACAAATACATTCTGATATCACCTTCATTTCTAATTTTATAAGCAAATTAAAACACCATTGGGTGACTCTGAGCTTTGCTGCCACTCATCAAATTATTCGAAACCCACCTGAAATTGTCTGGATTTAAAATTTTTGACTTCTCTAGCAATTTTCTTTCATTTGTTTTGACCATTTATTATTTCTTTTCCTCAATTTGATTTCTCTACTCTCTGGGTGAAATTAGAAAATGATTCAGAGTGAGCAATGGCTCATGGATCAATTAATGAATCTTTCTTTCAACAATGATTTACTAAGCATCTACTATGTGTCTGATCATCTAGACCTTATTCTTTATGCAATTTTACTATGTTATTAATGAAATCATCATGTCCTGAAGTGCCATGCTCTCAGTTGTAAGAAGTCCATTTTTTTATTACTACCCCTATCCAAATACTTAATACAAGTTCCATGTGTGGTTACATTTAGAAACTACAGGGACTTCCTGGTGGCACAGTGGTTAAGAATCTGCCTGCCAATGCAGGGGACACGAGTTTGATCCCTGGTCTGGGAAGATCCCACATGCCACGGAGCAACTAAGCCTGTGCACCACAACTACTGAGCCTACGCTCTAGAGCCCGAGAGCCACAACTACTGAGCCTGCATGCCACAAGTACTGAAGACTGCGTGCCTAGAGCCCGTGCTCCACAACAAGAGAAGCCACTGCAATCAGAAGGCTGTGCACCGCAACGAAGAGTAGTCCCTGCTTGCCACACCTAGAGAAAGCTCACGTGCAGCAGCAATGACCCAACACAGCCATTAATTAATTAATTAATTAATTAATTAATTAAATAAAAAAGAAACTACAGAAGGTACCCAACTTACGATGGTTTGACTTCCCGTATTTTGACTTTATGATGGTGTGAAATTGATACTCATTCAGTAGAAACCTACTTCGAATTTTGAATCTTGATCTTTTCCTGGCTAGTGATATGCAGTAAGATCCTTTCTTGTGATGTTGATACAAACTACAGCTCCCAGTCAGTCCCGTGATCCCAGGTGTAAACAACTGATACTTCACAGTATTCTGTGGTTGGAGCATGATGAAAAAGACAGAGAGTAGAAAAGATAAGATGAAGGAGATAGGCTTGGGCCATATGGAGCCAAGTTTCTCAGGCCATGAAAAAGAGTGAAACTTCTTCCAAGTGAAATGCAAAATTTTGATGCGTTTTAAGTGGAGGCCATCACATGATACAACTTACACTAAATTATCACTTTCCTTCTGAAGGAAGAAATGTTTGAAAAGGAACAAGAGTGAACAAAAGAAGACCAGTCAAAAGGCTATGCAGTACTCTAAGAGGATGGTAGCTTAGATTAGGAGATTAGATGAACATGGCAAACAGATGGTAAATCTGAGATATGTAATAAACAAGGAACTGGCAGTAAGTTAGGATGAAAATCATGAGCTGTTGTCTTAGGCTGGGTTCCCTAGAAGGTGACTCTGATATAAAGATGTGTATTCAGGCAATTTTTTTAAAGTTCACTTGGGAAAAACAACTCTGAGGAAGTAAAGGAATTAGGATTGGGCAGAGAGAGAAGCTGAACTTTAATGCAGTTGCCACAGAGACCTCAGCAAACTTCATGGGTGTTCTGGAGCTGGATAATCCTTTGCAGTTGTCCAAATGGAGACAATGGAATGGCACATGTACCTCTGTTTGACCAGTCATTTGATACAGGCTGCTTTATGGACACGGCTTAACCTTGTGTGATGCAGCTGCCTTGGGTAGAGGTCAGTTCACAGAAAGAGATGCATCTGTGGCTGTCAGCAGCAAATACTGCAAATACAAGTTGGGGGAACCAGTGACTCAATAGGGTTCAGAAGAAGGGATCAGGATAGTACATCCCATCATCCACCATACAACTGTTAACGAAAGAAAATATCCGTGGCTAATACAACCAAGGCCTATTTTTTCAGAAAAAAGTCCTAAGTCAATGTTCTAGGCAATGCTTCTACATGGGTGTCCCCTGAGAGACCTCCTTTAATTAGTGGATGCAGGAGGAGTCCCTGAATATGTCCTGAATCTCCATATTTGGCGCAAACTCCTTTGATCACTTTCTCAGTAGCCTTTTTCTCTACCTTCTGAGAATTTCTTTCATTTCTACTAAATATCTTTTGTGGCCACACCTAAAATGGGTGTTGGAGGATATGCTCTCTTAGCAGCTTTATAGCTTTCAGAACCCAGTTCCTGCTTGGACAAGGCAGAAGGGTAAGTAACGAAGATTGTTTTTAGCCTTGAATAGTCAAAAGTTTTTTGAGTTCAGGACCACGGCTTCTTTGTAAATATAATTTCTTCAGAAACAGAGTAGGCAACTGATTTATTCCATTTCAGTTTGTTCTATGTGCTAATAGTCGTCATAAGGTTCATTCCCAGACATTTTTCTCAAGCCTGCTTTATTTTACTTCTCATAGTTCTCTCTCAAGTTAATCGTGACTATTCTGAGATTATATGGAGGAATAGGGAGAAAGACCTTATTCTGAACCTGACCTTTTTGCCTGAGTTGCTTTATTTTACTGAAATGTTTTCCTGGGCCCTAGTCACTAAATCCCCCTTTAAGTTACAACTCCTATTTTTTAGAAGTTATCACCTGTCACCTTTTCTAACCCTGCAAGGCTCTGAATTTCTGGATCCACTTACAATTCATTTACATTTCTGCCTGCAAATTGGCCAATTCTTCTCTGAGCTCATCTCTTTCTGTTAAAATAGAGCCAATAAGACCAATCAATAGACATACTTTTAAGGTCTTCCTACCTCTACTCTAATGATGTTAGCCAGTATGCATATGTCCAGAGGTGACAGTTTTATAAAACATTCTGCTGTTGACCATTATCCTCTTTTCAGGCTTTGGTGTTAGTGTCCTCCTTGCCAGCCACCATACAGCAAAGCCAATGTCATATAAGGCAGTTTTGTTACATTTACTGTACTAAAGTAAGTACAGTAAAGTACATTTTCAAGGGACTAACTTCTATATTAAACACTAGCTGCTGTAATAAACAGCACTACAGCTGCTGTAGTGTCTCAGTACAGTAAAGGTTTATTTCTCGTTCATCAACGAGTATGCCTGTTTGGATAGAGATCCTGGGGGGCTTGTATAAATTATAACTAAAAATTCTAGGAAGTTTCCATTTGGGGACTCTAATAACTCAAAGTGTTTCTATTCTGCCATATATTGAAGCTAAAGTTTGAGGCACTGTAGAAGTCACACCTGGAAAAGGTGTCATCACTTTCACCTGTGTTTTATTGGGCAGACTTCAGGCTTATGATCGCATATGAGTATAATGGGGTGAGTGTCTAAGAAACATAGGCTTCTTGTGTATTCAGAGAAGAATGGAAAAGTTTGGAGAAAACAGCATCATTTCTGCCACTGGAGGTATTTTGGAGCTAGAATTGATGTGTTTTTGTTTGGTTTGGTTTGGTTTTGATGGATCACGTATGTTTGTGTATATGTCGGTGTGTTTTGCAAAGAGTAGGAGATATTGAGGTAAAAGAAGCATTAAGTGAAACCAAAGCATCTTATGAATTATTATACTATTGGTGGGTCAGTGGTTTCAAGATCTCCCTGAGTTGGCATTGGGAATACTTTAATGGGTCACTTGAAAGAATAGGAACCAGAGATAACAGAGCTATGTTTTGAAATCAAAATTTCAGAGTTAATGCAAGTTACAAAAGTAGGCAAAAGCCTAATAATGGTGCATTAAGAAATAAATACTTGTAAGCATGTAGTGATATAGTGACTATAGATGAAGTATTCAAGAAGTTTAACGGATAAAGGAGGAGAATATTAGCATGGTAGACAAATGAGGGTAAAAACCAAGGCCTATGTTTTCTCAATTAGTTTTTTTGTACCCATATTTTTTTCCGTAACAGGCTTCTTCAAGTGTGAGTCTCTATATATGTAACATTCACATAGATAAACAAGTGTTGTTATAGCAATGTCTATCAAACAGAACACTGAAATCGGGTATCACATCATAAAGCATACAGTGGGGTACAACCAGCTACATCTCAGAAAAGGGATATTGACATATGGAGCAAAATTTAAATAAATGTCATGTCACTAATATATAAGAAAGCATGATTCAAGTACAAAGCTAATTGAATAAGGCATATTAGTACCTGCGATGCTTCCCTTGACACTGTGAGCTGTTGTAATGTTAAGGAAGTGTTCTATTATAATCGGTGTTGTCCTAGTAACTGTTTAACAGCTGCTCTCTCTTTGGAGAAGAGCAGTGTTGAGGTGGAACCAATGAATTTTGTACTTTCTGTTTTGTCAACGCAGTAAATACTTCCACCGATGTCTATTTCAAGCCATCAACATGACATCACTGAAGGCAAAGTTGGGAAGAGATGGACACAACTGGCTTTTGCAAGAGCCAACTCCAGTACATCAGTGCTTGTAATTTTGGTTAATTAGTTTAGTGCTGCTTTGAATCTCTTAATATCTTGAAAGTGTTAGCCAGGTATTCTGGCATTCATGATGTCACAAATGCAAATTGTTTCAAAGCCAGTGGTCCTCTACAAACTTTTCTCTCTCTGTCTCTTTTTTTTTTTTTTTTTTGAGATCAAAATATTTAGATAAAGAAGCATGTTAAAAAGAAAGACTTGAGGAAATAAAAATGAGCTAAGGGAAATGATTAAGCCAGTCCCAGACAATGACTTAGTCTTGAACAGAGAGAGGTGCTTTGTCCTTTGAGACCAGAAGTAAATAATAATGATATGTTTGAATTTATATGTTGTAGAAAGTTGAGGGGTTTCACACCTGACAGCTTTTTTTTGTGTCGACTTTAAAAAAGGCACAATGTGAGAGTTGCGAGTTAAGTTTTATTTGGGGCAAAATGAGGACCATAGCCCAGGAGACAGCATTTCAGATAGCTCTGAGAAACTGCTCCAAAGAGGTGGGGGGAAGGTCAGTGTATATGTGTTTTGGTGCACAGGGAGTACATACATTCGAGCACATATTTTTTTTTGCAGAATTTTTCTGCTAATCTTGAGGAGCAGTCGTCGCCATGGATTTTAGTGCTTTTCTAGATATGAGAAGATACAAGAATTGGGCTCATAAAATCAGCTCCTGAAAGTGTCTAACTCTCTGAAGGCCTGTTCTGCCAGTTTTCCCCAGATCACAGGGGGCCTCATTTCTACTCTCCACCCTGAACTCCTTTCAGGGGACGTTGAAAGTCAGCAGCTGCAGAGCACATGATTTAATCCTTGTAGAGGTAGTTGGCAAGTGCCAGTGGCAAGTGTCAATTTGTTGTTGACATTTGCATCATGAAAGAAGAATCAAGGTCATATGCTATCAGGTTTGGAGCTGACCGTGGCTGACTTCTCCAATTTTATCAAAAGCAACCTTCTCCATTTTGTTCGTTTTCATCACACACTAGCTTTCCATTTACCGAAAACAATTGGAACTTCATGACTTGGAAACCTTTCACACATTCTATTCCTTAGTCAAGGATTATTGTTCCATCATTCTCTGTTGGGCTAACTTCTACTCAATATTGTGGTTCCAGCTTAACTATCGTGTCCACAGAGAAGCATTCTCTGCTTTCCTACCAAATTAGACTTTCCCATTATATAATCTCATAAGACATTGCTATTTTATGGTGCTTACTTATTTTCTAGTTTTACAATTTTTTCTGTCTTCATTTTATTTTATTTTTTTCACATGAGGTGAATCATGAGCTCAAACACTATGTATTATCTTGCATATCACTCTCTTCCCAGTGCCAGGACTTAACTAATATTTATTCAATAAATGAATAAGTGAATAAATGAATGAGTGAATAAACAGTCAAATGAGTGATAAAAACTATATATAGCATAATTTAGAACAATAAATGGGAGCAATGGAACAGGAAGCTTATCAAAAGCAAGAAAAAAAATCTCATTGGTAAATCTTACAAAGAAAGGTCACTATAAATTTGATAGACGTGTTGGTATATTTGACAATTCAGTATATACTCATCCCCATGCATCTTCAGACTTGTGGAATTTGTGATTATCAAAAGGGAGGAGGTATTGATCTCATCAAAGCCATTCTCCAAATATATCTGTTAAGGATAGACACTGGAGAGTCCACCTAGGGAACTGTGATA